>NC_025996.2:141737666-142108196 GCF_000442705.2 Elaeis guineensis | reverse complement strand
GATCCCCTGTTTATATACATATTTATTGTTGCTCCTAGATTGATTTTGATGACTACAAAATAGTTTGAAGGGATACAAATATTTTTTATTTGAAAAAGACCTTATGCTCTACAGGGGCAAAATCATAATTTCATCAAAACTCTGATTTGATAGCATCATCGTGTAGAACAAATGATATGTAATCTATTGGTGAAAGTTTCATGGTTTTTGGACTTATATTTTTGGAGTTATGAAGGTTTGAAGTTCATGAGTCGACTCATGAGTCAACTCATGAAACTATGAGCTGATTGGCACGCAAAGATTAGCCATGGCACGCTGGTTTTCTGGCTTGGCACGACCTGTGAGTCGACTCATGAGTCGACCCACAAGGCATGAGTTGACTCATGAGTCGACTTCTGCTATTTTGGGCCAAGAAAATCCAGAAACCAAATCTCTGGACTTTGCAACAGAGGTCGACTCATGAGTCGACCCCTGAGGCATGAGTCGACTCATGAGTCGACTCATATGACGGGATTTGCCTGTAACGGCTAGTTTTTTGCCAGATTTGGTTGCTTTTTAATGCTGCTTTTTGTGCTCTAACGGCTCTTTTTCTGCCTAGTTTGTTTTCCCTTGTCTCTTAAGGCTATAAAAGGTTTCAAAAGGTGGAAAACAAAAGAGAGAGAGATCCAAATATCCAAGAGGCATTCAAGTGATTTGAAAAGAGAAAATCAAGAGCATTCAAGAGGGCATTCAAGTGCATTCAAGAGAAGGTTTTTCAAGCCAACTACTCAACATCATACAAGAGCTCATTTAAAAGCCTTCAAGAAGCCATCAATCAAGCTTACCAACTCCTCAAGCATTTACTTCATCTCTCATCCACTTTGAGGAAATCCAAGAGGGGCTTCTTCATTTGAGTAAAGCGTATTTATTGTTATATTCGCTCACTTAAGGAGCTATTCTTGTACTTATTTGTGCTCTAAACTGATTTTATCTTGTGAGTAATTGTTTTTGTTTTGGAGGGTTTCCAAAACAAGGAAAGGTTGATCCGAACCTGAAATCGGAGTGTATTGGGTCGGCTTGTACCCGGGAAATAAGTGGACTAGCTTGGGATAGCTAGTGTCGGAGTTTTCGACGGTTGTATTCGGGTTGAATACAAAGTATAGTGGATTGAAATTCCCAAGTAGGAGCTTGGGAAGTGGATGTAGGTGCAAGGTTGGCACCGAACCACTATAAATCATTGTGTTTGTGGCATGCTTTATTGTTTCTCTTTAATTCTCCATTATATCCTTGCATTCTTGTTTTAAGTAATTAATCTCAAACTAAAGTCTCTCTCCTCATTCATCAAGCTTTTGATATATAATTTTTACAAGTAATTAGTTAAGCCTAAAATTTTTAAAACCCAATTCACCCCCCTCTTGGGTTGCATAGCTGGGCAACAAGTGGTATCAGAGCCCGGTGCTCTAGCCCTTCTTTGATCTAACAATCAAAGAGCCAAAGATCTATGGCAACCCACGTCGGCACTTCTCTAGCCGAGGGGCAATCTACCAACCGACCTCCACTTTTCAATGGGTCTAATTACACCTATTGGAAAGCTCGGATGAAGATTTTCATACAAGCACTAGACTATGATATGTGGAGTATCATAGTGAACGGTCCACACACACCCACCAAGATAATAGATGGTGAGGAGTCAACCAAACCCGAAAGAGAATGGGATGAGGTTAATAAGAAATTGGCACAGTTAAATGCTAAAGCTATGAATGTTCTTTATTGTTCACTTGATGCAAATGAATTTAATCGCATTTCTACCTATGCATCTGCTAAAGAAATATGGGATAGGTTAGAAGTAACCCATGAGGGAACAAATCAAGTAAAGGAGTCTAAAATAAACATGCTTGTACATAAATATGAGTTATTTAAAATGGAGCATGATGAGTCCATAACTGCTATGTTTACTCGCTTTACTGACATAATTAATGGTTTGAAGAGTCTTGGCAAATCTTATACTAACAGTGAGCTTGTAAGGAAGATTCTCAGGTCATTGCCAAGAACCTGGGAAGCCAAGGTGACTGCTATCCAAGAAGCAAAGGACTTGAACACTCTACCTCTAGAAGAGCTTCTTGGATCCTTGATGACTCACGAGCTTAGCATGAAGCAACATCAAGAGGATGAAGTCAAAAAGAAGAGAACCATTGCCCTCAAATCCACAGCCTCTCCTGATGAAGAAACTGACGACACAGAAGATGAAGAACAGGATGAAGAAATGGCACTCATCACCCGAAGATTCAAGAAGTTCCTAAGAAAGAGGAAACAGGGGATGAGAAAGAGACCTTTCACAAAAGGAGAACAAAGCAAAGAGAAAGAAAAAGATCAACCCCTTATATGCTATGAGTGCAAGAAGCCGGGGCATTTCAAATCCGAATGTCCACAATTGAAGAAAGGTCCCAAAAAGTTCAAAAAGAAGGCAATGATGGCCACATGGAGTGCGAGTGACGATTCAAGCTCTGATGAGGAGACCTCAACAGAACAAGCCAACCTGTGCCTTATGGCACACGATAATGAGGTAATTTCTGAAACCCCTAGTGAATTTACTTTTGAAGAATTGCATGAAGCCTTCAATGATTTAATTGATGAATTGAAGAAACTAGGAATGAAAAACAAAGAACTAAAATTAAAAAATCAGTCTTTAGTAAAACAAGCAGAAAATCTTTCAATTGAAAAATCTACTTTGCTTCAAGAGAACCAAAGCCTAAAGAATGATATTAATAAGCTGAAACCTATAGTAGATAAATTCACCTTAAGTTCAAACAAACTAAATATGATTCTTGAAAATCAAAAGGCCGTATATGATAAGGCCGGACTTGGCTATAACCCCTTAAAGAAACAAAAATTTCTGAAAAATATTTATGTAAATTATTCAAGTAACAAGCCTACCAATACTACTTGTTTTAAATGTGGTAGAATAGGACATAAATCTTACACTTGTGCAAACATAACTGTAAAGAAAATATGGGTTCCAAAAGGAACCATCTTGACTAACCAAAAAGGACCCAAGAAAGCTTGGGTACCTAAAACAAAAACTTGATATTTGTTTGCAGGTGTGTCTAGCATCCCATGGAGAAAACAGGAAATGGTATCTGGACAGTGGATGCTCGAGACACATGACTGGTGATGAATCATAATTCATCACGCTTGATGCTAAGGATGGAGGGATGGTCACCTTTGGAGATAATGGCAAAGGAAAGATCATCGGGATAGGTAACATTGGTATCACTCCCTCCAAATATATTGAAAATATTTTGTTAGTTAAAGGTTTAAAGCATAACTTACTTAGCATTAGTCAATTTTGTGATAAAGGGTATAAAGTAGTTTTTGAATCATCTGTTTGTATTGTGACTAGTCCTATTAATGATGGCATCAAATTTATAGGACATAGACATGGCAATGTTTATATGGTAGATCTAAATGATTTAGCCAAATTAGACATGCAATGCCTAGTATCCTTAAATGCTAAAGTTAATGAGACTAGTTGGCTTTGGCATCGTAGACTTACTCACATTAGCATGCATTCTCTTTCAAAATTAATTAAGAAAGAATTAGTTCATGGCTTGCCTAAACTGAATTTTGAAAAAGATAGGATTTGTGATGCATGTCAACTAGGTAAGCAAACTAGAGTTTCATTTAAATCCAAAAACATTGTTTCAACTTCTAGACCATTAGAGCTTTTGCATATGGATTTATTTGGACCAACTAGAACCACAAGTCTAGGAGGAAAACGATATGGTTTTGTAATAATAGATGATTATTCACGTTTTACTTGGGTTTTCTTTTTGGCACACAAAGATGAAACTTTTCATATTTTCACTAAATTTCATCGAAAAGTCACTAATGAAAAAGGATTTTCAATTCAAAATATTAGAAGTGACCATGGAACTGAATTTGAAAATCAAGACTTTGAAAAATTTTGTGATGAGAATGGAATCGGCCATAACTTCTCTGCTCCTAGAACACCCCAACAAAATGGGGTAGTTGAAAGAAAAAACAGAACCTTAGAAGAAATAGCCTGTACCATGCTTTGTGAAAGCAACCTTCCAAGATATTTTTGGGCGGAAGCTATTAACACAGCATGTTACATTTTAAATCGCGCTTTGATCAGACAATTTTTAAAGAAAACCCCCTATGAACTTTGGAAAGGAAGAAAACCAAATATTGTATATTTTCATGTTTTTGGCTGCCGATGTTTTGTATTAAATAATAGCAAGGAAAGACTTGGTAAATTTGATGCAAAATCAGATGAAGCAATCTTTCTGGGTTACTCCTCTACTAGTAAAGCTTTTAGAGTTTTTAATAAAAGAACTTTAGTAGTTGAGGAGTCCATTCATGTTGTCTGTGATGAATCTAACGATCTTCCTTCAAGGAAGAATGAGGGTGTTGATGATGCAGATCCATTAATAGAAGGTATGAAGGAGATCACTCTGAAAGATTCAACCACTCCAGAGGACAAGGAACAAGAAGACAAACAAGATGAGATAGGTGAGGAAATTCAAGAACAACCTCAAGGTACAAATGACCTACCCAAGGAATAGAGGTATGTTCACAACCACCCTAAGGAGTTAATTATTGGTGATCCTATGCATGGTGTAAAAACTCGCTCTTCACTTAGAGATGTGTTTAATCATTGTGCTTTTGTATCTCATTTTGAACCTAAAACTATTGAAGAAGCTGAAAAAGATCATAATTGGAATAATGCAATGCAAGAGGAACTTAATCAATTTGAAAGAAATAATGTTTGGACTTTGGTTTCAAGACCTAAAAACTGTTCAATAATTGGCACAAAATGGGTCTTTAGAAACAAATTAGATGAGCATGGTAATGTAATTAGAAATAAAGCAAGATTGGTTGCTAAAAGATATAATCAAGAAGAAGGGATTGATTTTGATGAAACCTTTACACCAGTAGCTAGATTAGAAGCCATTAGACTTCTACTTGCATATGCTTGCTTTATGAAATTCAAATTGTTTCAAATGGATGTTAAAAGTGCATTTTTAAATGGATTTATTGCTGAAGAAGTTTATGTAGAACAACCCCTTGGATTTGAAAATCATGCCTTTCCTAATCATGTTTTTAAATTAAATAAGGATTTATATGGATTAAAACAAGCACCTAGAGCATGGTATGATAGACTAAGCAAATTTTTACTAAATAATGGTTTTTCAAGAGGTAATGTAGATACAACCCTCTTTATCAAAAGAAATCAAAATGATATGTTAGTTATACAAATTTATGTTGATGACATAATTTTTGGGTCTACTAATGAATCCCTTTGTCAAGACTTTGCTAAGCTTATGCAGGGGGAGTTCGAGATGAGCATGATGGGAGAACTCACCTTCTTCCTCGGACTCCAGATCAAACAATCAAAAGAGGGAATCTCCATCACCCAAAGCAAGTACACCAGGAACTACTCAAAAGATTTGGAATGGAGAACTCCAAACCCATTGGCACACCAATGAGTCCCTCATGTAAGCTTGACAAGGACGATGAAGGTAAATGTGTAGACTTAAAATACTATAGAGGTATGATTAGATCATTATTATATTTAACTACAAGTAGGCCTGATATCATGTTTAGTGTTTGTTTATGTGCTAGATATCAATCTAATCCTAAAGAATCTCATTTGAATGCTGTTAAAAGAATCCTTAGATACTTAAATGGTACTCAAACTTTAGGGTTATGGTACTCTAAAAACTCACAAATAGATTTATTAGGATATTCTGATGCTGACTTTGCTGGATGTAAACTAGATAGAAAAAGCACAAGTGGAACTTGTCAATTTCTTGGAGTTAACCTAATCTCATGGTTTAGCAAGAAACAAAATTCGGTAGCACTGTCTACGGCTGAGGCCGAATACATTGCAGCCAGAAGTTGTTGTGCTCAAATCTTGTGGATTAAGCAACAACTCGAAGACTTTGGAATTAAACTTAATGAAATACCAATAAGATGTGACAACACAAGTGCCATAAATCTATCTAAAAATCCTATTCAACACTCAAGATCCAAACATATTGAAATAAGACATCACTTCATAAGAGAACATGTTCAAAACAAAAATATAATTCTTGAATATGTTTGCACCGAAAATCAATTAGCTGATATCTTTACAAAGGCCCTTAGTGAGGATAGATTCTGTGAAATTAGGAGAAATCTAGGAATTCTTGATCTATTTGCCTGAATTAATTTTCAAATTCCAATGATTTATGGTCAAAATTTCCTAAGAGCTCAATTTCCAACACCTTTCTTGGTCCCAAAAGCTCAAGTTTTTCATTCTAAAAACTCATCTTAGAGCTAAACTCCTTCTCCCCAAATTTCAAATTTTTCTGGAATTTATTCACATTTTTCCTGATTTTCTGAACTTCATGAGTCGACCCCATGAGTCGACTCAATGGCAAACTTGTAATTCCCAGCAACTTCCAACGGGCTGAAGGGTTTATATTTTGAATTACTGTTCGTGAGCCGACCCTCACGCTCGTCTTCCTCCTTCCGAAATCCATCTCCCATCTTCCTTTGCTCCATTTCCAAGGCTTGAGCTAGTGGAACTCCTCCCGCCTCCTCTCCACCGTAAATCGCCACTCGGGGAAAGGTTCTTTTGTGACCTCTTCCCTTGTTCTTCACGGTTGGAGCGTGCCCTAGCACTCCACCGTCCCTCTCAAATCCACTCATTCTCTCCTCCAAAACCTCAAATCACTCTCTTGTGATCCTTCCTCCACTCTCTCACTTGCTCCTCAAGTCTCCTCGCCTGGTATTGAAGAGGGTATGGCACCAAAAATAAGCTTCCCCAAAGGAGAAAGTCTGTCCGGGAACTTGAAGAAATGTCAGAAGGAAAAGGCAAGCGGCACAGTCCTCCTCTGCTCCCGCCAGCTCAGTTCAAGGTCCTTCACAGTCTTCGCAAACCCCCAGTAAGAACCCTCTCTCAGATAGAAAAGTAGAAACCGGGAAAAACATTGACTTCCGGTTCTTTGAAAGTGAGGGATTTTCTTTAGCAAGTAAGATCAAAAATCAGGGATGGAGCTTTTACTGTTCACTCAAAGAAGTCACCTTTGTTGACCTTGTTAGGGAGTTTTATCAGAATCTTATTTATGGAAATGGGTCAGTAACTTCAACTGTGAAAGGGATTGATATCTGTCTGGATCCTGTCATTTTAGGGGAGATTTTACACTTACCTAGTGAAGGTTATGCATACATGGAACTCCCCGTGAAAGAAGAAGGTATAAGTGTTATACTTGGAGGAACCTACCAAGGGAATTTGAATAAACTAGAGGCCAAGATTTTACCTATAGAAATGAGAATCTTACATCAAATGGTCATAAAACTTTTCTTCCCTAGGAGTGGTAGGCACGATCTTCTGTCAGGCAGGGACATATGCATTATGTTTCACATTATCACAGAAACCCCCCTAACCTCCCAGCACTTATGATAGAGGCCATGAGAGAGACTCTGAACAGATCTAAGGCACATTTGCCTTATGGTATGGCCCTGACTAGAGTTTTCAGGAGGTTTGGAGTTAGTTGTGAGGGGGAGGCTCCCACCAAACTGTCTCATGTTGATACCTTCAACCTACACACCTGCATCGAATGGGGTTCACAAAAAGTGGTGGTGGTTGGATCAGGGGAGCTGAGGAAAGAACAAAGAAAGAGCAGAAGAGAGAGCAGAAGAAAGAGCTGAGGATACAGCAGGAGTCAGAGCTGAAGAAGAAGAAGGTCCATCATCTCCTGTTCATGACTTCAGGGCAGCTTCACCAGATATACAGTTCTTTCCGGATCCAGAGGCTGGCCCTTCTGAGTTTACCAGGATACCCACACCTGTGCATCAGCCAGAGAGCAGAGCACCTCCGCCAGAGTTCACACTGTCGATATCAGATTGAGCGGATTGCACAGCGTATGGCTTCATTGATGTCGAGTCAGATGAGCAGTACTTCATTTGTACCAGGGGCTACTTCTACTGATCAGACTTTGACTCCCCACATCTCCACAGTATATCAGATGATGGCAGATCAGTCCATGAGGATTCAGCAGCTTGAGGACACTGTACTGAGACTGACTGGCAGAGTTCTCGAGTTACAGGGGCAGGTCTTCGATTTGGCACACCCTCAGCCTCAGGAGTCTACGATTGAGGTCACTGATCTCACTGCAGAGGCCGGCAGACTCAGAGGAGCTCTTGAGGGCGGTTATGAGTTACTGAGGAAGGAGATCAGAGGATCAAGTGAGCAAGCTACTACTCAGTTCACTGCACTTCTTCAGGCTGTTTCCAGGGCACTGACTGTACTTGATTCCATCAGACTTACCCTTTCAGTTCAGTCCCTAGCTTCTCAGCGTTCTCAGCCACCCAGTTCCTCCCTCGCCTGCTCGTGCCAGTTCTTCCTCTCGTGCCAGAGGCAGACGGGGTAGAGGACGCACTTCAGATTCAGATCCATCTGCTCCTCATCACATTTCTGATGATTCTGATCTATTTGATCATTTCTAGATCCTAGGTGTTAGTGTTTTGTCCTTCTAGGATCTGTATTTTGGGGCCATGTATTGACATGAGCTAGTTGACTTTGTATGATACTTTTTATGTTACAATCTATGTACTGAAACAATTATGGCTTTACCTTTGGAATGATGATTATCTTACTTTGGTTATATATTCTCTTTTGTGAAATATTGTCTTCTCTTTATGGTATTATCATTTTATGATTGCTGTTAATAGTTGCTTCATTAAGGGGGAGCAAACCCTACAAGAGGAGAAATTAAAGAATGCTTCAGAAAAAGGACTTAACCTTGTTTGATGATGTCAAAAAGGGGGAGAAATTAAACACAAAGAAATCCATCAAAAGCAAACACTACAAATTATGAGAAATTAATACATTGACAATTTTAAGTACAAATGCTAAATATACTGCAAATAAGTACCTTTTAAAATTACTCATACTCTGATTTGCTATAAACCATTGAATATGCTTTGATAGGCTTTCAAATTCTAAACCCACTCTGATATATTGAATACATTGCTCTAATACTTTGATAATTTTTTTTACTACTCCGATACATTACTCAATTTTACTCTGATACATTGAAAAACTTTTTTATTACTCTGATACTTTGCAAAATTTTTCTCTGATACTTTGTAAAATTGTTTTCCCTACACTGATACATTGCAGATTTTCATTTCTCTTGCTCTGATACATCTTAAACTTAAATGATCTAATACTCTTTCCAAATCAACTATTAAATATGCTTTGGCACACATGACTAGTTTTGAGAATTGAGAAAATTTTTTTCTTGCTCTGATAATAAAATCAAATTTTCTGCTCTAACACCAAAACAATAATCCAATGAGCATATCTTCCAATCTTTAAGCAAATGGACAAACCATTTATGCATACAACCTTTTGTATCACATGCCAAAAGAATCATACTCTTTTCAAGCATATGCACCTAAAATGCAATCTGTTGAAATTCATGATTCAGAAAAATACTTTTGTTCAAATGTTTTATCATCATCAAAAAGGGAGAGATTGTTGCTCCTAGATTGATTTTGATGACTACAAAACAGTTTGAAGGGATACAAATATTTTTTATTTGAAAAAGACCTTATGCTCTACAAGGGCAAAATCATAATTTCATCAAAACTCTGATTTGATAGCATCATCGTGTAGAACAAATGATACGTAATCTATTGGTGAAAGTTTCATGGTTTTTGGACTTATATTTTTGGAGTTATGAAGGTTTGAAGTTCATGAGTCGACTCATGAGTCAACTCATGAAACTATGAGCTGATTGGCACGCAAAGATTAGCCATGGCACGCTGGTTTTCTGGCTTGGCACGACCTGTGAGTCGACTCATGAGTCGACCCACAAGGCATGAGTCGACTCATGAGTCGACCTCTGCTGTTTTGGGCCAAGAAAATCCAGAAACCAAATCTCTGGACTTTGCAATAGAGGTCGACTCATGAGTTGACCCCTGAGGCATGAGTCGACTCATGAGTCGACTCATATGATCGGATTTGCCTGTAACGGCTAGTTTTTGGCCAGATTTGGTTGCTTTTTAATGCTGCTTTTTGTGCTCTAACGGCTCTTTTTCTGCCTAGTTTGTTTTCCCTTGTCTCTTAAGGCTATAAAAGGTTTCAAAAGGTGGAAAACAAAAAGGAGAGAGATCCAAATATCCAAGAGGCATTCAAGTGATTTGAAAAGAGAAAATCAAGAGCATTCAAGAGGGCATTCAAGTGCATTCAAGAGAAGGTTTTTCAAGCCAACTACTCAACATCATACAAGAGTTCATTTAAAAGCCTTCAAGAAGCCATCAATCAAGCTCACCAACTCCTCAAGCATTTACTTCATCTCTCATCCACTTTGAGAAAATCCAAGAGGGGCTTCTTCATTTGAGTAAAGCGTATTTATTGTTATATTCGCTCACTTAAGGAGCTATTCTTGTACTTATTTGTGCTCTAAACTGATTTTATCTTGTGAGTAATTGTTTTTGTTTTGGAGGATTTTCAAAACAAGGAAAGGTTGATCCGAACCTGAAATCGGAGTGTATTGGGTCGGCTTGTACCCGAAAAATAAGTGGACTAGCTTGGGATAGCTAGTGTCGGAGTTTCCGACGGTTGTATTCGGGTTGAACACAAAGTATAGTGGATTGGATTTCCCAAGTAGGAGCTTGGGGAGTGGATGTAGGTGCAAGGTTGGCACCGAACCACTATAAATCATTGTGTTTGTGGCATGCTTTATTGTTTCTCTTTAATTCTCCATTATATCCTTGCATTCTTGTTTTAAGTAATTAATCTCAAACTAAAGTCTCTCTCCTCATTCATCAAGCTTTTGATATATAATTTTTACAAGTAATTAGTTAAGCCTAAAATTTTTAAAACCTAATTTACCCCCCCTCTTGGGTTGCATAGCTGGGCAACAAGTTCTCCCTACACATCTTCAGTCGTGTAGAGAGAAGTAAGGAGAAATACTGTTAAAATTTTTTTCGACCTCTGTTAAATATTGTTTGATTACTGTAATTGACTTATAGAATTAATGCATTTTCTGAATGGGATAGGACCTTCTATACATATTAGTTGATGATAGGATGCATTTACTATATAAGCCATTTTGAATGATAAAATAATTACTTTAGTTGCCTTGTATTTATGTATATGTAGAATTCTTAGATAGTGTGCCATGAAAGTTGGATGGACCATGGAATAGTTGATAGGGTGATTTCTGCTGAATATAGAGAGGGTGTAAAGTACTTCTACGATTTTGCTTTTGAGAATGCAGCACTCTTACATTAAGGATGGACTTGTTGCCTTTGTAACAGATATGACAATAGAAAAATATTTGATAGGGATATAATTACTATCCATTTGTATAAGATTAGATTTATGTCCAACTACAAGCATTGGTACTTGCATAGAGAGACGTGAGAGAAAATTATAAGGATTAGAAGCGAGTAGGACAGGGACATAGATAGAATGGCAGACATGATTATGGATGTAGCTAGTCTTAAATTTAATGGAGATATGGAGGACGATCCAGAAGCTAGTAGTGGTGATTTCTATCATATGCTAAAAGATATTGATGAACCACTGTGATTGGGATGTGAAACACATACTGTATTATCAGCTATGTCAGAATTGTTAAATTTGAAGACTGAGTTTAATATGACGGTCAATTGTTATAATAGGATGATGGCAATAATAAAGAAGATGCTACCCAAGGATGAGAAGTTTGTTGGGAGCTTCTATACTTCAAAGAAAATGGTGAAAGAGTTAGGCATGAGATATGAGAAGATAGATACATACCGTAATGATTGCATGATTTTCTACAAGAAGGACCAATTGAAGAGCTCATGTGACGTATGCAGTGAAAGCCAATTTAAGCCAAGACAAGAGAGTAAAAATTAGAAGGGCATATCATGTAAGGTTCTTCGATACCTTCCACTTACTCTTAGGCTTCGGAGGCTTTATTTATTCAAGAGTACTACTGGGCAAATAAGATGTTACAAAGAAAAGATTCGCAAGTACTCTGATATGATGAGTCATTCATTGGACAATGAGGTATAGAAGTAATTTGATGCTTGCCATCCTTTATTTGCTCAGGAATCAAGCAATATCTGATTGGGTCTATCTACAGATGGCTTTACATTGTTCAATCATGTAGTGGCCCCTTATTTATGTTGACCAGTGTTTATTACTCCATACAATCTTTCACTTGGGATGTGCATGAAAGGCTGCATTGATGTGGACCATTAGCGATTTTTCTGCTTACGGGATGCTATTAGAATGGAGCACTCATGGGAAGTTTGCATATCCCTATTGCATGGAGAATAAAAAATCATTTCAGCTTGAGCATAGTCATAAGCCCTGCTGGTTTGATTGTCATTGTCAATTCTTCTCCGAGTATTATTTTTTTCGAGAGCAGTGGGACAGTTTCAGAAGGAATAAAATAGAGAAAGACCATGCACCCTCGTACCTCAATGGTATGAAAGTGTTACAGAGGGTATCCCAACTTGCAGGGGTACTATCGATTCTTATCTCCTCAGGATGAGGAGGTTGGCCATCCAATCTTCAAGCAGGTGGCTACATGCAGGTTTCAAGATGGGCTACCTATATAGCCTACGGTAGTCCGCCATCAAGCATTTTGATTTTCAGTCATCATTGGACTGGAAGTCCTACACGGATCATTGGATACAGATGGATGTATGGGAGGCCCTCTACAATCAGTGAAGCAGCAAGGAGTACGTCAGTAGGCGGTAAAGACTCCGACAGAATCAGGTCATCCAGCAGGATCTGATCAGGCATATGGGTGGCTCCATCGATATATATGTTGTGGCCGACAGACTGGTAAGAAATCTATACCAAAACTCTTCACTAGAACTTTTAAAACTCTTATATGTATGCTTTAATTAATTTAATTTTATTATTTACTTATTATAGACATGGCAGCTGGATCATCGATCAAGCCAGTTGCAGTTATAAGAGGCCACACACCAGCCTAGGAGGATTAATGATTATTTAGATTCTAGATCACGACAGATCGTGGTAAAAATTTCAAGCTATATTTATTAAATTATTACAGGATCTGATATGTATATTAGAACTAATGTATTTCTGAACTATATAGGTGGATTACGTAGAGTATATCGTTGCATGGCACAGTAATGACATATCCACTTAGTCCCTCTTTGACCTTAAGGGATGGCTCAAAGTCACCGGAGGGATGAGTAGGAACCGGATTATAGAATTCAGCCACAGTGATGACCCACCAGCAGCTCGATACTCTTTAGCATCCTCATAGGCCTCGATATCTTCGACTTGGAGCGATGCACACATGGAAGAGGTCGTACAGAGGTTTCTGAGCCAGCAACCTCAGAACTTTTGGGATGCCATCCACGATACGATCATGAAGATTCTGCAAGATCCACAACTGCAAGATCAGCTGGGCTCGTTGTCCCAGCCATTACATCAGATAATTTTATTAGTAATTTTTTTTATTTTTTTAAAATTTTTATATTTAGAAGCTTCACATATTTAGGCTTGAGTCCGGAAAGGAGATCTAAAGGCTAAAAATTCAATCTAACCATTCAATTAATGGGTCGAGGATGTCTATAGTTTTGTATCATCAAATGAAATGTATAGAAATAATATATTCAAGAATCGAAGGAGTGTATTGAAAGATATGCCTCCATATCAAAAGATACATCTTTGTATCAAAATTTATTAATAATATTTTTTTTTTCAGAATACTGAGACATCCGACTCTCATCCACTTATTGCTGGAGAGGAGCAAAAAGATGAGGAGGACGACTAGGAGGATCTGGGCTGATGTTTTTTTATTTTGATATATTATATTTTTTTGATACTATTTATAAAATTATATAATTTATATTTTTAATATAATATATCTAATTTTTTATTAGCGATGGCATCAACGATAAAAAAGCTGTCGCTAATTATTTTTAATTTTTTTTAAAATTTTATTCAAAAATAAGAAAATAAGTAGCAATAAAATTTAGCCATCGCTAATGCCATCACTAATAGCAACTAGAGTTTTTCTGACCATCACTAGTGGCAATTAGTGACTAGAGATTTTTTAACCATCAATTAGCGATGGAAAGCTATTGCTAATACTATTAGAGATGGCAAATCGACTATTAGCGATGGCAATTAGCTGTCGCTAATAGTCAAATTTCTTATAATGCCTCATCCTCCATGTGGATACTTAGAGAGGTCAGATGCGTGCGTGGCTAAAAGAGAACCTTACCATGATCATCAATCATGGAGTTTATCTACCCACGCAAAGGTATGGAATAAGAAAAAGTATTTTTCTTTCTTTTGATTCATGAATCTTTTGCTTATATTATATTGGGATTTTTGGGATAGATTTCTTCTCTAATTAAACTCTAGAGACTCGAAGTCTTCTTCACAAAAGAGTTTGAGAGTTCTTTAAGTTTCTACTGCTTTGATTTAAATAGATTAGATCTATTTTATCTTCCAACCTTTCTCATATTTATTGAAGTATGAAGCTTTAATTAATGAGAATAATTAAAAGCATGTGTGAAAAATTGAGAAAAATCCCAACAATGGTATCAGAGCCTCCTCTGTACATAAGAAAAGGATTCAAGTTCAAATAAAATATGTTTTATTTAAGTGAATCAATCAAAGTTCATCCTGATATAAGGTTGCTCTGGCATACTGGTGAAGACCATTTGTTGAAAGATTGTCCTAGGATGGAAAGTGATTGATAAGATAAATACATCGTGAAAGTATTTTTCATAGATGGAACAAAATATGTTTTGTTTTGAATATGAGATATTTATGAAAGTATTTTTCATGGATACATGTAGTGATCTCCTTGAATTACTACAACTCTTCAAGTAGGATTGTATCATGAATACACATCAAGATGGCTACAATCTTGCAATCTGTAGTGTTGGAAACTGAAAGCCAAGTCTGATTTGGATTAGGTTGACTTATTGGTATCTAAAAAAAGTATTTTAAAAAAAATAATTATTTAATTAGGACTATTGTCAAAAGCACGGGGAGCCTTCCACCAATATTGCACTTACCTGGCCCATTTGGTTGATTGACTTTTATTTTGGGATGCTAAGTGTTGAGTTCACTATATTGCTTTGCACCATGAGTCTGATCTTGGTGAACCAAGTCAGGATCTCTCAAATAGATTCATCAAAATTATGGATTTTCATTGGATGTAAATAAATAATTAAAAATAAAGCGACCTAAATTAAATCTCCTCATAGATATTAAGTCGAGTGGTCTTTCACCATTATAAATGTATGGGTGCTGTGTTGATGTTGATTATTCTCGACTAGATATAGTAGTTCAATTGTATTGAAAAACTATAACGACTCTATTAACATGAGATGTTATAGGGTGGAGATGGGGTTGAACCCAAGAACTATCAGATGAGGGATCCAATAACGTCTTCGCTCATGCAAGAACGGCGGGTCTAACTTAACTAAAGAATGAGGTCAATAACTATCAAGTGAGGCCTATAAGACTTAGAAGCCGAAGATCACTGCAAGATGCTTGAGAAGCATTGGACAAGAGTTGTCCACTCATTGGTTGACACATCCCAATAGCTATCTAATGAGGTGATGTGCCAATTGGTGAGACCACAGTATCCACTTGAAATCCTAATTATGAAGGAGTTTTCATTTCTTCATCTGAGGAGTATGGAAGATTCGAAAAAATAATGTGAGTTAAGTTTATTTTTAAAATAAAAATCTTAAAATAAACTAAATCAAATATAAAAATCTAACTAGAAGTTTCTTTTCTCTGCTAGAAAATGTCCACCTCCAACCCTTTCATCTGTATACTCAAAACCAACCACTTAACCGGTTCGAATTATAAAGACTGGCTAAGAAACTTAAAAAACATTTTGGGTTTCGAAAAGCTTAGCTATGCTATAGACCATGATATCCCTGTTCTTCCAGTCCGTCCGATTGCTAACCAAAAGGCAGCATATGAAAAATGGATGGATGATGATAATAAAGCCCGATGCTATGTGTTAATGTCCATGTCCAATGAACTTCAACGACAACATGAGAACATAATGACTTTAAGGGTCGTGCTGGATCACCTCAAGGAGTTATATGGTGAACAAAATCGATTAGCGTTCTATGAAGTGTCTAAGAGACTTCAATTCTAAGATGTGCGAACAATAGTTTGTCTATGATCATTGTTTAACAATGATCAAAGATTTTGAGGAGCTTGAGAAGCTCAAAATGGTCATGGATAAGAAATTACAAGTTGATCTGATATTACAATCCCTTCCAAACTCATATGGACAGTTTATTGTAAACTACCATATGAACAAAATTGACTGTACCAAGATTGAGTTATTAAACATGTTGGTAACCACCGAAGGGACCTTGAAGGGTTCAAGGGATATTGTTCTTATTATAGAACGGACTTCATCCTCCAAGAGAAAGTCTATTTAGAAAAAAAAGAAGCCCATGAAGAAGTAAAAGAATGAGAATAGGCTAAAGAAGGAAGCTCCCATGAAGAAGGCCATAGACAAAAAAAAATATTTTCACTGCAATGCTGACGATCATTGGAAGACAAACTATCCTGTATACCTGGCTAGCCTAAACAACCAAGAAAGACAATACATCTTCAGAAGGTTTGTTGAACCTGCTGGTAATTGAAACTAACTTTATGGTTTCTTCTACTTTCAGTTGGATCATAGACTCTGGTTCTAGTACTCATTTGTATACTTCTATACAGGATCTTGAGAAAAGTAGAAGACTAAGAGAAGATGAAATAACTCTAAGAGTGAAAATGGAGCAAGAGTTGCAGCTGTAGTCATGGGCACCTATCTTTTGTGATTACCATCTGATATGTTTTGTTACTAAGAGATTATTACTTTGTACTTGCTGTAAGTAGGAATTTGATTTTTGTTTCAACTTTAGCACAGGATAATTATATATTTAATTTCAATAAAAATTACTGTACCATTTTTTTTAGAAATAAAATAGTTGGATATGATTTTTTTATTAATAGTCTCTATCATTTACATTTAGATGTATCTATGAATGTGTCTGAATAGGTGGTGAATGCCATAGGATCTAAAAGACCTAGAGATAAAATGAACCTTAAATATAGTGGCACCTTAAGCTAGGTCATATAGGAGAAGAAAGGATTAACAAACTAGAGAAAGATGGGCTCTTAGGCTTATTGACTACTGAGTAATATCCGATCTGTGAATCCTACCTTTAAGAAAAAATCATCAAGCTGCCCTTTATAGGATAAAGGGAGAGGACCATTGAGATACTTGCCTTGATACACACTAATGTGTACGGTCCATTCGATGTGTTGGCCAGAGAAGATTATCTCTACTTCATCATATTTACTGATGATTATTCACAATATGGGTTTATGTATCTTATGAGACACAAATCTAAAGCTTTTGAAAAATTCAAAAAATTCAGATGTGATGTAGAGAAATAGATCGAAAAAATTTTAAAGATACTTCAATCAGATCGACAAGGTGAATACTTAAGTAAAAAGTTTTTAGATTATCTCAAAAAAAATGGCATAGTCTCACAATGGACTCTATTTGGAACACCTCAACTTAACAGGATTTCAGATTGGATCCTATTGGATATGGTTTGATCTATGATGAGCTTCACTGATCTTTTTTTGTTTCTTTGGGGACATGCTTTGCTTACCGCTAGTTACTTAGTAAATAGGATTTCCTTTAAGTCCATTCCTATCACATCATAGGAAAGATGTCATGATAAAAAATCAAGTCTTGGTCATCTCAAGATTTGAGAATGTCTGACCCATGTCAAATGACAACAAATAGACAAGTTAGAGACAAGATCCATAAGATCTCATTTCATAGGGCATCTAAAAGAATCTTTAGGATATTGCTTTTAGTTCCTAGAGGATCACAATGTGATTGTGAGCTGATATACTATCTTTTGAAAAAATAGTTTATCTAAGATAGAAGTCGTAAGAGATAGATTGGGCTTGAGGAGAGAGCCTCTGAAGAGCAACGAGTCATGAAATCCATTGAACCTATTCAAACAGAGCTAATACACATAGCTCCTCCTCCATCTCAAAAATCAAGTAAGATTTTTGTTGACCTCTGGATTGATTTTGATGATAACAAAAGTATTTAAGTATAAATTATTAAGTTACTAATGTTGTTTATGAGGATGTGTAGTTACAAATTCCAAGTGCCCACAATTTTCAAGTGTTTTCCAATATTTAAATAAAGAATCACTACTCAAGAGAATTGTGAAGAAACTTTAGACTAGACACACTTTGGAAGAAATATTAATGAAGATTAAAATCAGGTTAAGAAGGTAAGTCTAGCCTAAAAATTAAATTAGAAAAAGAAAGACTATCTAAGAAGTCATGGCATGCTTGGCACGCCAGCTGAATTGACCCAGCGAAAATCTGAGCTGACTCAGTCTTAGTGATAGAAAGCTATGTTTTAGAAAATAGGAGACTAAGTCGATCCAAAACTCAGGTGAGTTGACCAAGATAGGATCTTCATCGACTCAGTTAGAAAGTTTGTTGATCCAGTCTCAGAGGGCAGCAAAAGACAAAAAGGTTGAAGTTTCAAGTAGTGTTCAGTGAGCCGACCTAGTTCAAATTAAGCTGACCCAGATAAGGAGTGAGTCGACCCAGAGGATCAGTGAGCTGATCCAATCTCAAAAGATAGATAGGATAGAAATGTGAAATTTTGGATCAGATCTGCTAGGCTGACCAAGTGATCACTGAGTCGACCCAGAGATCAACTGAGCTGATCCAGACAGGGACTGAGTTGACCAAGTCACAATGAAGCAGTCAAGACAGAAGCTAGTTTTTTAGTCACTTGATATTGAGTCAACCCAGAGAAATTTTGAGTTGATCCAGTGAGGAACTTAGTCGATCCAGTGAGGGACTTAGTCAACTCAGAGAAAATTGAGTCGATCCAGTGACTATAACGGTTAGTTTTTCAAAACTATAGTATTTTGCTCCCAACTTTCTCCCAACGGCTATTTTCTCATCTCCAATAGCTAGAATACTTAATACAGCCTCTTCAAATATCTTAGAGTGGTGAAAAACCTCAGGGATATAAAAGAAACCATCTTGGAGCATTGAAGAAAATTTTTGAACTCATATTAAAGAGCATTCAAGTCCAAATAAGTGCATTCAAGTGTGCGAGCCAAATTATGAAGTGAAGGAGTAAATTTTAGAGAATCTCTTATCCTTTCAATCATTCTCAAAGTGAGAGAAGTCAGGCCATTGGTATTGAAGATCTCCACCTACTTCTTTCAAGCATTCAAGGAGAAGAAATCAAGCTAACAAGCAAATTTCAGATTTTCTTCTCTTGTGTTTCTTTGTGTTCATTCCTCTAAACTCTTTTACTCTTATATTAATTATGGTTGTATATTTTATTTCAAATTTTTTAGGATGAAAAACTTGGGTTGGTCCAAGCCTTGAGTTAGACATTGTATTGGTTTGATTGGTGAGCCTAGGTTAAAACTAATCAGGGTCGATTGTTAGTCGAAAAAAATAATCATTGCACAATTGTGGTTAGTAAGCCAAAGTTAAAATCAACCAGATTAAATTGTGAATCCAAAGAAAATAATCAAACTATAATCAAGCTTCATGATTATAGTTGAATTTTTAAGTGGTTTACTTGGAGAGTGGATGTAGGTGCTAAGTTTGGCACCGAACCACTATAAAATTATAGTGTTTGTGATTGTGTGCTTATTTCTTTACTATTCTCATTCATTACATATCTTTCAATATGTCTCATTAAGTATTTAGTAGTTTATTCTACATAATTATCATTTAAATTTTTAAATATCCAATTCATCCTCCTCTTGGATAGCCATCCTTGGGCAATAATTTTTCATCCTCCTGAAAAGTACTTAGATATTTTTTAAAAAAAATAAAAAAAATATATTCTTCATAAAAAATAAGGAACATAGAGATGATATCAAAATCTACAATAAGACGATGTTAGACATCGATTTTGAGAAATAGTTGGAAGTAAAAAAGTCAAAAATTAACTCAATGCATACTTACTAGGTTTGGATCTTAGTAGATCTACCAGAAGGTATAGTACCTATTGGATGTAAATAGATTTATAAGAGAAAAATAGATTTAGATAAAAAAATGGAGACCTTTAAGATAAGACTTGTGGCTAGAGGTTATAGATAATGCAAAGGCATTGATTATCAGGACATCTTTTTGCCAGTGGCTATGCTGAAGCCCATTTGAACACTGCTTGCAATTGTAGCATCTCATGATTATGAGATATGATAGATGAATGTAAAAATTATCTTTTTAAATAGACATCTTGAGAAAGATATCTATATGGAGCAGCCTCTAGGTTTCACTTTTAGTTATGAAGATTACAAAGTCTGCAAATAGTAAAAATCTATTTATAGACTCAAGCAAGCATCTCAGAGTTGGAACACTCCTTTCAATGATATAGTCCAATCATTTGATTTTATCAAGATCGAATGAGAAAGAATCATGTATTTATAAAAAGATCAGTGAAAGTGCTGTCACATTTTTCATACTGTATGTAAATGACATCCTCCTAATTGGAAATGATATTTTTATGCTGACTTCGGTTAAGGTCTGGTTATCAAACAAATTCTTTATAAAATATCTTGGAGAAGCATCCTATATTTTGAGAATGAAGATCTATAGAGATAGATCTAGAAAGATATTAGGACTTTCATAGAAGATGTACATTGAGGAGGTGCTAAAAAAGTTCAGCATGAAAAATTTTAAGAGGGCATTTGTACCCTTCAGACATGAAATTTATCTCTCCAAAAAGATGTGCCCCAACACATCTAAAGAGATACAACACTTGAGCAAAATGCTTCGACTATAAGGAGCTTCATGTACGCCTGTTATGTATGCGATCTAATAAAGATCATGCTGTGAGTGTCACAAGTAGATATCAATTGAATCTAGATGATGAGCACTGGACAGCTGTGAAGAATATTCTTAAGTACTTGAGAAGGACTAAGGATATGTTCTTAATCTTTGAAAGAGAGTTATGGGTGTAGAGATACATGAACTCAGACTTTATGTCTGATGTTGATAATAGAAAGTCTATATTAGGATATGTATTTCTTGATAATGATGGTGCGATAAATTTAAAAAGTTTCAAACATCCGATCATTGCAGATTCCGCCATGAAGGCCGCGTACATCGCTGCTTCTAAGGCTGCTAAGAAAGCCTTCTGATTCAAAAAATTCATTGTGAAACTGGGTGTGATGCCATCCAATGCCATACCACTCTACTGTAACAATAATGGTGCCATAGCTTTGGCTAAGGAACCTAGGTCTCACCAAAAGTCTAAGTACATAGAGCGTCGATTCCATCTGATTCATGAATATTTTGAGAGAAAGTATATTGTTATATAGAGAGTAGACTCCATGGATAAGTGATAGATCTATTGACTAAGTCACTGAGCTAACAAAAGACTGAAGCCCACCATAAGATGATGGAACTTAGGTACATGGCCAATTGACTTTAGTACAAGTGGGAGATTGTGAGATGTATACCTTAGAAGCCAATTAAGCTGACACATGTAAACTTTCTAGGAGCATAATTTTATAAGTTGAATTATTCAAATTAATAAAAAGATTATTTTGCCATTCGTATTGTGTTATTGTATCTATGAATCATCCAAAGAATTAATAAGATAATGACACATATTCTCAAGAGTTGAAAATTTATGTACGTGCCATTAACAATTAATTTTTAAATTACTTTCGATCGATGGATCATCATAGGGATGATGATTGACCTGAAAAGATTGGTGCATGAATCGCTTTCTTTTGGATAGACAAATCTTGAGCCTATAGTTTGGAGACACTGAAGTGAGAGTGTAGGTGGTTATTATAGAATAACGATACCAAACATGAGCATTATGAGAAGTCATTTGGATGGCTACCCATTCGTTAGTGACTTACTTGATGCTATATGTTGGGTATAAAATCCTCCCCCAGTCGAAGTTCGTGTCAGGAGTGACCACTCAGGGATTCTACCGACGTCCGACCTTCGGCGGCATCCCTCCGACGATCGAGCCTCAGCAGCATTCCCAAGTTCTGCCGATGGATAAACCCCCTCCGATGTCGACCACATTCTTCACGACGGACAGACTCCTATGGGAGCCGAACTTCATCCCCGACTTCGACTACAGGAAGACTTCGTCCGGACTCCTACGGGAGCCGGACTTCGTCTCCGACTTCGACTATAGGAAGACTTCGTCCGGACTCCTACGGGAGTCGGACTTCATCCCCGACTTCGACTACAAGAAGACTTCGTTCGGACTCCTACGGGAGCCGGACTTCGTCCCCAACTTCAACTACAAGAAGACTTCGTCCGGACTCCTACGGGAGCCGGACTTCGTCCCCGACTCCGACTGCAGGAAGACTTCGTCCGGACTCCTACGGGAGCCAGACTTCGTCCCCGACTTTGACTACAAGAAGACTTCATCCTGACTCCTATGGGAGTCGGACTTCGTCCCCGACTTCGACTACAAGAAGACTTCATCCGGACTCCTACGGGAGCCAGACTTCATCCCCGACTCTGACTGCAGGAAGACTTCATCCGGACTCCTATGGGAGCCGGACTTCATCCCCGACTTCGACTACAAGAAGACTTCGTTCGGACTCCTACGGGAGCCAGACTTCGTCCTCGACTTTGACTACAGGAAGACTTCGTCCGGACTCCGACGGGAGCCAGACTTCATCCCCGACTTCGTCCCCGACTTCGACTACAAGAAGACTTCGTCCGGACTCCTATGGGAGCCGGACTTCATCCCCGACTTCAACTACAAGAAGACTTCGTCCGGACTCCTACGGGAGCCGGACTTCATCCCCGACTTCGACTACAGGAAGACTTCATCTGGACTCCTACAGGAGCCAGACTTCATCCCCGATTTTGACTACAAGAAGACTTCGTCCGGACTCCTATGGGAGCCAGACTTCGTCCCCGACTTCGACTACAAGAAGATTTCGTCCGGACTCCTACGGGAGCCAGACTTCATCTCCGACTCTGACTACAGGAAGACTTCGTCCAGACTCCTACGAGAGCCAGACTTTATCCTCGACTTCGACTATAAGAAGACTTCATTCGGACTCCTACGGGAGCTAGACTTCGTCCCCGACTTCGACTACAGGAAGACTTCGTCCGGACTCCTACGGGAGCCGGACTTCATCCCCGACTCCGGTTGCAGGAGGGCTTCGTCCAGACTCCTATGGGAGCCGGACTTCATCCCCGACTCCGACCGCAGGAGGGCTTCGTCCGGACTCCTACGGGAGCCAGACTTCATCCCCGACTCCGGCCGCAGGAGGACTTCGTCCGGACTCCTACGGGAGCCAGACTTCATCCCCAACTCCGGCTGCAGGAAGACTTCGTCCGGACTCCTACGGGAGTCGAACTTCACCCCCGACTTCAATTGCAGGTAGACTTCGACCGGACTCCTACAGGAGCCGGACCTCACCCCCAACTTCAATTGCAGGTAGACTTCGTTCAGACTCCTATGGGAGCCAGACTTTATCCCCGACTCCGGCTGCAGGAAGACTTCGTCTGGACTCCTACGGGAGCCGGACTTCATCCCCGACTCCGGCTGTAGGAGGACTTCGTCCGGACTCCTACGAGAGCCGAACTTCGCCCCCAACTTCAATTGCAGGAAGACTTCGCTCGGACTCCTACGAAAATCAGGCTTCATCCCCGACTTCGACTGCAGGAAGACTTTGTTCGGACTCCTACGAGAGCCAGACTTCGAGCTCCTACTGCAAGCGACCCACTCCGAGTTCCCACTGTAAATGATCTACTTCAAATTTCTACCACGAGTGGTCCATGCCGGATTCCCACCATAAGCCTTCACCCAAGCTTCCATTATGGATGAATTCCTTTCAGATTTCTATTGCAGACAGGCCTTGGCCGAGACTCCTCGATAAATGATCCCCATCCGGGCTCCTACGGAGATCGGACTCCAACCGAACTTCGACCGACAGACCTGGACCCTCTGACAGGCCGTAGTAACGGCCACAACTCTGCTCCACTTTTTGCAACAGATTTCATACGGCTCCATCACTCCCTGGCAGGCCGCAGTAACGGCCACGACTCTGCTCCACTTCCTGCGATGGATTCTGCGTGGCTCCATCACTCCCTAGCAGACCACAATAATGGCCACAATTTTGCTCCACTTTCTACGACGGATACCGTGCGATTCCTCCACCCTCTGGCAAGTCATGACAACAGACGCCGCTCCACTCCCCGCAACAGACTCCACGTGGTATGTCCCGGTGATGGCCACGATTTCGCTCCACTACTCTTTGCAACAAACTCCTCCTGATCCTGAGCAGCCCACTGCCAGACGGTTACAAACATTGCTATCAGTCTGTTGCCCCCTCCGTCTATAAAAGGGAGACCCTAGATACGTTATCCTCTAAGCTCTACTTTCTATCCCAAAACTCTGCTAAAATTTCCGTTCGAGCACTCCATTCTTGTTGAGGCAGAGAACTGACTTGAGCGTCGGAGAGTCTTGCCGGAGCAACCCCAACTCCGATTTAGACTTCTTTTGCAGGTCCCGACGGTGACCGCGACTCCCTCGACTCCAGCTTCTCCGACGCAGGCGGATTTTTGCACCAACACTATAGTTGTGTGACTAGCCCTATGACTTGAGGTGCTTCGACTGTTCACAGTGAGTTGCTATAGTTTGACTGTATATATACTTGATCCCTAGCCATATGGATCCTTATGGTGTATGTTGGCTGTAGTAGGTTCATTGTAGGAGTAGGATGTGCACCAAGATAGAATCAATCATCCTTGATAAATAAGAAAGATGGTCTTACATAATTTATAAGATTGAGTTTAGAAGATCTGGACCAGGGCAGTGTGAATGGTGAAAAAGAATTTTCATATACTTTACATTAAGAACTCAAATCGAGTAAATTTTATATATGAAAAATGATGTAGTTTGATGAATAATCTGTAACCTCCATTTTGTCAGGACCTATGATAGAAGGACTATTTCATATGCCAACTGAACCTAGAGATTCATCCCATTTCATTATACTGACTAGCCACCATATGCTATTAGATGTCACTAATGGATTATGGAGCTCACAGAGGATCATATAGGTGATCAAATAATTTTTTGTTGGAAAGAATTGAAAATATTTTAATTCATTGAAAGGAGTTTCAATAATATTATGATGAAGATCACAATATAACTCACTATTAGATAGAATAGAACTTATGAGGTCATATATATAAGGAATTTGAGATTGATCAGATGGTTGGATCCAAAATTATCAATGTGATTGATAAATTAGAATAATTTATAATTATTACAAGTAGCAAGGATTTAATTGCTAAAGGTTAGCAAGTTCGAGAAGGACTAATGTGCAAATATTACACATCTTAATTTGATTGGATCAAATTAATTATGGCTGAATTCAAGTTGAATCAAATAGAGATTTAATTCAATTGAATCTAGATCAAGTTTTGGGCTTAGGTCACATGCATCCAAAAGGGTTTGGATGCATAAGGTGTATGACACTTGAACCTAGCCTCCCTAACCTATTTTGAGTTGGTTTTGATCCTCGGCACCACATAGAGAACCAATTATGGCAACTTTGACCCTCTCTTATATGAGGCGGCATACTAGGATTTTTTGAAAACCCTAGGTGCCCCATTTAGTCCAAAAGGAAGATGCAAGGGAAGGAGCAACAGCCATGAAGAGTTCCTAGCTGTCCGGACTCTTTTTTAAAAGAGTTCTCTTGGCTTTAGACTCTTGAGGAGCCCTAGGATTTGTATGCCTATAAATAGGTGGCCACCCCAAGGGTTTTAGATGATCTCCTCTTGCCCTTAGGCTGCCGACCCACCCTCTCTCCTCTCTCCTCCATGCCCCAATGTCCTTCTTCCTCTTTCTCTTGTGTGCTAAAATTTCAGTAAGGGAGATCTTGAAGGTGCTTTGGTCCTGCCATAGTTCTCAAGGAGTTGAGAACTTCTCCTACATTAAGCAAAGGTTTTGCAAGGAGACTAGCACCTCGGCGAATCAAGAAGGTTGCTGATCAGCTTTCATCCTCCATGGGATACTCAAAGAGGCCAGGCATATGCATCGCTAAAAGAGAACCTTACCATGATCATCAATCACGAAGTTCATCTATCCACGCAAAGGTATGGAATAAGAAAATGTGTTTTTCTTTCTTTTGATTCATGAATCCTTTGCTTATGTTACATTGGGATTTTTGGGATGGATTTCTTCTCTAATTAAACTCTAGAGATTAGATCTTGAAGTCTTCTTCACAAAAGGGTTTGAGAGTTCTTTAATTTTCCACTGCTTTGATTTAAATAGATTAGATTTATTTTGTCTTCCAACCTTTCTCATATTTATTGAAGTATGAAGCTTTAATTAATGAGATTAATTAAAATTATATGTGAAAAGCTAAGAAAAATCCTAACAGGATGGACTCTAGTCATGGCCAACCCATACATCAGTCAGTGCCAGGATAGTTGACTCTAGCATCAGTGATTGATCCCAGCATCGATAGTCGATCCTTGTCTCTATGCACATCAGATTGCCAATCTATACATCAACCGTCGCTCTCATCATCAAGACAATCTCTAATCGGATTTCAAATTTCGATCCCCATGTTGGCTCCAACCTAGGTATCCAACGCCGATCCTCATCTCCAACATATATGTGGCGGGTCGTCGAGCCACATTCCTTCCAACCCCTGCTTCATTCCAACCCTTGCTTCAATCACCATGCAATCCCATCAAATCAAGGTACTGCTGAGAGCAGCTGGCTACAGGCCAAATAAAGTAACTACAACTGCTCAATATTGAGAAATCAAACCAAAGATCTCAGGATAGCATATCCAAAGGAGTCAGAATGATCTCTAATTCTTCTCTTCTATGGTTGTCATCTCTATAAATAAAGATAACTAGGAGGCTCCCAAGATATGCAACTTTTTTGCACTCTACTTCCATATGTTCCACTGATTTCTAACTTGAGTATCGAAGGATCTCCATCAGAGTCAGCTCCGGTCAAAAACTTATTTTACAGGTCCAGTCATCATCATCTCAGTCAGGTGCCACCTCACTCCAGCTAATCTGGCCCAAGCTGGAGATCTATAGCAACAAATTGGCACTGGAGGAATGACAAAGTCTATTTTTGGGAAGGAGTATGGGATCTATTACCATGCAGCCATGAAGAACATCCTTAAGACATTCGAACACCATGACAGGCCGGCCGACTGAAAATTTGATTAAGAATCATGCTTCAGCTCAATAGCTGGAGGCACCTCTATAGCCCCCTCCAATTGTTGCGGGGGTAAATCAGGACCAATTCAACATTTTGATCATCTAGGGGCAAGCATTGACCATGACAGTCAAGATCATGCAACAACAAAATCCACCATAAGGAGGCACTCCAGCAACAACTTCCTTGATCTCCACCATAAAGTCCGGATCCAAGAAGGCAAATGCAATTGAGTCGACCTTGGAGTCCCGAGCAGAGGAGATGCTCACTAAGCCCCTCACTCCAGTAAGGGATCTACTCTGGGCCGATCCTCATCCTGCCACATAGAGAACTGCATGATTCATGATGCTGACATAGATCACAGGCTCCAGGAGATGAATTGATGAATTGATGGATCGAGGCCATTGTTCATAGCATATCGGAGATATCCAGCTGGCTTTCACGTTGACCTGCCTTTCAGTGACAAAATCATGCAGGAGCCATTGTCTATTGGGTTTAAAATGCCAGAGCTGAAGAATTATGATGGATCAAGTGATCCATCCGATGGATCACTTGGAGAGCTTCAAGGCTCTCATGCTCCTTCATGGGGCAAGCGACGCAATCTTGTGCCGAGCCTTTCCTTCAACTCTCAAAAAGAAGACTCAAGATTGGTATCTAGTCTAATGTCTGGTTCTATTCATTCATTCGACTAGATGAGTCAACCATTTGTTTCCCACTTCATAAGCAGTAAAAGGTAGCATCGGCAATCCGACTCCTTAGTGAACATCAAGCATAGAGAAGGAGAATCCCTCCATGACTATATAAATCGCTTCAACATAGCCGCCCTAGAGGTATGCGACCGAGATCAATTAGTCACAATGACCACCCTAAAGGACAGACTTTAGAAGAATTCTCTCCTATACTCTTTGAAGGAAAAATATCTGAAGGGCTTTGCGGAGATGTTGGATTGTGTTGAAAAGTATGCTGGAGCTGATGAGGCTTTTGAGAAGCATGGGACTTTGACCGAGCCTTCAACTGAAGAAAAGAAAGAAGGTTTCAAGTTTTCTCCAATCCAGGAGGATCCCACAAGGGGCCGGCCACGACCTAAGACTCCACCTCGACATTGAAGATCTAGAACCCCTCCTCAGGGGCAACAACCTAGAAGTCCTCAGAGACAGTGTCATCTATCACTAAGGCACTAGTCCCTGCTAAGAAGGTTCACTAACTACACTCTTCAGAACACTTCTAAAACTCAAGTACTCATAGAGATTAGGAAACAGCTACCCAAGGCGAAATGAATGAAGTCTAGTCTAGAAAACTACACCAAGAAGAAATGTTGCCTCTACTGTAGCAACCATGGCCATGATATCAAGGACTACATCCAACTCCAAGATGAGATTGAGGAGCTTACCCAGTAGAGCCAACTGAATTATTTCATCTACCATATAAAGGAAGAACCTATGGAGCCACCAAGACCACCTCATCATCTGGAGCAGCCTCGGTAGGAGCCACCAATAGAAAACCGACCTATCGCTGATGTGATCAACACCATCACTGGGGAGTATAGTGGAATGGAGTCTAAGAAATTAGTCAAAAGACATAAATTAGAAGAGGCCATCACTTTCTCTAAGAAGAATACAAAGGAGGTCCAGTTTCCACCTAATGATGCGGTGGCTGTATCTTTGAATATTACAAATTATGATGTATGCCGCATCCTAATAGATAATGGAAGCTAGGCCGATGTTTTATTTTATGGTGCATCTTTCAAAATAGGCATTTCCTCAAATCAGTTGGGCTGGCTCAATTCCCACCTTGTAGGTTTCACTAGAGACATCGTACCAATCGAATAGGTCATTATCCTGCCAGTCATGGCTGGATGGGAGCCTCGATAACCTTCCACTAATATCGATTTCTTGGTCGTTAGGGCTCCCTCAGCATACAATGCTATTTTACAGTGACTAGGGTTGAATGCCTTTAAGGCCGTGGGGTCGACCTATCATTTGTTGATGAAGTTTCTTGCTAGGCATGGGATCATAGAGATCCATAGAGATCAAATGCCGACACTACTATACAATCACCCTTTAAAAAGTGACATCACCTACTACTCTTCTTATTGAGGGGCTAGATACTTGTGACAAACTAACCGAAGAAGGAAGGGAGCCAATGGAAGACCTCATGATAATTTCATTAAATGATGGAAATGAAGGGCATACGGTTTGGATAGGATCGAATCTAAATGAGGTAATCCGAAATCAATTAACTTCCTTTTTACATGAGAATGCAGACGTCTTTGCCTGGTCAGTAGCAGATATGCCTGAAATTGATCCAGAAGTAGTGGTGCATCGACTGAGCACGGACCATCTACATCGATCCATCAAATAGAAGAAGTGAAACTTTACACCAGAGTAGCAAAAAGCTACTGCCAAGGAGGTGGACAAGCTGATCAACTCTGGCTTCATTAGAGAAGTGATTTATTCAGAATGGATAGCGAATATAGTCCTCGTAAAGAAGACAAATGGGAAGTGATGGATTTGCCTAAATTACACCGACGTCAATAAAGCCTATCTGGGGGATAGCTATTCCTACCTCATATCGATCAACTGATGGATGCTACATCAAGCCATGAGCTCCTTACTTTCATGGATACCTTCTTTGGCTATAACCAAATTCAAATGGCACTTGAAAATAGGGAGAAAACTACCTTTATTATTGATCGAGATCTTTTCTATTGCAGGATCATACCCTTTGGACTGAAAAGTACATGTGCCACCTATGCTTGATAAACAAAATTTTTAAAAAGTAGATCAGTCAAAATATGGAGGTATATATAGATGACATGCTGATCAAGAGCCAGATAATGGGAGATCATGTTGTCAACCTTAGGAAAACTTTCAACACCCTCCAAAAATATCAAATGAAGTTAAATCCGATGAAATGTGCCTTTGAAGTCACCTCCAAGAAGTTTCTTAGCTTTATGATCTCATGTAAAGGCATTGAAACCAATCCAAAAAAAATCAAGGCCATATAGGAAATGAATCCTTCGAGCTCTATAAAAGATGTCTAGTGCTTAGCGGAGAAAGTAGCCACTCTCAACCAATTTGTCTTTAGCTCGATGGAGTACTGCCTCCCTTTCTTTAAGATTTTAAAGCAGCCAATGGACTTTAAGTGGTAGAAGAGTGCCAACAAATGTTTGAAGAACTAAAAAGTTATCTCAATTTATCACCACTCCTCACCAAATCAAAATTGGATGAGGAACTATACCTTTATTTGATAGTCTTTTCAATGGCAATAAGCTCAGTGCTCGTACGTCAAGAAGAAAAAACTCAAAAGCTAATCTACTATATTCGTAAAACCCTTCACGATGTGAAGACCAGCTAGTATATGAGGTTCTAGAAGTTGATCTATGCCCTTATTATCTCAGTCTGAAAGCTCTGACATTACTTTCAGGCACACACCATAGTACTTCTGATCGATCAACCTCTCAAATCAGTTCTGCATTGGTCAGACACAATAGGTCAGCTAACAAAGTGGGTGATTGAGCTCATCAAGTTTGATGTGAAGTTCCAAACTTGCTTTTTTATCAAGATGCAGGTGTTGGCCGATTTTGTCTTAAAATGTATAATTTTGGAGAAAAGTGCGGAAGAGAATAAATCAATAAAAGAGAATCTATCAGAAGATGAACCTAAGAAATTATGGATCATGCATTTAGATGGGTCATCAAATTCTGTTAGATCAGGAGCAGGACTAATTATAGATTTCTTTTTTTTTTGAAAATAAGAGAAAAGTAAAAGAAGTCTTTAGAGAAGAGCCCAAGAGTCCTTAATCTAAGAAGAAAGAAGAGTTTTTTTTTTTATCAAATACTTAATCAAATTTCTATCCTAAGTTTTTCTAAATCTAGATAGCTTCTAACTATCAAGGCCACCTTGGAGCCCTCCAAGTCAGAAACCAACTAGCTAACTAGTCAGATAAGGGTAAGATCGGTAGGAGGTTCTCCGTGCTTTCACAACGGACCTAATTAAGCAGCCATATTTCTTTGAAATGTAATTTCTGAACCTCTTTCTTAGACACCAGTCAACTAGCCAATATTCCTGACCCGGTCCAACTCTTCTAGGTGTCTTGTCTGAGTGAGTTCGAATACTTTAGCGGTCAACGTCTAATTACTTTTAAATTAGAGGTCTAGGTTATGCAAGATGAAGGATGTAGTTTTTGGACTAAGGAAGGATGATCAAATCCTCACCTTATCTAATTAATGGGTTAAGTACTCTTAAAGTTAATTATAGAGATGAGATGTAACAAACCAAGATGTATAAGCTTCATGATTAGCACACAGACAAGTCTAAATTAAATTTTTTCTCTTTTTAGATTTTATAGTTATGTCTCTAATTTTCTAAATAATTTATGAGGTGTCATTGTAAAATTTTTTATTTTACATGAATGTAAATTTGACTAAATAAACTAAGTTAGAAAGCACTAAAACTAAAAATATACTAAGAATAAAAGTAAGCAAATATAGTAATTTTTTTTTTGAACTCAAAAGCAACTATACCATGATCTCCAGCAACGGCACCAAAATTTGATCGCTTGTCGTGAGGCGGTCAAAAATAAATCACTAACTTACTACTATATAGATAGTGCAAGTCAGATTCATATCCACGAGAAGCATGAGCTGAGTTACGTTTGGATACTAAAATTAAAAAAGAATAAAAATTGATTGATCGACTAAAATAATGCTAACAAAAGTAAAGTAAATCGAATGTTAACAGAAAAATAGTTCAAGAATTAGAGAGATATCTCGAGATTGCATCTGGTTACCTGATAAACAGTTAATACCCCCTTTCTATACTATGAATCTATATGCCACTTATCAAGATATAATCTATTTGGCGAGAACACGGCCCGTACCCATTAGATCATGACCCGTTCATCTGGAGTATAGGCTAGTCAAGATGAGATGCATACAAGATAAATAAAAATAAATCATGTTTAAAGATAATTTACCTCAAGAGCACGAACCATATCTATAGATCACGGCTCATCCTGAGAATATAGATTATTCTAAATATGATTTTAAATAAAAGTCATATATAAAAAAAATAAAGAAATAACAATAGATCTTTTATTTCATAGAAAGGTGAAGTTTTAAAACTAGAGTAAGAATAACACCACTTGTACAAGCACTTCAGGAATTTCTCAAGACAGAGAAGCTTAGCTGGCCATAAAACTCTTGCTCGCTGATATTCTGGGGCTAAGGAGACTCCTGGGCAGCAACTAGAAGCTGGTTGACAGTAATAGAGGATGGGATGATGGCGGCAGGGAGAAAGGGGTTTTGGTGTAAAGGTGTGGAGGGAGAATTGATGGGAGAAGAGATTGATAACGGTGGTGGCAGGATGGTGGGATATGGTTTCTAGGTAGAGGAAGTGTGGAAACGAATTGTGGCCGGATAGATGGATGAAATATTTGGTAATCTTTTCATTCTCCGTGGCTTTTCTTTTGTAGTCTTCATATCACACGTTTCATACGCATTTGCTTCACGTGCGTGTCGAGCTCTGTGTGCGGAAGCCACTTCCGTGTCTCTTGTTTCGGCGTCCACACACCAGCTCAAACCATGTCAAAAATGAAAAACCACACGTCACTTCTGAATTGCTGTAAGCCGTGCCGTGTCCAAGGCCCGCCTGAATTTTAATCCTGCTCCCGCTTGCATTCTCAGCTTGCCCAGGCGTCCACTTGTCAGCATCGTGCCCCTACATTCATGTGCTCGCAAGAGCCCACATGAGCCCAGCATCCATATTTGAATTCAGCGTGCAAGCCCACACCACGTGAAAACCCATTGCTATAATCTCCCGGGCGCCCAATCCTCTTTACTCTTTGAATGCTTTCAATATACATGGGTCCCACACTTTCTTTTCCTTTTAAAACATCTCCATGCTCTTTTGGAAAGCCGCCGAACCCTTCATTCCTCCTTCACGTGTGCGTCCGTTTTGTGCCCTGCATGTTTTGTGCACCCGTCCTTGATGTCTAGCCCGTGAGCCATATAATTTCAACCCAAAAACTTACAAAATAAATAAAAAAACTTCAAATTATAATAAATAAAAAATAATTAAATAAAATTATATATTTTTAATGATTTAATTTAAATATTGATCAACTAATACTCATCAAATCAGAGAGAACGATCACAGAATATATTTTGCACTTCGAGTTTCAGACTACCAACAATGAAGTCGAGTACGAAGTTCTTATCGTTGGACTGAAAATTGCTAAAGAACTTAAAGTACAAGAGCTGAAGATCTATAGTGACTTTCAACAGATGGTCGGAAAAGTCAGAAAGGATTATGAAGCTCGAGATAAAAATATGAAAAGGTATTTATAGAAGGTAAAGGATCTAATCTTCGTATTCGCTAACTTTGATACTTGATAGGTACCCAGGTTGGAAAACTCCAAGGCTGACCTGCTATCCAAGCTAGTGACTTCAGCACCAAGAGAACTTACTTCTTTGAAGTCATGAAAGAATCTAGCATTGAAGAATTTGCTTTGGTCTTGCAAGTTGACAGCGAGCCAAACTGAATAGATCCCTTCATCCACTTCTTTAGGGATGGGATGTTACCACTGGATCCAAAGGAGGCTCAAAAGCTCAAGATTTAGGCATCCTACTATGTCTTTTATGAAGACAATCTATACAGAAGATCATTTTCTTTGCCACTTTTCAAATGCTTGTGTCCCTTTGAAGCTGACTATGCCTTTTGAGAGGTGCATGAAGGAATATACTGGACCTATCTAGGAGGCAAGTTGCTAGTATACAAAGTTCTCCAATAGAGATATTATTGGTCTACAATGCAGCAAGATGTAGCTGATCTAACAAAATGATGTGATCGGTGCCAACGGAATACAAATATTCAACACTGACCCACCATGCCATTGACTCTCATCAGTGCCTCTTGGCCCTTTACACAATAGGAAATAGACATCCTCAGCTTACTCACTCAAGCATCAAGTCAACGAAAGTTTTTGCTCATCGTCATTGACTACTTCACCAAGTGGGTAGAGGCCAAGCCTCTAACCCATATTACCGAAGCCAAGGTAAAGGACTTTGTATCGAAGTCTATCATATGCCGCTTCAGTCTCCTACGAGTGTTGATCATGGATAATTGTTGCTAGTTCAGTGGTGCCTGATTTACTGAATTCTACTGGGACTTGGGCATCTCACATCACCTTAGATCAGTAGGACATCCCTAGGCCAACGAAGAGGTCGAGGTAACTAATCAAACTCTTCTGCAGGATTTGAAAGTCAGGTTAGATTGCACCAAGGGGTTATGGGTAGACAAGTTCTATCATATACTTTGGGCCTATAGAACTACTCAAAGAATACTTACCGAAGAGACTTCCTTCAGCCTCTTTTTTGAAACAAAAGCAGTCATCCCTGTGGAGATCAAATGCCCCTCCTTATGGTTGAAAGTTACAATGATCGAGATAATCTAGAATTGCTATTAGAAAGTTTGGATCAGCTCGAAGAGGTCCAAGAAAAGGCCCGAATAAGAATGGCAGCATACCAACACAAGATAACATGGTACTACAACTCTCGCATCTGAGGTAAAGAATTCAGGATCGACGACCTGATCCTATGTCGTGCCAAAGTATCATAACCAAATGAATGGAAAAAATTATTTTCTAATTGGGAAGGCTCTTATCGAGTGGATGAGGTCACCAGATTCGAAACCTACCATCTGAAGTAGCTAGATGGAATGGTGCTACAATGACCCTAAAATTCAGATAACCTATGAATGTGCTATTAATAAATGTAAAAAAGCACTTTTAATAAAGTTTCTTTTCCTGAGCTATAAGTTTTGCATATAAACAAGGGCCCTTATTGAGTCAATCAAAAAAATGGATACCTCGAAGGTGCTTTATCATCAAGATGAATATAGCTACGAGAAAGGTGCCTCATTTCTAAGATGAACATGCCATGATGATTTTTTTGAAAGCACTTTATCACCAAGATGAATATAGCCATAAGAAGGATGCCTCACCATCCTAAAGAATATGCCACCATGGAGATCTCGAAGGTGTTTCATCATCAAGATGAATATAGCCATGAGAAAGGTGCCTCATCACCAAAAAGAATATGCCATGATAATTTTCTTGAAGGTGCTTTATCACCAAGATGAATATAGCCATGAGAAAGATGCCTCATCACCAAAATGAATATGCTACGATGATTTTCTTAAGGATGCTTCATCATCAAGATGAATATAGCTATGAGAAGGGATCTCATCATGTAGACCAATATGCCACCATGGAAACCTCGAAGGCCCTTCATCATCCAGATGAACATAGCCATGAGAAGGACACCTTGCCACCAAGATGAATATGCCATGATGATTTTCTTGAAGGTGCTTTATTACTAAGATGAATATAGTCACGAGAAGGGTGCCTCATTATCAAGATGAATATGCCATGACGATTTTCTCAAAGGCATCTCATCACCAAGATGAACATAACCATGAGAAGGGTATCTCATCATCTAAATAAATATGCCACTATGGAGATCTCGAAGGTGCTTCATCATCAAGATGAATATAGTCATGAGAAGGATGCCTCGTCACCTAGGTGAATATGCCACCATAGAGATCTCGAAGGTGCTTCATCACCAAGATGAATATAGCCATAAAAAGGGTGCCTTATCTCTAAGATAAATATGCCATAATGATTTTCTCGAAGGTGCTTAATCATCAAGATGAATATAGACATGAGAAGGATACCTCATCATCTAGACGAATATACCACCACAGAGATCTCGAAGGTACTTTATCATCAAGATAAATATAGCCATGAAAAGGGCACTTCATCATCAAGATGAATATAGCCATAAGGAGTTTTCTAAAGTACTTCATCTTCGAACAACTACAAGAATGTCTTAAAACCTGAACGATCAAGAAGAAAATTAGACTTCAGGAACCCGAAACATAATAAAAGACCCCCTGACCTTAGGACCACATCCAACTTAAAGAGAGGCCTAAGCTACTTAAGGAATGAAATTTACTCGAGCATCCACAATGGTTACCCTAACGACACAGAGCGACAAGATCGACCAACAAATGCAAAAGGATAATATGAAATTCAATCATAGGAATGAAAGATAGGGATAGTAAATAAGAATGAAAGAAACTTTTTATTAACTTCCAAAGTCGGAGTAACCGACTGTGCTGATTACTAGTGGACAAAAATGTGATTTACAAATTAGATTGGAAAACATAAAATAGATTTACAACTGATCACGGACTTCGTAGGGACCCTCTTCGTCTTTGTCCATCATGCCAACAACGACCATGGGAAGCTCTGAATCATCAGGAGGCATCATCTCGAGGAGGTCAGTATCAATCCTCGGGTACAATTATTTAGCCAAAGATTTGCACTTCGTAAAGCCAATTTTATAAGCCATTGAAGCCGACTTCAATATTTCATGGATGTGTGTGAGAAACGCCATCACATGGTGATCTGGTATGTATACAGAGATTTCAAAAATTTTTAAATGTGCAGTAGAAGAAAAATTTTAAAAACTTTTCAACATCGTTCTAGAATAATTATGCAACATAATATATCAACATTATGCCAGGACAACCTTATATTAGAATAATATTAAAATGAATCTCTAATTAGATCTAATTTAATCAAGCATACATAGAGATCATATCTCAACATAAAGTCAGACATCATCATATGTATAAGATTAAGATTTATGCAGAAATAAAAATTAAATTTTTTTCTTTTGCATAGGTAGATCTTCATTGCGATCCAATGATCCATGGATATCTTCAAAATTTATTGAAGCCATAATCTGATGATCCATGGATGTCTTCAAAATTTTTTTGAAGCCACACAAGTATTCGATCTTTATAAAAATTTACATGAGGATGATCTGATCAGGAGATCTCGATCTCACTGGAGTGCTAGCTCTCTTACAGAGATCGCTCCTTGGATTATCGAATCTTATATCTCTTTTGATTCTCTTTTCAAGAGAATCAAAGAGATCTATAGGAGGATTAAGAAATTAGATCAGATTAGATTTCTTTTTCCTTTCTCTTCTCAAGAGAAAGGAGAAGATATAAAGGAGAAGAACAAGAGATCCAATCTCTTTTCTTTTCTTTCTGCCCAACTCTTGGACTGATTATGGAGGAGAAGGAGAGAAATGACTAGTTCAACTCTTAGACCAAGGGAGAGAGAACGTCCAACTATCTTGAATGCATGGAAGAGAGAGAGGGAGATAGAGGATAAGTGTCCGCACAAAATCCATGCTAATTTGATTTTTCTTCTCCCTGGCTTCCTCGCGCGTGCCTCTTTTTCTCCTTGTCTTCATGCCACACCAAGCCTCATAATCACTATGAGATTGGTTGAGGAGGCACTTCCTTTATCCCCTTTTAAATTATAACAACTTGGGGTTTGTTAGGAGTTAGTTAGAGTTGTTAAAATAGGACTCTACCATGTTGTCGCCACCCTCTTTTGTGTGCCCCACACACTCCATGCAAAAATTATTTTGGCATGAGAGGTTTGGGTGTGAGGCTCTCTTGGGGCGTGGATAAGGGGAGAGAGTCCCAATCTAATGGGACTCTAAAATTCTATCTTAATTTCAATCTGATTCAAATTCAATTTGAAATCTAAATTGAGTCAAACCCAATTAGAAATTAAGTCCAAATGCTATTTGGATTAGGAAACCAAATAAACCAAATCCAATCAGATTAAATCAGATTTAATTTAATTTATATTTGATCAAATCAAATAATTAATAATAATTATAATTAAGTCCTCTTATAACTTACTAACTCTTAGCAAGTCGTTTATATAATTTTTATATATTAGTCCCATCATCAATCATATTGATAATTGAATTTTTTTGTGATTCAAAATTATAATTCAACACCTAATCAGTTAGAATCTCTTTTGTGTGTAACTCTGTAAGTTCTATTCTGTCTGGTAGTAAGTTGTATTTTGATCTTTATCAAAATATCACTGAAACTCTTTTGAATGGGTCAGAATAATTTTAACTTATAAACTGAGAATTATTGACCATCAAAATAATTCTTATTGATCTCACAATCCATCAGTGACATCTAGCAACATATAATAGCAATCCAACAGAATGAAAGTAATGAACCTTTAAGTGTAGTTACTGTGTGATTCAATTTTTTTATTGTAAATTTTGATAAAATGGAGGTTATAAAAAATTCATCGGACTCCAACGTCAGCCATATGCAAGATTGACTCGACTCAAGTTTATTTGTGAATTCTTATGAAAATTATTTTTTAGTATTCATACTTACTTCGATCGAAGACTTTTTGAATTCAGTCTCGCAAATCGTATTGAACTTCTTTTCTACTAAGATCGATAGATTCTATCTAGGTATACACTCTATTCCTATAATTAATCTACTACAGTCAATATACACCTCAAGGCTCCATATGGTTAGGAGACTGAGTTATGATGTAGTTAAACTACAGCAATCTAATTATGAACAGTTGAGGCATCGTAGGTCAAAGAACTATTCACGCTACTACAGCATCAAGAAAATCACTGACAAGTGAGTAGATATACAAGTGACTTCTCATATTGATCATGCTAGATACTTTTATTCTCTAACAAATATCTACATTCTTACTCTAGTATCTCCATATTGTAGACTCAAGACTCATCTATCCTAAGAAAGTGATTTGTATATCAATTTAATCAGATCAATTATTATCTTTGTGATAATTCATTGATAAGTGACATATTTTTATATTTATTATAGGTATTTTTGATAATTTATGGTGCTAATATCTTCTTAAAAATCTAATTTCATGAATAAATTAGATTTTCTTACAAAAATAAATAATTTTTAAAAAAAATAAAATTAGAGTATATTTATGAAAAATAGATATTAATTTAATTGAGTAATTTAAATATCAAAATAATATAAAATATTTAAAAAATTTAATGTATATTTTTTCTTATTTTTTTAGGTAAAAATCAGAGCAAAAATGGAGCCCAAATATCCTAAAAAATATTGAAAATTATCTTCGATGCACGGAGTCTACAGAATCAAGGGTGCAGTCCATAGAAATAGTTCATGATCCACAGCGCAGTCTACGATGGGTGGAAGCCTCATTACATGATCCGACAGTCGAAAATGAATCTGGAGTCTGATCCAACGGCCAACATCGATCCCGATTGTGTTAAGGAAATTAGAGGCGCTGATCAATGGTCAAAAATTTATCTGGGATGTGATCGAACAGTTGTGGTTGAATTCGACATTGATAAGAATTAAAACTATTATTTTTGGATAGATCTGAGCCATCCGAAGCTGATCTGATGGTCAGAAATTAATGTAAAGGGTATTATATGAATTCTAAGGGTTTTAGGACTCCTTTTTCTACCAAAAAAATATAAAAAATTTATCTATAAACAGGGAGTCCAAAAATAAGAGTAGGGAGGAGAAAAAATCAGAGAAAAAATAAGAAAAAAATAGAGAAAAAAAATCAAGAAGCTTTAGGGATCAAATATTGAGAGATTATGGAGCTAGAGAGCTTGATGCATGGCTAAATTCCTTCAATCCAGGAATACGATAAAATCTGTAAATGAGTTTTATTTATTTTTTTATATTTAATTTTTATATAATAAAATAATACTTTTGTTTCATATCTTTTTATTTTTTTTGAGATATTGATCTAGCCTACACGATGTATACCCTCTATTGACGTGCCGTGATCTTTGGATATGGTACGTGCTTTGGAGAGATAGATCATGGTATGTTAGATTAAATCTTATATCTTATAATTAAATTTAGATAGTTTATACTCTGACAGGATAAGCTGTAATCTACTGATACAGTCCGTATCCCTTAGAGATAAGCTACGCTAATACCTTAATCACAAGAATTAATATTACAACATAAAAAAAAATAAATCTAATTTGTATGATGGATTCAGAATTCCTGAATGATTTCTATAAATTATTTTTTTATAAATTAATTTATATTTATAATTAAATTTTTACTATTTTATTTATTTTTAATCCTTCTACAATCAATTCTCTTTTATTTCTTCTTAAAAAAAATAATCATCCTAAATCCTCATGAAAATGATCCCTACTCATCCTATCTATATAGTTTGAGTTGATTTTTATTCTTGACCACCTATGACAGCGATCAAATTTTGATATCGTTATTGGAGAGGAAATGATCCCTACTCATCCTTTTTCTCCTCTCTACTCTTATTCTCTGACCCTCTATTTATAGATAAATTTTTTATATTTTTTTGATAGAAAAAGGAGTCCTAAAACCTTTAGAATTCATATAATATCTTTTACATTAATTTTTGACCATTGGATCAGCTTCGAATGGCTCAGATCTATCCAAAAATTATAGTTTTAATCCTTATCAATGTCGGATTCAACCACAGCTATCCGATTGCACCCCAGATGAATTTTTGGCCGTTGATCAGTGCCTTTGATTTTCTTAACACAGTCAGGATCGATGCTGGCCATTGGATCAGACTCTAGATTTGTTTCGACCGTCGGATCGTGCAAAGAGGCTTCCACGCATCATGGACCGCACTATGGACCGTGAACTATTTCTGTGGACTGCAGTCTTGATTCTGTGGACCGAGCGGTCGGTCCACCGTGCATCGAAGATAATTTTTAATATTTTTTAGGGTATTTTGTCTCCATTTTTGCTCCAATTTTTGCCTGAAAAAATAAGAAAAAAATATGCATTAAATTTTTCAAAAATTTTACATAATTTTGATATTTAAATTACTTAATTAAATCATCATCTATTTTTCATAAATATACTCTAATTTTATATTTTTTTAAAATTATTTATTTTTATAAGAAAATCTAATTTATTCATAAAATTAAATTTTTAAGAAGATGTTAGCACCATAAATTATCAAAAATACCTATAATAAATATAAAAATATATCACTTATCACACTCCTCAACTTGAACTTTGCTCATCCTCGAGTAAAGAAAGAATTTAGAATTAAATACCTTTTAACTTAAAATTTTGAATTTCATCAAATAATTTTTAAAAAAGTGACTGATGTTCAGTAGAGCGTGAATGAGGTATGTCATTGAGGTATTAATACTAATTAATATAAGAGTTAAACTAAGAATACTAAATATTTTTTAAATTTTTTTAAATTATTCTTACCTTTATCTTCAAATCATTAACCTTATATGGATAAATATATTGTTACTTCCATCCTTCATTTATTGTTATTTTTTTTATATTATCTCGCTATTGAGTGTCTTAACCCCTTAAGCTTTCTGTTTGACCCATGTAGTGAGTTTTCAGCCAATGACTTCCAAATCAGATGATTTTAGGATACTAGGTATAGAATATCCCTCGGACCTACTTGCTCGAATCAAACAGACTACAAGTTAAAACCAACTTTACAACAAAGCTTCTTTGTCCTTCATACCTTTTGATACGAAACTCAATGCTTGCTTAGGCAAAGAGACCCGGTTACTCAGCATGAAGTACTTGAAAACTCTTTTTTTTTTTCTTTTAAATATGAAGAAATGCATAGTTACCCTACACAAGTCTATAAGAAGTAAACTCTTCTTTGATGCTGGTAGAAAAATTTAGAAATGCTCAAAGAAAACTACTTAAGTTCTAAACTTAACTCCTTATTGAATTTTTCTAATACTTAATCTCTCAATATCTCATAAATTCTCTAATTTGTACATCAATTTTTTTTAAAAAATTTGGTTTAACTCAATTCTTAAATATAATCAAGTGCTTAAATACTAAATACTAACTTACTTGAGGACTTTAGAAATTCAAAATTTTTTATTATTCTCCCCTCCAACTTAATCGATATTGTCCTCAATGGAGTAGAAAAAATAAAGGATGCATAAAAAGAGAAAGATAAAAGGAGAGATGTCACCTGATCCAGATATCTTTTCAAAATTAGTTCTCCCCCCAACTTAGCAAATTTTGTCTTCAAATCTCTATAAAAGATACGAAGCAAGCCTCGATTAACCTAAACAAAATGCAAAGGAAAGCAAAAGCAAAAGCTAAAACTGGGTTGCCTCTCAAAAAGTGCTAAGTTTATTATCTTCAGCCAGACCAAATTATTGACAGGTGCTTCTACATAGGGCGGTCTTTTATTCTTCAAAAATAAAGATCAGTTAAAATAAAGTTAAAAAAATTTGGGTTGCCTCCCAAAAAGCGTTAGTTTTAAGTCTTCAGCCAGACTGAACCTGTGATACAGAATCAATCAGAATAAATAGGCTTATGAAGAACCATGGCCTCCTCTTCAATTTCATTAGGTAATTCCAAGAATGGTTTTAATCATTGTCCATTTACTTTAAAAGTAGTACCATTGCTTGGGTTTTTGATTTCTACAGTCCTATGAGAGAAAACTTCTTTTACTATATAGGGCCCTGTCCATCTAGATCTAAGTTTTTCAGAAAATAAATGTAGCCTAGAGTTATACAAAAAAGCTTGTTGATCAGATGAAAATGATTTTCTAAAGATTGCTCAATCATGAAATATCTTAGTTCATTCTTTATATATCTTAGCATTGTCGTATGCCTCATTCCTGATTTTCTAAAGTTCATCAATTTGTAGCTTCCTATGTTGTCCAGCCTCGTCTAGATCTATATTTAGCTTTTTGATAGCTCACATAGCCCTATGTTCAAGCTCTACTAGCAAGTGACAAGCTTTACCAAACACAAGCCTATAAAGAGACATTCCTAAGTTGGTTTTGAAGGCAGTGCGATATGCCCAAAGAGCATCCACTAGCTTTAATGACCAATCTTTTCTATTGGTGCTCACAGTTTTCTCTAGAATTTGTTTAATTTTATGATTTGAAACTTCAACTTGTCCACTAGTCTGGGGGTGATAGGGTGTGGCTAATTTATGGGTGATGTTATTTTTCTTCATCAGGATTGCAAAGGATCAATTACAAAAATATGTTCTCTGATCACTTATGATGACTCTAGGGATTCCAAAATAAGAAAGGATATTTTCTTTTAGAAATTTGATAACAATTTTACTATCATTCGATCTACATGGCATAGTCTCTACCTATTTGGACACATAATCGACAATCACTAAGATATATTCATTCCCGAAAGAGTTTGAAAGTGGTCCCATGAAATCAATACCCCACACATCAAAAATCTCAATAACTAAGATCAAATTTAATGGCATAATTTCTCTTTCTATGATCCATCCTACTTGTTGACATCTAGTGCAGTTTTTACAGTACTTATGTGCATCCTTAAACAAATTGGGCCAATAGAATCTACATTGGAGAACTTTTACGGTAGTTTTCTTGGATCCAAAATAGCCACCGCAGGCTTGGTTATGACAAAAGGATAGGATGCTTTTAACCTCATGGTCTGGTACATAACTTCTAATGATTTGGTCAGGATATTGCTTAAACAGATATGGATCATCCCAAATAAAATACTTTACTTGGGCAAAGAATTTGTGCTTGTCTTGAATAGTCCAGTGAGAAGGAATCCTACTCATGGTTAAATAATTGACAATATCAGCATACCACGGTTCTTTGGTCACGGACATGAGTTGTACATCAGGAAAAGACTCTTCTATTAATGGTTCATTAGAGGGTGCATCAGTCAATCAGGACAGGTGATCAGCCACTATATTTTTGGTTGCTTTCTTATCCCTGATTTTTAGATCAAATTTTTGAAAAAATAAAATCCATCGGATCAAACGTGCTTTTGCATCTTTCTTTGTTAAGAGATGTTTAATGGCTGAGTGATCAGTGTATACAATGACATGTGACCCAACCAAATAAGATCTAAACTTTTTAAGGGCAAAGACGATAGCTAAAAACTCTTTTTCAGTGGTTGAGTAGTTAAGCTATGCATCATTAAGGATCCTACTGGCATAGTAAATGACTCACGATAGCTTATCAATTTTTTATCCTAAAATGGCTCCGATGGCATGATCAGATGCATCACACATGAATTCAAAGGCTTGAGTCCAATCGGATGGGTGAATTATGGGTGCAGATGTCAGTGCCTTTTAAGATGCTCAAAAGAATCGAGGCACTCGGAAGTGAAATTAAATTTGACATCTTTGGCAAGAAGAATGGTCAGTGGTCGAACTATTTTGCTAAAATTTTTGATGAACCTCCTATAGAAGCCAGCATATCCTAAGAATGAGTGAATTTCTTTGACTGATTTGGATGGTAATAGATTTACAATCAAGTCTACTTTGGCTTTATTCACTTCAATTTTTTCTTTGAGATAACATGGCCTAGTACTATGCCTTCTTTGACCATGAATTGATATTTTTTACAATTAAGCACTAAGTGTTTCTCCTTACACCTTTTTAAGACCAGTCTTAAGTGATGTAGGCACTCAGAGAAAGTGAAGCCAAAGATGAAAAAATTATCCATGAATATTTCTAGAAATCTCTCGATCATATCAGAAAAGATGCTGACCATGCACCTTTAAAAAGTAGATGGAGCATTACATAAACCAAAGGGCATACATCTATAGGCAAAAATTTCAAATGGACAGGTAAATGTGGTCTTCTTTTAATCTTCTGGTGCTATAAAAATCTGGTTATAGCCGAAATATCCATCAAGAAAATAGTAGAACTCATATCCAGCTAATCTTTCCAACATCTGGTCAATGAATGGTAGAGAAAAATGATCTTTTTTTGTGACCTCATTTAATTTTCTATAATCAATACAAACTCTTCATCTAGTTTGGACTCTAGTCGGTACTAACTCATTTACTTCATTTTGGACCACTGTCCCCCCAGACATTTTAGGCACTACTTGAATTGGGCTAATCCATGAACTATCTGAAATGGGGTAGATAATTCTATTATCTAGTAACTTGAGAATCTCTTTCTTCACTACCTCCTTCATAGCTGGGTTAAGTCTTCTTTGGGGGTCTCTGATTGGCTTGGCTTCCTCTCTTAAATAAATTTGATGTTGGACAATTGAAGGGCTAATCCCTTTAATATCAGTCATGGTCCATGCAAGAGCTTCTTTATTCTTTCTTAAGACAGCTAAAAGTTTCTCTTCCTGGGTTGGATCTAGGTCTGATGCTATGATTACAGGCAGAGTTTCAGATGGACCTAGATACGCATATTTGATGTGCTCAGGGAGTGTTTTGAGTTTTAGTTTAGGTGCTTCCTCAATTGATGGCTTGTGTATTGGTTCATCCATCCTTACAAGTGGTTCGACAGGTGGATGCCATTGTGGATGAACTCTCTGATCATAGGATGTGGACAGTTCATAAGCAATTTCATATTCTAAGTCTGACCAGAGATTACAGTCAAAATCTTCTTCTCCTAGATCAATGAGCTCATAAATCTCATCTTGGATCAGGTTTACATTGACTAATTGGTCTGTTTTATTTTCAAAATTAAAAATATTAAGATCAATGGACATGTTTTCAAATGAAAGCTTCATGAGTCCATTGCGACAGTTGATCAGGACATTGGTGGTTGCTAAAAATGGTCTACCTAAGATGACTGGGATGTGACCTTTTGGGTTTAACACTGGTTCAGTTTCTAGGATCATAAAATTCACAGGATAAATGAAATCACTGACATTGATTAGCATATCCTCCACAACTCCCTTGGGGATTCTCACTGATCGGTCTGCCAATTGTAATGTAATTTCTGTAGGCTTTAATTCTCTTATCCCCAATTTCTCATAGACTAAATAAGGTATGATATTCACACTAGCCCCTAGGTCTAACAAGGTCCTATCAGTGATGGTTTCTTCGATAACACATGAGATTGTAGGAGACCCTGGATCTTTGTACTTGACTGGCATGTGGCTTGAAAGATATGAACTCACACTAGCTGCTAAGAAGACTTTCTTAGAATATTAGTGGTCTTCTTCTTTATGCACAGGTCTTTGAGAAATTTGATGTATGTGGGAATTTGTTGGATCATATCTAGTAGAGAGATATTTACTTTCACTTATTTAAACATCTCTAAGATTTGATCCATATGGGTTGAGTGTCTGTTGGACCTTAGTCTATTTGGAAAAGGAGCTACAAGATTGGTAGGTGATGTCTTGAATTGCTTAATTCCTGATGTGGATTCTTCAAGTGACTTGGGTGGTTTATTAATCTTTGTTGACTCCTTAGACTTATCTGGATCCTTAAACTCAGTCTGATCGGTTACTTGCTTATGAGGTGATTTAGACAATGGGTCATCTTGATCTTCAGGTGACCGACATGATTGTCTACTTATTTTTTAGACTTTAAAGTATGAATTATATTTAATTGATTGATCTGGGCTTCTTGTTGTGGTCTTTGATTATTTTGAGTTCTAGGATTAGCCTCGGATTGACTCGGTAGTTTACCTTTTTTCTTTTCACTTACAGTCATGGCTAATTGACCTAATTGCATCTCTAAATGGGTAATAGCCTGGATATTAGAAGTTAAAAGCTGGCCTGTGGTTTGCATGAAGTTGTTTAGTGTAGTGTTGGTGCTAGCAGTCGATTTCGCTAGGATTTTCAGACTCTTTTCTAGCGAGTTAAACCTTTGATCATTGCTGAAACCTGATGGATTATTTGATGATTAAGGGGGTCTGGGGTTAGGTTGAGTGAAGGCAGATCTATTTGAGTTGGACCCTTGTGACCAAAAAAAATTGAGATGATTCCTCCATTCTGAATTGTAAGTTGGTGCGTAGGGGTCATTTGTAGGTCTTTGATAGGCTGCGTTCACCTGTGCTACTTCATTCTCGATTGGACCCATCAAGAAAGGATATCTTTGTATCGTGTGGTCTGTGACTTTACACCCATTGCAAGTGGTTGTTGCAACTTGGTTCACTTGGGTATGTCCCTTGAGTTCTAGGGCCTCTATCCTACGGATTAAAGATGAAAAATTTAGCCTCTTCAGCTAGGAAAGGTTGAACTTAATATACACCCCCTTTTGAAGGTGTGAGTTTATCGGGTTCCCTAGTTATCTTTCATTGTAGGCTCTTTTCTGCTAGGTCCTTTAAAAATTGTCAGGCTTCTATAAGCTCTTTGTTCATAAATTGACCATGATATATTGATTCTAACATGGTTCTAGAGTTTGGGTCTAGTCCTTCATAAATGATTTGGCACAGTCTTCAAGTTTCTATTCCATGGTGTGGGCATTGACTCAAAAAATTTTTAAAATGATCAAAGTACTTTCAAAAAGACTCACTAGATAATTGATAAAATTGATTAATTTCATTCCTAAATTTAGCAGTTTTATGGTGTGGAAAATTTTTTTTCAAGAACACTTTAACAAAATTCTCCCATGATGCTATGGATTGGTTAGGAAGACTGTATAACCACTTTTGGCCCTATTCTTGAGGTCAAAGTTGATCAATCTAAGTTTTACAGCATCCTCAGTGAGTTGTTGAAGCCGCATCATGGCACATACTTTCTCAAATTTTCTCATAAAAATGTATGCATCCTCAATTCCAGTGAATTTGGAAAGCATGTTTATGATCTGGGGTTTAATTTTAAAATTGATATCAGTTTGTGGCAGTCAAATACATGAGGGTTGGGCTGACCCAACTGGATAGCAAAGGTCTTTCAGTACCCGAGGTTCATGTTCGGGTTCACCCATGGTGGGCTTAAGGTCTACTGGACTAGGTGCAAGGTTTGGATCTATTCTCACTAATCGATCAGATATCCTTACCAAAAAATTTGAGAATTTTTAGTTATTTATATATATATATATTTTAAAGAGAAGAGGAAAGAGAGATAGACAAGAAGAGAATTCTAAAGATGAGAGCTTAAGGAGTCCTAAATTGAGAGACGATAGAGAAGAATATTTTAATTAAGATTAATGGTTGTAGATTAGTAATCAAGTTATGCAGTCAATCCTAGCTAAGAATAATCTTAGATCTAGACAGCTCCTAACTGCCAAGATAGCCTTTGAGCACTCCAGGTAAAAGACTAGCCACTTAACTGACCAGGTAAGTGTAAGGTTGGTGGGGGTCCCCTGTTGCTTTTCTTAGACACCAACTGAGTTGGTCATGTAAGTGAACAGAACTAATTCAATAACTACCTTCCTTTATGACATAGTTTTTGAACCATTTTCGTAGACACCAATCAAACTGACTAACCCTAACCTGGTCCAACTCTTTGGATCTCTTGTCCTATTGAGCTCGAGAGTCCTTAGAGGCCAACGTCTAATTGATTTTAAGTTAAGATTTAGGTCAATGCAATATGCAGGATGGTAGTTTATGGGCTAAAGAAGGGTGATGAAATCCTCACCTTATCTTATTTAGGATTTGTGCCCTTAAGATATTTTATAGAATTATGCAATGCAAGAATAAAAATTGCCAGATTTGGTAGTTAGTCAAAAGTAAATTGATTTGTTTTACTTTTTAGGTTTTGTGATTAAGTATCTAATTTCCTAAGTAGATTATGAGGTGTCAATGTAGAGATTTTTTTTTTTTTGAAGAAAGTAAGTTTGACTAAGGAACTAAGCAAGTTAGAAAGCAAAGAAAATAAGAAACTAAGAATAAGACTATTTTTTTTAAAAAAAATAATCATATCTAGATCTTCGACAACGGTGCCAAAATTTGATCGCTATCGTAGATGGTCAAGAATAAAAACCAACTCAAACTATATAGCTAAGGTGAGTAGGGATCGTTTTCACGAGGATCTAGGGCGATTATTTTTTTTTTAAGAAGAAATAAAAGAGAATTGATTGTAGAAGGATTAAAAAAAATAAAATAGTAAAAATTCAATTAAAAGTGTAAATTAATATATGAAAGAAAATAATTCAAAGAAATATTCAAAAATTCTGAATCCACCATGTAAATTAGATTTATTTTCTTTCTTTTCTTATGTTGCAATATTAATTCTTGTGATTAAGGTATTAGTATAGCTTATCTCTAAGGGATACGGACTGTATCAGTAGATCACAGCTCGTCCTATTGGAGTATAAACTATCTAAATTCAATTACAAGATCTAAGGTTTAATCTCATATGCTACGATCTATTTCTCCAAAGCACGTGCCGTGATCCCTGGATACGGTACGTGCTTTGAAGAGATAGATCATAGCATATGAGATTAAACCTTAGATTTTGTAATTGAATTTAGATAGTTTATACTCCAACAGGACGAGCTGTGATCTATTGATACAGTCTGTATCCCTTAGAGATAAGCTATACTAATATTTTAATCACAAAAATTAATATTACAATATAAAAAAAATAAATCTAATTTGTATGGTGGATTCAAAATTCTTGAATTATTTCTCTAAATTATTTTCTTTCATAAATTAATTTACACTTTTAATTGAATTTTTACTATTTTATTTTTTTAATCCTTCTACAATCAATTCTCTTTTATTTCTTCTTTTAAAAAAAAGAGATAATCACCCTAGATCCCTGTGGAAATGATCCCTACTCACCCTATCTATATAGTTTTAGTTGGTTTTATTCTTGACCGCCTACGACAGTAATCATTCATCGATCGGGAGCAATTTGAAAATTAATCATTAATGATACATGTTTTAAATTTTTAACTCTTGAGAATATGTGTCATCATCTTATTAACTCTCTGAATGATTTATAGATACATACACTATATGAATGATAACTATCTTAAAAATTAGATTAAATATGAAATTATATCTTAAAAAAATTAATGTATCAGTTCGATTTATTTTTAGGGCATACATCTAACAATCTTTCACTTGCACTAAAGCCAATCTGCCATAAACTTAAGCCCCATCTTCTCAAGATGTGCTTTGATTCTTTATTGGTAAGATGGTTTAGTTTATGGGTCCAGCATATTTTTGTGGGATCTACTTTGATTCATGAAGTCTAACTTCTAAAAATCGTTGTGAATACTCGCTCTTATATGTTAGAAATTCTGGTGAGACCTAGGCTCCTTAGCTAAAGCAATGGTGCCTATATTGTCGTAGTATATTATTGTGTCATCTGATGACATTATACTAGTTCTACAACAAACCTTTTTTATCTAGAAGGCTTCCCTAGTCTCCTCATAAATAGTGACATACACAGCTTCTATAAATTTGCAATGATCGATTGTTTGGAACTTTTTCAATTTGCCGAATCTATATTACATAAGAAGACATCTTTTCCGATGTAGACTCTCTACCATCAATATCAGATATAAAGTCTGATTATGTGAATTTTAGCATCTCAACTTTTCTTCTTTAGAGACCTTGAATATATTCTAAGTGCTTCTCAAGTACTTAAAAATATTTTCACAGCTATCCAGTATTCTTGGTCTGAATTTAACTGATATTTTCTCGTGACACTCACAGTGAAGATATATCAGATCATGTACATAGTATGGCATATATAAAGCTTTCACTAGCTAAATCACAAGGGATCTATAGCTCATGTATGTATCTCCACAGATGTATCCCACACATTTTCTTAGAGAAATTAATCCCATACTGAAGGGGTAGAAATTCTTTTAAGATTTTTCATGCTGAACCCCTTCAACACCTCTTCTATGTATATTTTTTATGAAATTAGCATCCTAATAAATCTTTCTCATAGACTTATATAGGATGGTTCCCAAAGATCTCTTATAGAGAATTTTCTTACACAACCATATTCTAACCATAGTCAGTATGGAAACAACATTCTCAATCAAGAGGATGAAATCCACGTACAATACGAGGAATGTAACGGTGCTCCCACTGATTCTTTTTTATAAACATATGTTTCCTCCTCGTTCTTAATGAGATCAAATCATTTGATCGCATTGAGGATCCTTATTTCAAGATGCTTGCTTTAAAGGTCTCTACCTTTATAACTCTTCCTTTTGTAGATCGATTTGAATCTAATAGGTACTATACCTATTGGTAGATCTACTAAGAATCAAATTTGATTAGAATGCATCGAGTCAATTTTTAACTTTATTGCATTCAATCACTTTACGAAATTGATGTCTAACATCAACTCATAGTAGTTTTGAGATCATCTTCTTGTTCTCTGTCTCCCATGAGGAATATTTTCTCTACATCCTTTATTAGAATATCTAAGCATCTTTTAGCAGGATGAGAGATTCTAGTCGACCTACGAGGTAGAGGTACTACATGTACTGGCTCAATTATGAATAGGTTCTATAAGTTCTATGACTCGCTGCTCTTTAGAGATTTTTTTTAAGTTTAATTTTTACTATCTCCATCTTGGATAAATTATTTCTCCAAGAACATAGCATGTTGCGTCACAATCACATTGTGATCCTTTGCAAAGTAAAAGTAGTATATTCTAAACTCTTTAGGATACCTTAAAAATGAGCTCTCATGGACCTAACCTCTAACTTGTCTACCTGTTGTCGCTTGACATGGGTCAGACATCCTTATTATGCCACATCTCATACGACATGATAGGAATAGTATTGGATTTTAGGTATTTTGCTTGCTGATTTCAAAATAATTTTGAAAAACAAGCAGCGAAAGTCAAGATTAAATCAGATTTAGTCCTACACATGCATAGATCTAATTCAAATACCTATTGATCTAGTTCATATGATGATAAATAAGATTAAGAGTATCTGATTTTAGAGAATAAAAATAATTTTATGATTGAATTACATATCTAAATTGTTGAACTCTTTTTTTAGATCTGGATCTGAGGATGTCTCAAGTTTTGGTGTAGCCATGCACGTACCCGACCTCTATGGTTATCCACATGAGGCTTGATCTGATCAAAGGATCTTTGATCTCTTCAGAGTACTAGCTTCCTTACAAAGATCACTTTCTTGATGGTTGAAACGGACCTTCTTCAATCTCTGACTATCTCAAAGAAGAAGATTAGGAGGAAGAAGATGAGGAAGAAGAAGCTATGAGAACCCTCTCTTCTCTCTAAAATCCAACACCCAAGAGGAACCCATGCCCAAGCTCACACCCCAAGGAAGATTTTTTGATCTTATTTCCACATCCCAAAGCTCCCTTATTTATAGATGGCATCCATGAGTTGGATAAGGTTTAGGTTTTGACAAGGTCAAACACCATATCAAACTAGGACTCTTATTTTGATTCATAACCAAATTGATTTAATTCCAAATCAAACCAGATTTGAAAGGAGAGCAAGGGAGGATGTATGGAAGGCTTGGTGTGATGTTTTGGATGTGCAAAAATTAAAGAAAAAAATTTATCCAATCGCATCAGATGTCAAGAAAGAAGAATAGATTATAATTTAAAATTTTCATAATGTTTATGAAATCTCTTCTTGATTTGTAGCGGAAGACTTAATCAAGGTTAAAGAATTTTTGAAAATCATTGCTTTACAAGATCCGAATGTCTAGACCCTCTACTTTGCTCGCACACCAAACAACATAGAAGAGAGGGATGAATGTAGAACTTCTTCAGAAGGGAAGAGTGGGGAGCACCTTGAGATTGATCTCAACATCTAAGAGGCTTAGGAGGGGCTGATCATGCTTGGGAAGAAGTCTCCATGCCAAGGGGAGTCACATGTCTAAAGATCATATGCCAAGGAGGAGCCCCAAGCCCAAGACCACCACGCTCTAGCCCTTCCTCATGCCAAGATTGATTCTCCAATCAATCTCCATGCCAAGAGGACCCCTTCTTATATAGGTAAGAGGTCCTAGATTAAATCAAAGACCTACATGGGTTAGGAATAGGACCCTCCAAGTTTGAATCAAATTCAAACTCTCTAAACCATAAGATTTTCTAATGAAAGTAGGAGAGGCACTAACTTGCGCCACCCTTCACCATGCCTCACGCCCAAGGGGAGGGGGCTATTTCCAGTGCCCTCTCTTTTAAAAAATTATATCCCAAAGTCCATCATCAGTCTGTTGATGGTTGAGCTCATATTTGTAATTGTATATAAATTTTAATTAATAAAAGTTATTTGACTTTTTCATTATAAAGTTGTACATCTTTTTTTTTGAACTCCTGTATTGTGATGAAGTCCTTAGGACTATTTTAAATTGATAAAGAAGGATTTATTATTTAGTCCTTAAAACTTGTTCGTGATTAAATGATATGCTATTACAAAGACGATATCTATATCAAATGTAAGTTGTTGTATGCCATATGAGTTGGTTGTCCTCTTAACTAAGGAGTATGAAGACACTGGTATGGCATATAAATGAGATGTATGAGTATATCTCACTGAATATGACCAACTGTGGAGCACTCTACTGTCAAGAGTTGCTCATAAAGGATATGGGTATAAGTATCCCTCTGATCTGAGATCACCATGATGACTTACAAGCAACTCACTGTGCTTTGGTGCTAGACTACCTGAATTTTTAATTCAGTGATAAAAAATTTTCAGATATAGTCAAGTACTTGTTAAGTCAGTGTATGAGTCAAGATGGGATTGACTACTCATGATTTCAGAAGTTAGTGCAACATTGTGTTTCAATTCAGTAAAGCCTTAGCCAGGGTAGTCTTTGTGAGAGTCACAAAAATTATGAGGTTGAGACACATTATGGATATATTTATTATGAGTTGATAGTTTAACTTTGAGTCATCCTAAGCATTGAGAGTTAAAGGAATGAATTATATAGTAACCATAGTCCAAGATTCTTGAATGTTGCTTTACGAACATTCGGCCTATCCGGATGTCGGATAACATCACTAGATGGTCATATCGATTAGTACAAAAATTTATTTCTATATTACTGACTTAAGTTCAAACCTATGGGATCACACTCAAAAGAAGTTACTGTTTGATCAAGTGGCTGATCAACGATTGAGAATCATTCTAGGATATAATCATCAATATGATTAATGGTTAGTCTTATGCAAAGTTATGATAAATTAATTCACTTAGGGTTAGTAAATTATTTGAGAATTAATTAATAATTAGATTATTAATTAGCTTAATTTAATTAAATAATATAGTTTGGTTTAAGTCTGATTGAATTAGATTCAATTAGGTTTGACTTAATTAGATTATGAGATAACCAAATCGCTAAGGGTGACTAATTCCTACTTTGATTAGGATTTGGGCTTAATTAAATTTTGATTTGATTAAAAATTAATCTAGTTTATATGGTATCTAATTAGATTAGATTCTATTATCTAATTGGATCTAACATAATTTGATTAGGATGAGAACCAATTGGATAAAACCCTAGAGTCCAAACTAGGTTAGACTCTTCCTAGCACTGACCACCCTTACCCATGCCACATTTCTCAATGCAAATTTAAAATTTGTGTGAGAAAACTTCACACCAAAAGATGGCTCTCATCCCTTCTCCATGCCCTATTGGATGAGGATAATATCTGGTTCAACTTGAATTCAAATTGGATTTGAATTCAACTCGGAACTTGATCTTTATCCTAGTTCAAATTTGATTTGTTCTAGGTCTTATCCTTATCTCCATGCCAACCTTAAAACCCCCTCAATTTTGTGTAACAAAATTCAGAAGAGATTCTTTTCACCATGAGTTAGGGTTTCTTTTGGGGCATGAGGTCTTGGGGTGGGTTGCCTTCTTTGGTGTGTGAGATTAGAGAAGATCCATCTCCTCTTGGGTGAGAGACCTAGATCTGATCTAAGGTTTCAAGTGAGGAAAAAATTAAGAGATGAGAGAGTTCTCCTCCCTCTTTCCACCACCACATCCTCCTCAATCTTCAATTTTAGAAGAGTCCGACAGATCTAAAGAAAGAAGCAGATCCGCCATCAACATGATCTTCATGTGAGTTAGCATTCTTTTGGAGATCGATCATTGTAGGGCTTCGAGTGGGCGATCCATAGAGATCGGACATCTTGTACGGCTACAAGTAACCAACAACATCATGAGATTCAAATGTGGTGATCTTCCACCCACGCTCAGGTGATGGATTTTGAACTCATACATAATACAGATATGATCTATAGTGTAAATGTGATCCACCGGTGCATAATTAGATATGATCTTGTATGCTTTTTTTTTTTTTATTTTCAGATCTCATATATGCAATATAACATGTTATAAATTCTAAGGTAGATATTTTAGATTAGATTTAAAGCATGTTCCTTAGATTAAATTGTTTAATCTTATGTCTTCTGCTGTTAAAATTTTTGAAAAGCATGCTTGAAATGCCTACCAGTTTCCTTCATCTCCTCCATCTTGGTCGACCATATAGGTGAGAGAATACATGAAAAATATGGCTGAATATACCAAATCCAATTTGGTTTAGATTTGGATTTAATTCGAATCCAATTCAAACTAAATTCGAAAAAACTGCTAATCCTAATTAGATTAGGATTTAGGTCCAAGTCTAACTTGAATATTTAACCCAATTTTGTCTTAATAAAATCAAGCCCAATTAATTTAGATCTAATTTAAAATAACTAGAACTAGAATTCTATCTCTCATAATTTTTTGAATCATAGATTTGATCAAATTCATCTTTGAAAACAAACCTGCACCTCATGTGTAGTACTATCTGCACATAGTCAATGTTTAATTTTATATGATCCATAACTTAATTCTCAATTAAGTAAATCTATATATTCAATCAAGTCTCATACTTTCAAATTAAATACATAAATATACGATCAATTCTTTCCAACATTGTTTGACTTTGTGCATAACTCCATAGGTTCAAACACTAAGTCGGTACTATAGGAACTACTTCCTATACTAATTGAAGTGATGATCTAGCAATGATATCTGACATCCAGATGATCAAATTATTGTAAAGCAACATTCAAGAATCTCGATATATGGTTACTGCATAATTCATCCCTTTGACCCTAATGCTCAAGGTGACCTAGGGTTTAACTGTCAACTCTGGAATAGTTCTACATTGTATTTTAATCTTTTTCAAATTCTATGATACATCATAAGAATTATCCTGATCAAGATTTTATTTGATTGAAACACAGTAATGCATTAACTCCTATAATCTGGAGAGGTCAATCTCATCTTGACTCACAGACCAACTTCACAAGTATTTGACTATATGCAGTAGCCTTCCATTACTGTATTAAAAATACAGGTAGTCCGATATCAAAACACAGTGAGTTGCTTGCAAGTCATCGTGGTGATCTCAAGTCAGAGAGATACTTATACCCATATCCTTTATGAGCTGCCTTTGACAGTAGAGCGCTCCATAGGTGAGTTATTGTTCAGTGATGATGTACTCCTACATCTCATCTATATGCCATACTAGTATCTCCACACTCTTTGATTAAGAGGATAACCAACTCATATGGCACACAATAACTTATACTTGATAAATGTTATTATCCTTGTTAATAACATATCATTTAGTCATGAACAAGTTTAAGAACTATTCGATAAATCCTCTTTTATCAATTATATTATAGTTTTAAAGATTTCATCATAACACAAGAGTTCAAAAGAAGATACACTTTTATGATGAACTTACCAAAGAATAATTTTTATTCAAAAATAATTTATATATAAATTACAAAGAGCTCAATCATCTACAGATAGATAATTGACTTTAGGATACATTGTCCAACAACTCCTACTTGGACTAAAGCCAATCAGGACCGTATCTAATATCTATCTTTCACTTATGGTCATCGAACTCTTTGGTCTTAAGAGCTTTAGTGAAGGGATCAGTCAGATTTTTGATAAGTGGTATATTTTTTTATTTATTGAAGGTATTTTTGATAATTTATGGTGCTAACATCTTCTTAAATCTAATTTTATGAATAAATTAATTTTTTTTATAAAAATAAATAATTTTAAAAAAAAAATAAAATTAGAGCATATTTATGAAAAATAGATGTTAATTTAATAGAGCAATTTAAGTATCAAAATAATAAAAAAATTTTAAAAAATTTAATGTATATATTTTTTAATTTTTTAGACAAAAATCAGAGCAAAAATCAAGCCAAAATATCTTAAAAAATAAAAAAAATATTACCTCCAATGCACGGTGGACCGATCGGTCGGTCCATGGAATCAGGATGCGGTCCATCAGAAATTTCACACGGTCCATAGGCACAGCTCACAATGGGCGGAAGGTATTTTCGCGAACGGACGGTCAGGATTCAAACTAAGGGAGATCAAATGGCTGCTGTTCGCTGTCCGTTTGTAAGGGGAAGTTTTGCACGATCCAATGACCAAAAATGCATCCATCATCAGATTTGACGGTTCAGACTCGTTGCCGACTTTGAATAGGATTCTTTTGCATGATTCAATAGTGCAGAACCAATCTGAATCCAGATCGGATGGCTGTGGTTTGATCTGACTTTGATTTGGATTAAAATGAGGATTTTCTGAGCAGATCTGGGTGGTTCAAGCTCCATCCGACGGTCAGAAATATTCCTAAGAAAATTAATATGATTTCTAAGAGTTTTAGGACTCTTTTTCCTATCAAAAAATTATAAAAAATTCATCTATAAATAGGAGGTTCGAGAATAAGCTTTGGAAGCAGAAAAATCAGTAGAAAATAAAAAAAAAAATAGCTTTAAGGATCCAAGAAAAAGAAGGAGAGAAGCCAGTTCACTCTACGGAGTATGACGGAAGACGGAAAGGTTATCAACTATCTTCCTAACGAGGTTGGACTGATCAACTTTAGATCTTTGTTATAATTTTTTTATTTTATTATTTTTTTTAAATTTTTTGTACTTAAATTTTAATTTCAATTAATGCAAAATTTATTTTCTTGCACTTTAAATTTCTGTCTTTTATTTTTCGCAAGTAGATGCTAGGATCTAGTTAGTAGATCTTAGTACCTAATTTATTTTATACTATTTAAACTCTTATTATTTATTTTTATTATAAATAGATGCTAAGATCTAGTTAGTAGATCTTAGTATCCGATTTATTTTTCATACTTTTAATTTTTATTTTTCGACTTATTTTCTCTAAAATTTTATTTTTTTTGTGTAAAATCAAAGATTTCAAATTAAAATTTTATCTTCTTTGTGGATTCAACCTAACTCATTACTTTCTATATATTTTTAATTTTTATTGAAATAGAAATTTGATTGACAATTACGGTGTCCTAACGATAACATCGCAATCGTATCAATTTTTGGCACCGTTATCGGGGATGACAATAATTTTAATATTTGATTTCTTTAATTTTCTTGTAAATATAGCTTACTAATTATTTTGATTATTATTATTTTTATAGAAAAAAAGAAAAAAAATTAAAAAAGAGATAGAAAGCTTCCACTTTTGCTTGGTGGATCAATGCTAATCCTAACCCTAACTATTTTTTTTAGTATTAATTACTATTTTTTTCTTTTTAAATTAACCTAAAATTAACACACATAAACCTAATAAAAATCATATGATAAGAGTAGAAACATAATTGTTAGAAGCATTCATCATCTTAGAATTTTTTTTGATGATCGCTGGAGACAAGGTAAGCTTTCAAGTTTGATTAATTTCATGCATCTAATTTAGTTGCTGAGAACTCTTTGTTTGAAATTGGTTGTGCATATTCATCTCAAATCAATTTAAGGGCATAATAAGATAAGGTGAAGATTTCATCATCCTTCCTTAGTCCAAAAATAACCAACCAGCATCTCACATTAACCCAAACCTAACTAAAATCAAGTAGACATTGACCCCTAGGATCAATTGAGTTTAGTTTGAGTATGGTGGTGAAGTCAAGTGCAAAGTAAGTTTAGACTCACCCCTGAAACTGGTGTCTAAGGCTAGAGATTATAAATGCTCAGCCTAAGTGGATTCATGATTATTTAATTGATTCCGTTAGCTTACCTGACCAATTCAATTGGTGTCTAAGGCAAGCAACAGGGGGACCCCCATGACCCCTCCTCTTACCTAGCTAGTTAAAAGAAGTGAGAACAAACTCAATTTGTATTTAGGCTAAACCACTCTATATCAAACTGTTAGGTCTAAGAAATTCATAGGTGTCTAGGTTTAATTGCTTGCTAATTGGATTGCAATTAACACTTAACCACAACTAATTCTTCTTATCTTTTGTCTTTAGGTCTAGAGCTTTCTTAAGGATCTCACCTTTAGAACTTCTCTCTTTCTTTCTCTTCTCTTCTTTTTTTTCTTCTTTTTTTCTTAAAAAAAAATTGAATCACATATTAGGGTTTGCATTGGTATATGCATAGTAGAAGATCTCTTTATCCTAACCTAATTTAACCTAATCCTGAAATTGAACGACTGATTCATAAAAAACTCAAAAATCAAATGGTTGAAGATCCTAGAGAACCACCTAGACAGATGAAGAAATATTTTATTTCTTCTATCTATTGTTAAAAAATATATCACAAAAGCCAATCATCAACCTATTGATGATTGAGCAACCTTGTATTGTAATTGATTTGTTAATAAATAAAATATATTTTTGGTATTTTCATCATAAGTTTTCATCTTCTAATGAACTCCGTTGTTGTGATGAAGTCTTTAAAACTATTTAGGTTCGATAAAGAGAGGATTTATCAATGAGTCCTTAAAACTGTTCACGATCAAATGATAGGCTGTTAATAAGGATGACAGTTTCTATCGAGCATAGGTCGCTGTAAGCCATATGGGTTGGTTGTCCTCTTAACCAAGGAGTGTGGAGATATGGGTATGACATACAGGTGAGATATAAGGGTACATCATCATTGAACGTGATCAACTTCAGAGTATTCTGCTGTCGAGAATGTCTCTGATGGGATATAAGTATAAGTGTTCCTTAGATCTAAGATCACCTCAATGACTTGCAAGCAACTCACTGTGCTTTGGTACTGGACTAACTAAATTTTTAATTCAATGATGAAAGACTTCTGGGCACAGTCAAGTACTTACAAAATCAGAGTGTAATCAAGATGGGATTGACCACTCCAAGAGTTGGAGAAGAATGAGTCGCTATATTTTAATTTAGCAAAATCTTGGTCAGGATAATCCATCAGATGGATTTGATATTTTAAAATACAATGTAAACAATCTGATCAGAGTTGACAGTTGAACTTTGAGGTATCCTATGAGTATTTTGGTCAAGAAGATGAATTATATGGAAACTATATCCGCATGGATTCTAAGGATGTTGTTCTGCACATTCGACCTATCCGGCCGTCGGGCACCATTGCTAGATGGTCACTTCGATTGGTATAAAAATTTATTTTTATACTACTGACTTAGGTTCAGACCTATGAGGTCACACACATTAAAGTTCATGATCCGATCGGATGGTTGATCAACGATTAAGAATCGTTCTAGGGTTAAACGATCAATACGATTGACATTTAACCTAGTGCAAGTGTTGCAGGAGGATCCATTAGCAATTCGATTGCTAATTAGCTTAATTTGATAAAGTCAATAGGTTGAGATTAAGTCTAATTGAATATAATTTAATTAGATTTGGTTTGGACTTGATTGGATCAAGTCCAATCGGTTTATTGGATAAACCAAGTGCAAGGAAAAACTAGTCCTAGTTCAATTAGGACTTGGATCAACCTAATTTCTAATTTGATTAAAATATTAAATCAAATTTAAATATAATTTAATTTGATTAAATTAAGTTCTTAATTAGGTTAAGATATATTTTAATTGGGTTGATTTAGTTTTGATTTGATTTGGTTTGAGAAATCAAATTTGAACAAGTCATAGATTGAACCCTAGTAAGACTAGGATTCCATCTTACGCCACCTTAGCCCCCCACGCCCACTCTCTTTTATTTTGTGTGACAAAACCTTCTCTCCCTAGCCTTCATGCATGTCCAAAGCTTTTCACTCTTTCTCTCTTACATGGAATGTGGTTGTGGACCAAGTTAAAGTAGGAATTAGTTTGGATTTCAAATTCTATGAGATAGAATTTTAGGAAATCGAAACTCTTTCCTTATGGCACTGATTTTACCCAAATTTTTTTTGAGATTTTTATGGATTTTGTGCCCTTTGTTGATGGTCCATGGCAGAAAAAGAAAGAGGGGGCACCCATGAGTTGGACACCCCTTGTCTTGCCCTGTTTGGATTTTTCTTGACAAAGTATTTGACCTAGACAAGGATTCTTCATATCTCATTAGTTAAGATGAATTTTTTCTTGAAATTTTAATGGATTATAGAGTATTGGGAGACCTTTGGGGTGTGTGAAAATTAAAGAGAAAGAGTGTTGGGATGTAAAGAAATAATAGATACAAAACTAAATATCTGGGTTAGAGCAAAGAGAAGAAGAAGAGGGTCTTCTTCTAGGGTTGCTGAGTTCACCTCTTTCCTTCCTCCATCTGTGAGTTTTCTAAGAGTGTCTTATATCTAAAACTCCTTCTCCTACTTTTCATCTTTAGAAGAGTCTAAATCAAGAAGAAAGAGATATCTGATCGACCATCGAAGAAGGATCAGCACAGTACTAGCATACTCTGCTGATTTTCTGGATCAGGACTTCTGATCGTGATTCGTGGGCTCATGTGGATAACTCCTAGAGGCTGGATATATGTACGGCTTGCAACATCATCCTCAAGCCTGGATCAGCAAAGTTAGAATGTCTAACTTGCAAGGTAATAGATATGATCTATTATATTTTATATACATTAGATGTAGTATAGAAACATATTGATATGATTAACATATAGTTCTTGCTCTTTATATTTTAATTTTTGATTTAATACTATGTAAGAATCAGGCAATAGGATATTAGATCTAAGAATTTTCTAATTTTATAAAATAAATTTTGATTTATTTTAATCTTTCGCTGTCTGATTTTAAAAAAGTTTCAAGATCTAACCCTGAAACCCTAGATCTAGTTCCTTCAATTGGTATCAGAGCCTAGGTTGTTTATTACATGATTATTTATACATGCTTAGATTATTTTTTAAATTAGATTTTATTTATAATCTGATTATTAAATCTAAAATAAAAATTTTTAGATCAATCACGAACTGTAGGTTGTCCTGCTGTAAGGTTTACCCCTTACAGTGCAAAAGTTGTCCTAGTTCGTGTAGATCTATCTTTAATCATAAATTTGTTAGATATGATGTAGATTAAATTTATAATTTATTAGATTTAAAAGGTATTTAAATCTAAAATAAAATCTCTTTGTTAATAATTTTCGTGCAAAGAACCATCATATATTTATCTGAAAAATTTGCGCAGTTTAAAGTTGAAATTGTTTCAATTACATGAACCTATTTAAATTAGATCTAAAGTAGTTTCATACTTATTTCACTTGCATTTTGATTATGAATCAAACATGCAACTTGGTTGGTAGAACCATATTGTAAAAATATTTTATAAATATGAAAATTATTTTTGAAAAGCCGAACCCCAATCCTTAACCCAAAACTTAATTGAGAATTAAGAAGTTATTTGATTAGGTTCTAGGATTGTGAATTGAAGATCCTAAGACACAAACCATAACACATTGGGTTAATGGGTTAGTGAGAATTTGGTCCATTAATTGGGTTAGACCTAAGGTTAGATTAAAGATGGATATAATTAGAGAATTAACTAAATCTAATCAATTGTTGTCTTAGATTAGGTTAAAGATTCTCTAGATCAATTACAATAGTTGTAGTTGGTCAAGTCTATGTCTTTAACGAGAACCAAATGGACTTGATTCTTGGCTAAGCGGTCCAGCACGAAGTGTTAGATTGATCTAATCAAAACTAATTAAAGCAGTTGGTATCTAAGGTAAATCAGATCAGTGGTTTTTAATTGGCAGCCCGCTTACCTGGCTATTTCTGATGGTGTCTAAGGCAAGCTTTGGCAGACCCTCCCACCGATCGAACTTATCTGGCCTCTTGGTGAAATTATTTTTTGATCGGATCACTTGACTATTCGAGCTGACCCATGTCAGCTAGGTAAATCAGTGTGACTGATTTAGGTGCTCCTAGACTAGCCTTTTTAATGGTCTCCCTCAAGCTGACTTGGTGAAGCCAATGGGAGGATCATGATAAGCTGGTTCATCTAACCTCCTCCTCTAAATCAATTAAATTTTTTAAAATTATTAAGTTCTTAAAATGAAATAGTTATAGTAATAACTAGATCATAGCCTCCCATTAAGTGGATGATAATGGGTCCATCAGTTGGATAATCATTGGAGGCCCAAAGGCCTGGTGCTTATTGGTTGATGGAATTATCATTCATAATATGATTTCTTGACTGCATCTTTCTAAATGGTGGTTAGGTTAGCCAACCAAAGTTGGGCCTAATCATTCATTGGCTAGATGAGCTAAGTATGGTCATGTTAATGGTTGGACCTAACCAGACCTTTTCAGTGGAGGCCAAAGCCTACTGATTAGGGACTGGGGCAAAATTAAAATTAGTAAAAATTATTTAAAAAAATAATTGATTATGAACCTACCCTTAGATGTACATGGATTGGCCAACCAAAGTTGGGCTTGTGTGCAGTCTAAGTGGATTCTAGTACCCATTAAAAAATTAAGGTAATTCTTTGAATTGGAGGTAGAGGCTATCAATTCGAATAAAATAGTGAGAGAAATATTTTGATTAAAATCATGAATCAATTACTGATTAGGTTATGATTTTTCTTTGTGCAGATATGTGGCCACTTCCCTATCGCTCCGATCAATGTTGGACAATGATAAGTTAGTGGGATCCAACTTTGGTAGCTGATACTGAAAGTTGAAGATAGTCCTGGAGCATGAGCAGATCCTATATGTGATAACAGATCTTGCACCTGAGGAGCCAGCTACCAATTTACATGGAATAGTCAAAGACACTTACCAGAAATGGCTCAGTGATCGGACCACGATGCGCTGCATCATGCTGGCTGCCATGAGCAACGAGTTCAGTCATAGATTTGAGATGGCTCAGCCAAAGGACATGCTTCAAGTGTTGGAGGATGACTTTGGCACATCTGATGACGTAGAGAGGCACAAGACTAGTTGTGCCATCTTCAACGTCAAAATACAGGATGGTGCTTGAAGGAACCAGATCTAGGATTTCAAGGTTAGATCTTGAAACTTTTTCAAGATCAGGCAGTGGAAGATTAAAATAAATCAAAATATATTTTTTAAAATCAGAGAATCTTTAGATCGAAAATTTTATTACATGATTATTATATAGCATTAAATCAAAAATTAAAATATATAGGGCATGAACTATATGTTGATCATATCAACATGTATCTATACTACATCTAATGTATGTATTAAATAATAGATCAGATCTATTACCTTGCAAGTTAGACATTCTAACCTTGCTGATCCGGGCTTGAGGATGATGTTGCGAACTGCACATGCATCCGATCTCTAGGAGTCATCCACACGAGTCTACGAATTTCGACCAGAAGCCTGCTTCAGAAAATCAGCACAGTATGCTAGTGCTGCGCTAATCCTTCTTCGATGGTTGATCAGGTGCCTCTTTCTTCTTGATTTGGGCTCTTCTAAAGGTGAGAAGTAAGAGGAGTTTTAGATCTGAGATACTCTCAGAAAATTCAAGATGGAGGAAGGGAAGAGATGAAACTAACAACCCTAGAAGAAGACCGTCTTCTTCTTCTCTTTACTCTCTCCTAGACACCCTATCTTGTGTCTATTATATCTCTATGACCCAAAGGTCTTTCTCTTTGAGTTTTGGATGCCCTAAAGGTCTCTCAAATTTCTATGTTCTTCAAAAATTTTATGAAGAAACTCATTTTATAGAGAGAGATATGATAGAGTCCTTGTCTAGGTCAAATACCTTGTCAAGGCTTATCCAAACATGGCAAGATAAGGGGTGCCCAACTCTTGGGTGCCTCCTCCTTATTTTTGTGCATGGACCACCAAAAAAGGGTGCACAATGTGTTCTCTAAAAGCTATAAAAATTTCAGAAAAAATTTGGATAAATTCGGTGCAAAAAGGAAAGAGTTTTGGATTTCTAAAACTCTATCTCATAGAATTTGAAATCCAAACTTATTCCTACTTTGATTTGATCCACAATCACTTTCTATGTATGAAAGAAGAGAGAAAACCTTTTGAATATGGGAAAGACCTGGGAGAGGGCTTTTATCGCACAAAATAAGAAGGGATTGGCATGGAATAAGAGAGGGGGCATGGGGGGGCTTATGTGGCGCATGGTGGAATCCTAGTCTTACTAGGATTTTATCTTTGACTTGTTTTAATTTGGTTTCTCAAATCAAATCAAACTAAAATTAGATCAATCCAATTAAAATAGATTTTAACCCAATTAATAACTTAATTTAATCAGATTAAATTAGATTTAAATCTGATTTTAATTTTTTAATCAAATTAGAAATTAGGTTGACCCAAGTTCTAATTGAACTAGGACTAGTTTTTTTCTTACACTTGGTTTATCCAATAAACCAATTGAACTTGATCCAATCAGGTCCAAATTAAATCTAATTAAATTATATTTAATTAGACTTAATCTCAGTCCCTTGGCTTAATCAAATTAAGCCAATTAACAATCAAATTGCTAATCGATCCTCCTGCAATACTTGTACTAGGTTAAATATCAATCGTATTGATCATTTAATCCTAGAACGATTCTTAATCGTTGATCAACCATCCGATCAAATTATGAACTCTAATGTGTGTGACCTCATAGGTCCGAACCTATGCTAGTAGCATAAGAATAAATTTTTATATCAATCAAAGTGACCATCTAGCAATGGTACCCGACGATCGGATAGGTCGAATGTGTAGAACAACATCCTTAGAACCCATGCGGATATAGTTTCCATACAATTCATCTCCTTGACCAAAATGATTATAGGATACCTCAGAGTTCAACTGTCAACTCTAATTAGGTTATCCACATTGTATTTCAAAATATCAAATCCATCTGATGGATTATCCTGGCCAAGATTTTGCTAAATTGAAATACAGTGACTCATTCTTCTCCAACTCTTGGAGTGGTCAATCCCATCTCGATCACACTCTGACTTCGTAAATACTTGACTATGCCCAAAAGCCTTCCGTCACTGAATTAAAAATTTAGTTAGTCCAGTATTAAAGCACAGTGAGTTACTTGCAAGTCACGAGGTGATCTCAGGTCTAAGGGATACTGATACCTATATCCCATCAGAGTCATTCTTGACAGCAGAATGTTCTGGAGTTGATCACATTCAATGATGATGTACCCTTATATCTCACCTGTATGCCATACCAGTGTCTCCACACTCCTTGGTTAAGAGAAAAACCAACTCATATGGCCTACAACGACCTATGCTCGATAGAAGCTGTCGTCCTTATTAACAGCCTATCATTTGGTCGTGAACAGTTTTAAGGACTAATCGATAAATCTTTTCTTTATCGAACTTAAATAGTCTTAAGAACTTCATCATAACAATGAAGTTCATTAGAAGATGAAAGCTTATGATGAAAATATCAAAAATATATTTTATTTATTAACAAATCAATTACAATACTTGGTTGCTTAATCGTCAACAGCTTGACGATTGACTTTTGGGACTTATTTTTCAACAACTCCCACTTGTCCTAAAGCCACTCGGCATAGTATCTAATACACATCTTCAACTTGTGGTTGTCAAACTCCTTTATCGTCAGGGCTTTAGTAAAGGGGTCGGTCAGGTTCTCCTTTCCATCGATCTTCTGAAGATCGACGTCACCTCGATCCACGATCTCTCGGACGAAGTGGAAGCAGTGGAAAATGTGCTTCATCTGCTGGTGTGCTTTGGGTTCTTTCACCTGAGCTATGGCACCAGTGCTGTCATAGTAGAGTAGGACTGAACCATCGAGAGAGGGTGCTACTCTGAGCTTGATGATGAATTTTCTCAGCTACACAGCTTCCTTTGCGGCATCCGATACTGCGATGTACTCCACCTCACAAACAGAGTCTGCCACAGTATGCTGCTTGAAACTCTTCCAGCAGATAGCTCCATCATTCAAAGTAAAGATATAATCCGACATGCTTCTGCTGTCATCATGATCAGATTGAAAGCTAGAGTCTGTGAACCCCACAAGTTTCAGATCTGACTCGCCATAAACCAACCATTGGTCCTTAGTATTTCTTAAATACTTAAGGATGACTTTAACCACTTTCCAGTGGTTTTCTCCAGGATCAGATTGGTATCTACTCACTACTCCTAGTGAGTATGCCACATCTGGTCTTGTACATATCATGACGTACATAATAGATCCTATGATCGAAGCATATGAAACTCTACTCATATGCTCTCTCTCTTCAGAAGTTGTCAGAAAATCCTTCTTAGAGAGAGAAATTTTATGGCCTATCGGTAGATAGCCCTTCTTGAAATTCTCCATACTGAACCTCTTCAGCACAGTGTCTATGTACGTGGACTAGGATAACCCAAGCATCTTTTAGATCTATCCCTATAGATCTTCATTCTTAGGATGTAGGATGCTTCATTCAAGTCCTTCATGGAGAACTGTGATGACCACCAAACTTTTATTCCCTATAATACGGGGATGTCATTCTTGATTAAGAGAATGTCATTTACGTACAAGATAAGGAATACCATAATTGGATCATTTGCCCATTTATAGATGCAGGACTCTTCTCCATTCTTAACGAAGCCATATGTTTTGATCACCTTATCAAAATACATATTCCAACTTCGAGAAGCTTGCTTCAATCCATAAATGGATCTCTGAAGCTTGCACACTTTGGACTCATCTGTGGATGTAAATTCTTCAGGTTGTATCATATACACCTCTTCGATCAGCTCTCCATTCAGAAAAGCTGTCTTTACATCCATTTGCCAGATCTCATAATTCAGATGGGTAGCTATTGCAAGCATTATCTGAATAGATTTGAGCATTACCACAGGAAAAAATATCTCGTCATAGTCAATACCATAATGTTAACGATACTCTTTGGCAACCAGATGGGCTTTATAGATCTCCATCTTTTCGTCTGCATCCCTTTTCCTTTTGAAAACCTATTTATACCTAATGGGTTTAACCCCTTTAGGTGGGTCAACCAATGTCCATACATCGTTGACCTTCATGGACTCCATTTCAGATTTTATGGCTTCAAGTCATTTTTCAAAATCAGATCTCTACATTGCATCCATATAGGTGATCGGATCCTCATCATTTTCATCGAGTTCGATGGGATCATCGTTCCGGACCAAAAAATCATAGTATCTGTCCAGCTGACACAGTACTCTATCAGATCATCTTAATGATGCAGGTACATTAGGCTCCGAATCTAATCTAATCAAATCCGACTTAGGTTCAACTATTGGTGTCGATTCTTCTATCTATTGAACTTCATCAAGTTCAACCTTAGAGGCAACGGTTCCTTCACCAAGGAACTTTTTTTCTAAAAAGATTGTCTTAAGACTAACGAACACCTTTTGTTCATCAGTATGATAGAAAAAATATCTTTTGATCTCTTTGGGGTACCCGATGAATGTGCATTTGTCAGATTTAGGTCCAAGTTTGTTTGTGACTAATCATTTGACATAGGCCGGGCACCCCCAGACCCTAAGGTATAAAAGTGCTGCCTTACGCCCTATCCATATCTTATATGGAGTCTTAATTACAGACTTACTTGAAACCTTATTTAATAGATAACAGGCCGATTCGAGTGCATATCCCCAGAAGAAAATTGGCAAGCTGGCAAAATCCATCATGGATCGGACCATGTCTAACAGAGTCTGATTTCTCCTTTCAGACACACCATTATGCTGTGGTGTTCCTGGAGGAGTCCATTGGGAGAAAATCTCATTCTCTCCTAAATATGTGAGAAACTCACTAGAAAGATATTCTCCTCTTTGATCAGATCGGAGAGTTTTAATACTCTTCCCAGTTTATTTTTCTACTTCACTTCAAAATTATTTGAACATTTCAAATGAATCTGACTTATATTTCATCAGATAGACATATCCATATTTGGATAGATCATCCGTGAAAGTTATGAAGTAAAAATATTCACCTCTACCACTTGTGCTTATGGTCCCGCATACATCAGTATGTACTGGGCCCAAGAGCTCAGTAGCTCTCTCACCTTTTTCAGTAAAAGGTGACTTGATAATTTTACCAAAAAGATAGGACTCATAGGTTGGAAGTGATTCACAATCACTGATTTCGAGGATTTCCTCTTGAGTCAACCTGTTTATTCTGTTCTTGTTTATATGACCTAGCCTATAGTGACATAAGTAGATATCTGACACACACTATCTAATCTAGGGTGCTTGCTAGTAGAATAGACTCTTATCGGGCTTGATCTTTTTGGTCTGGCCCTGCACTAATGTCCCAGCCTGAACTTGTACCTTCTTCACTTTCTTCTTTTTGTTCTTCTTCCCTTTCTCAAAGGGTCAGAAATTGGAAGACGAACCTCCCACTAAGTTCACTAACTCTTTGTGGAGTTGGTGATCCTTCTCAAAGTTCTGAAGCAACCCCAATAACCCGTGGTAGTTTACTTCAGGCTTTGTCATTCTATAATGAGTGAGGAATGAGAGATAAGACTTGGGCAGCAAGTTCAGTATTGCATCTTTCCCAAGCTGCTCATGCAAGAGAAAGCCCAGCTTGCTCAATCATTCCATCAGCTTGATCATGTACAATACATGATCAGTGATAGAGGCACCATCCTGTATTTTGGCATTGAAGATGGCACAACTAGTCTTGTGCCTCTCCACATCATCGGGTGTGCCAAATGCATCCTCCAACACTTGAAGCATATCCTTTGGCTAAGCTATCTCGAATCTGCAACTGAACTCGTCGCTCGTGGCAGCCAGTATGATACAGCGCACCGTGGTCCGATCACTGAGCCACTTCTGATAAGTATCTCTGATTGTTCCACGTGCATTGACAGCTGGCTCCTCAGGTGCAAGATCTATTTTCACATATAGGATCCATTCATGCTTCAGGACTATCTTCAACTTTTGGTACCAGCTACCGAAGTTGGGTCCCACCAACTTATCATTGTCCAACAATGATCGGAGCGATAGGGAAGTGGCCATATCTGCTCAAAAAAAAATCATAACCTAATTATTAATTGATTCATTAAACCTAAAGATTTGGACTTTAATCAAAAGATTTCTCTCACTATTTTATTCGAATTGGTAGTCTCTACCTCCAATTCGAGGAATTACCCTAATTTCTTAGTGGGTACTAGAATCCACTTAGACTGCACACAAGCTCAACTTTGATTGGCCAACCCATGTACATCTAAGGGTAGGTTCATAACCAATTATTTCTTTAAACAACTTCTAGTAATTTTAATTTTGCCCCAGAAACCTAATCAGTAGGCTTTGGCCTCCACTGTAAGGATCCGATTAGGTCCAACCATTAACATGACCATACTTGGTGCATCTAACCAACGAATGATTAAGCCCAACTTTTGTTGGCTCACCTAACCACCATTAGAGAGACACTTCCAAGTCATCATATGATGAGTGATAATTTCATTAGTCAACAAGCACCAGGCCTTTGGGTCTGCAATGATTATTCAGTTAATGGACTCATTATCAAACACCTTAATGGGAGACTATGACTCAGTTGTCTCCATAACTTTGTCATTTTAAGGACCTAATAATTTTAAAAGATTTAAATGATATAAAGGATGAGGTCAGATGAACCAGCTTATCATGATCCTCCCACTAGGTTCACCAAGTCAGCTCAAGGGAGACCATTAAAAGGGCTGGTCTAGGAGCACCTAAATCAGTCACACTGATTTATCTAGCTGACATGGGTCAGCTCGAATAGTCAAGTGATCTGATCAAAATATAATTTCACCAAGAGGTCAGGTAAGTTCGATCAGTGGGAGAGTCGATCAAAGCTTGCCTTAGACACCATAAAAAATGGCCAGATAAGCGGGCTCCCAATTAAAAACCACCGGTCTGATTTACCTTAGACACCAACTGGTTTAATTAGTTTCGATTAGATCAACCTAATAGTTCATGCTAGACCGCTTAACTAAGAATCAAGTCCATTTGGTTCTCGTTAAAGATATGGACTTGACCAACTACAACTATTGTAATTGATCTAGAGAATCCTTGACCTAATCTAAGACAACAATTGATTAGATTTAGTCAATTCTCTAATTAAGTCCATCTTTAATATAACCATAGGTCTAACCCAATTAATGGACCTAATTTCCACAAACCCATTAACCCAATGTGTTATGGTTTGTGTCTTAGGTTCTTCAATTCACAATTCTAGAACCTAATCAAACAACTTCTTAATTCTCAATTAAGTTTTGGGTTGAGGATTGGGTTTGACTTTTCAAAAATAATTTTTATATTTATAAAATAATTTTACAATATAGTTCTACCAACCATATTGCATGTTTGATTCATAATCAAAATGCAAGTGAAATAAACATGAAACTACTTTAGATCTAATCTAAACAGATTCACATAATTGAAATAATTTTAACTTTAAATAATTTCTTTATACAAAAATTATTAACAAAAAGATTTTATTTTAGATTTAAATAATTTTTAAATCTAATAAATCATAAATTTAATCTAGATCATATCTAACAAATTTATGATTAAAGATAGATCTACACGAACTAGGACAACCTTTGCACTGTAAGGGATAAACCTTACAGCAGGACAACCTTGCAGTTCGTGATTGATCTAAAATTTTAATTTTAGATTTAATAATTAAATTATAAATTAGATCTAATCTAAGAGATAATCTAAGCATGTATAAATAATCATGTAATAAACAACCTAGGCTCTGATACCAATTGAAAGAACTAGATCTAGGGTTTCAGGATTAGATCTTGAAATTTTTTCAAGATCAGGCAGTGGAAGACTAAAATAAATCAAAATTTATTTTTTAAAACTAGAAAATCTCTAGATATAAAATTTTATTAAATAATTATTACATAGTATTAAATCAAAAATTAAAATATATAGAGCATGAACTACATGTTGATCATATCAACATGTTTCTATACTACATCTAAGTATGTATTAAACAATAGATCAGATCTATTACTTTGCAAGTTAGATGTTCTAACCTTGCTGATCTGGGTTTGAGGATGATGTTGCAAATCACACACATGTCCGGTCTCTAGGAGTCATCTACACGAGCCCACGAATCTCGATCAGAAGTCCTGCTTCAGAAAATTAGCACAGTATGCTAGTACTGTGCTGATCCTTCTTCGATGGTTGATCAGGTGCCTCCTTCTTCTTGATTTGGGCTCTTCCAAAGATGAGAAGTAGGATGAGGAGTTTTAGATCTGAGACGCTCTCAGAAAACTCAAGATGAAGGAAGGAAAGAGATGAAACTAACAACCCTAGAAGAAGACTCTCTTCTTCTTCTCTTTACTCTCTCCTAGACACCCTATCTTGTGTCTATTATATCTCCACGATCCAAAGTTCTTTCTCTTTGATTTTTGGATGCTCTAAAAGTATCTCAAATCTCTATGTTCTCCAAAGATTTCATGAAAAAACTCATTTTATAGAGAGAGATATGATAGAGTCCTTGTCTAGGTCAAATACCTAGTCAAGGCTTATCCAAACATGGTAAGATAAGAGGCGCCCAACTCTTGGGTGCCTCCTCCTTATTTTTATACATAGACCACCAGCAAAAGGTGCACAATGTGTGCCCTAAAATTCATAAAAATTTTTAAAAAAATTTGGATAAATTTGGTGCAAAAAGAAAAGAATTTTGGATTTCTAAAACTCTATCTCATAGAATTTGGAATCCAAACTTATTCCTACTTTGATTTGATCCACAACCACTTTCTATGTATGAAAGAAGAGAAGAAATCTTTTGGAAATGGAAAAGACCTAGGAGAGGGCTTTTGTCACACAAAATAAGAGGAGATTGGCATGGAATAAGAGAGGGGGCGTGGGGGGGTCTTATGTGGCGCAAGGTGGAATCCTAGTCTTACTAGGATTCTATCTTTGACTTGTTTTAATTTAGTTTCTCAAACTAAATTAAACTAAAATTAGATCAACTTAATTAAAATAGGTCTTAATCTAATTAGAAACTTAATTTAATTAGATTAAATTAGATTTAAATTTGATTTTAATTTTCTAATCAAATTAGAAATTAGGTTGACCCAAGTCCTAATTGAACTAGGATTAATTTTTTTCTTGCACTTGGCTAATCTAATAAACCAATTGGACTTGATCCAATCAAGTCTAAACTAAATCTAATTAAATTATATTTAATTAGATTTAATCTCAGCCCATTGGCTTAATCAAATTAAGCCAATTAGCAATCGAATTGCTAATCGATCCTCCTGCAACACTTGTACTAGGTTAAATGTCAATCGTATTGATCATTTAATCCTAGAATGATTCTTAATCGTTGATCAACCATCCGATTGGATCATGAACTCTAATGTGTGTGACCTCATATATCCAAACCTAAGTCGATAGCACAGGAATAAATTTTTATACCAATTGAAGTGACCATCTAGCAATGATACCCGACGATCGGATAGGTCGAATGTGTTAAACAACATCCTTAGAACCCATGCGGATATAATTTTCATATAATTCATCTCCTTAATCAAAATGATCATAGGATATCTCAGAGTTCAACTGTCAACTCTGATCAGGTTGTCCATATTGTATTTCAAAATATCAAATCCATCTGATGGATTATCCTGGTCAAGATTTTGCTAAATTAAAATACAGTGACTCATTCTTCTCCAACTCTTAGAGTGGTCAATCCCATCTCGATCACACTCTGACTTTGCAAGTACTTGACTATGCCCAGAAGCCTTCCATCACTGAATTAGAAGTTCAGTTAGTCCAGTACCAAAGCACAGTGAGTTGCTTGCAAGTCACTGAGGTGATCTCAGGTCTAAGAGACACTTATACCTATATCCTATCAGAGTCGTTCTCGATAGCAGAATGCTTTAAAGTTAGTCACGTTCAATGATGATGTACCCTTACATCTCACCTGTATGTCATACCAGTATCTTCACACTCTTTGGTTAAGAGGACAACCAACCCATATGGCCTACAGCAACCTATACTCGATAGAAGTTGTCGTCCTTATTAATAGCCTATCATTTGATCGTGAATAGTTTTAAGGACTAATCGATAAATTCTCTCTTTATCAAACTTAAATAATCCTAAGGACTTCATCATAACAACGAAGTTTATTAGAAGATGAAAGCTTATGATGAAAATACCAAAAATATATTTTATTTATTAACAAATCAATTACAATACTTGGTTGCTCAACCGTCAACAGCTTGACGATTGGCTTTTGGGATATATTTTTTAACAGTGCCTCTGTCACTATCATGTATTGTACATGATCGAGCTGATAGAGCATTTGAGCAAGCTTGGCTTTCCCTTGCATGAGCAGCTTGGGAAAGATGCAAAACTGAACTTGCTGCCCAAGTCTTATCTCTCATTTCTAACTCATTATAGAATGACAAAGCCTGAAGTAAACTACCATGGATTACTGAGATTGCTTCAGAACTTTGAGAAGGATCACCAACTCCAGAAGGAGTTGGTGAACTTAGTGGGAGGTTCATCTTCTGGTTCTTGACCCTTTGAGAAAGAGAAGAAGAACAAGAAGAAGAAAGTGAAGAAGGTGCAAGTTCAGGCTGGAACATCAGTGCAGGGCCAGACCAAAAAGATCAAGCTAGATAAGAGTCAAGCTGAATGCTTCTTTTGCAAGAAGCGGGGGTACTGAAAGAGAAATTATCCTCAGTACATTGCCTCCCTAGATTCGAACAGGTAGAGAAAGAAGCAAGCTATTGCTAGGTAAGGTATTTATATGATAACTCCTTGCAATTTCTTTATTTGTGATATAACTGACTGGCTATTGGATACCGGTAGCCCATACCATATTTGTAATTCGTTGTAGGAGTTGTAGGTCAGTAGGAGATTCGAGCAAGGCGAGAGGTTCCTGAATATTGGAGATGGAAGACCAGTTCTAGTTCTAGCATTAAGAATCTTGAAACTTGTATTTGAGTCCCATACCGTTGTTCTTAATGATTGTCATTTTTGTCTCAGTTTCTTTTTAAATGTTATTTCTGTAGGCCTTCTGGACAAAAATGATTATGAAATTTCAATAAAAAATAAGTTTGTAATATCATTATGAATGGTATTACTATTTTTTGTGGATATTTAAACAATGGTATGCATATGTTATCACAACCTATTAACGTAGTCTATTCTACTGGTAAGCACCCTAGATTAGATAGTATATCAGATATCAACTTATGGCATTATAGGCTAGGTCATATAAACAAGAACAGGATAAACAGATTGACTTAAGAGGAAATCCTCGAAGTCAGTGATTGTGAATCACTTCCTACCTATGAGTCCTGTCTTCTTAGTAAAATGACCAAGTCACTTTTTATCGAAAAAGGTGAGAGAGCTGCTAAGCTCTTGGGCCTAGTACATACTGATGTATGCGGGCCAATGAGCACAAGTGCTAGAGGTGGATATTTCTACTTCATCACTTTCACGGATGATCTATCCAGATATAAATATGTCTATCTGATGAAACATAAGTCGGATTCATTTGAAATGTTCAAACGATTCCAAAGTGAAGTAGAAAAATAAACTGAAAAGAGTATTAAAACTCTTCGATCTGACTGAAGAGGAGAATGCCTTTCTGGTGTGTTTCTTACATATCTAGGAGAGAATGGGATTTTCTCCCAATGGACTTCTCCAAGAACACCACAGCATAATGGTGTATCTGAAATGAGAAATCAGACTCTATTGATATGGTCCGATCCATGATGGATTTTGCCAGCTTGCCGATATCCTTCTGGGGATATACACTTAAATCGGTCTGTTATCTATTAAATAGGGTTCCAAGTCTATAATTAAGACTCCATATGAGATATCGATAGGGCGTAAGCTAGCACTTTCACACCTTAGGGTCTGGGGGTGCTCGACCTATGTCAAATGGTTAGTTACAGATAAACTTGGACCTAGGTCTGACAAATGCACATTCATAGGGTACCCCAAAGAGATCAAAGGATATTTTTTCTACCGTGCTGATGAACAAAAAGTGTTTGTCAACCTTAAGGCAACCTTTTTAGAAAAGAAGTTCCTTGGTGAAAGAACCGTTGCCTCTGAGGTTGAACTTGATGAAGTTCAATAGGTAGAAGGACCAACACCAATAGCTAAACTTGAGTTGGATTTGATTAGATCAGGTCCTGAGCCCAATGTATCTGCACCATTAAGTCAATCCGATAAAGTACCATGTCAGTCAGACAGATACTATGATTTTTTGATTCGAGATGGTGATCCCATCGAACTCGATGAGAACGATGAGGATCCGATCACCTATATGGATGCAATGCAGAGACTTGATTCTGAGAAATGACTTAAAGTCATGAAATCCGAAATGAAGTCCATGAAGGTCAACGATATATGGACATTGGTTGACCCACCTGAAGGGATTAAACTCATTGGGTATAAATGAGTTTTCAAAAGGAAGAGGGGCACAGACGGAAAGGTGGAGACCTATAAAGCCCATCTGATTATCAAGGAGTATTGTCAACATTATGGTATTGAATATAATGAGACGTTCTTCCCTGTGGCAATGCTCAAATCCATTCGGATAATGCTTGCAATTGTTGCCCATCTGGATTATGAGATCTGATAGATGGATGTAAAGATAGCTTTCCTGAATGGAGAGCTGATCGAAGAGGTGTATATGATACAATCTGAGGGATTTATATCCATAGATGAGTCCAAGGTGTGCAAGCTTCAGAGATCCATTTATGGATTGAAGCAAGCTTTTCGGAGTTGGAACATGTGTTTTGATAAGGTGATCAAAATGTATGGCTTCATTAAAAATGGAGAAGAGCCCTACATCTATAAATGGGCAAATGGTCCAATTATGGTATTCTTTATCTTGTATGTGGACGACATTCTCTTAATCGAGAATGACATCCCCGCACTACAGGGAATAAAAATTTGGTTATCATCGTAGTTCTCCATAAAGGACTTGGGTGAAGCATCCTATATCCTAAGAATGAAAATCTATAGGGATAGATCTAAAAAGATATTTGGGTTATCCCAGTCTACGTACATAAATACTGTGCTGAAGAGGTTCAGTATGGAGAATTTCAAGAATGGCTATCTACCGATAGGCCATAAAATTTTTCTCTCTAAGAAGGATTGTCCGACAACTCCAGAAGAGAGAGAGTATATGAGTAGAGTCCCACATGCTTCGATCATGGGATCTATCATGTATGCTATGATATGTGCAAGGTCAGATGTGGCATACTCACTAGGAGTAGTGAGTAGATACCAATCTGATCCTGAAGAAAATCATTAAAAAGTAGTTAAAGCCATCCTTAAGTATTTGAGAAATACTAAGGATCAATGGTTGGTTTATGATGAGTCAGATCTGAAACTTGTGGGGTTCACAGACTCCAGCTTTCAATCTGACCATGATGACAGCAGAAGCGTGTCGGGTTATATCTTTACTCTGAATGGTGGAGCCATCTGTTGAAAGAGTTTCAAGCAGCGTACTGTGGCAGACTATGTTTGTGAGGTGGAGTACATCACAGTATCGGATGACGCGAAAAAAGCTATGTGACTGAGAAAATTCATCATCAAGCTCGGAGTAGCACCCTCCCTCAATGGTCTGATCCTGCTCTACTGCGACAGTACTGGTGCCATAGCTCAGACGAAGGAACCCAAAGCACACCAGCGGACGAAGCACACTTTACGCCGCTTCCACCTGATCTGGAAGATCATGGATCGAGGTGACGTCAACCTTCAGAAGATCAACGGAAAGAAGAACTTGGCCGACCCCTTCTCTAAAGCCCTGGCGATAAAGGAGTTTGACAACCACAAGTTGAAGATAGGTATTAAATACTGTATCGAGTGGCTTTAGGACAAGTGGGAGTTGTTGAAAAATATGTCTCAAAAACCAATCATCAACCTGTTGATGGTTGAGCAATCTTGTATTATAATTAATTTATTAATAAGTAAAATATATTTTTAGTATTTTCATCATAAGTTTTCATCTTCTAATGAACTCTGTTGTTGTGATGAAGTTCTTAGGACTATTTAGGTTCGATAAAGAGAGGATTTATCGATTAGTCCTTAAAACGGTTCACGACCAAATGATAGACTGTTAATAAAGACGACAGCTTCTATCGAGCATAGGTCACTATAGGCCATATGGGTTGGTTGTCCTCTTAACCAAAGAGTGTGGAGACATTGGTATGGTATATAGGTGAGATATAAGGGTACATCATCATTGAACGTGACCAACTCCAGAGCATTCTACTATCGAGAATGTCTCTGATGGGATATAGGTATAAGTGTCTCTTCGACCTGAGATCACCTTAGTGACTTGTAAGCAACTCACTGTGCTTTGGTACTGGACTAACTGAATTTTTAATTCAGTGATGGAAGGCTTCTGGGCACAGTCAAGTACTTGCAAAATCAGAGTATGATCAAGATGGGATTGACCACTCCAAGAGTTGGAGAAGAATGAGTCGCTATATTTTAATTTAGCAAAAGTTTGGCCAAGGTGATCCATCAGATGGATTTGATATTTTGAAATACAATGTGGACAACCTGATCAGAGTTGACAGTTGAACTCTGAGGTATCCTATGAGCATTTTGATAAAGGAGATGAATTATATGAAAACTATATTCGCATGGGTTCTAAGGATGTTGTTCTACACATTCGATCTATTCGACTATCGAGTATCATTGCTAGATGGTCACTTTGATTGGTATAAAAATTTATTTCTGTGCTACTAGTTTAGGTTCGGACCTATGAGGTCATACACATTAGAGTTCAAAATCTGATCGGATGGTTGACCAACGATTAAGAATCATTCTAGGGTTAAACGATCAATACGATTGATATTTAACCTAGTGCAAGTGTTGCAGGAGGATCGATTAGCAATTCGATTGCTAATTGACTTAATTTGATTAAGCCAATGGGCTAATATTAAGTTTAATTGAATATGATTTAATTAGATTTAGTTTGGGCTTGATTGGACAAGTCCAATTGATTTATTGGAAAAACCAAGTGCAAGGAAAAACTAGTCCTAGTTCAATTAGGACTTGGGTCAACCTAATTTCTAATTCGATTAAAAAATTAAATCAGATTTAAATTTAATTTAATTTAATTTAATTAGATTTTTAATTAGTTTAAGACTTATTTTAATTGAGTTGATTTGGTTTTGATTTGATTTGGTTTGTGAAACCAAATTTGAACAAGTCATAGATTGAACCCTAGTAAGACTAGGATTCCATCTTGCATCACCTTAGCCCCCCTCACCCACTCTCTCTTATTTTGTGTGACAAAACCTTCTCTTCCAGGCCTTCATGCATGCCCAAAGCTTTTCACTCTTTCTCTTTTACATGAAATGTGGTTGTGGACCAAGTCAAAGTAGGAATTAGTTTGGATTTCAAATTCTATAAGATAGAATTTTAGGAAACCAAAACTCTTTCCTTATGGCACTGATTTTACTCATATTTTTTTAAAAATTTTTATGGCTATTATGGCACATATTATGCATCCTTTTCTGATGGTCCATGATAGAAAAAAAAGAGAGGATGCCCATGAGTTGGGCACCCCTTGTCTTGCCCTATTTGGATTTTTCTTGACTAGGTATTTGACCTAGACAAGAATTTTTCATATCTCATTATTTAAAATGAATTTTTTCTTGAAATTTTCATAGATTATAGAGTATTGAGACCATTGGGGTGTATGAAAGTTTGGAAGAAAGAGTGTTGGGGTGTGGAGATATAATAGATACAAAACTAAGTGTCTGGGTTAGAGCAAAGAGAAGAAGAAGAGGGTCCTCTTCTAGGATTGCTGAGTTCACCTCTTCCCTTCCTCCATCTATGAGTTTTCTGAGGGTGTCTCACATCTAAAACTCCTTCTCTTATTTTTCATCTTTGAAAGAGTCTAAATTAAGAAGAATAAGGCATCTGATTGACCATCAAAGAAGGATCAGCACAGTACTAGCATACTGTGCTGATTTTCTGGACTAGAACTTCTGATCATGATTCGTGGGCTCGTGTGAATGACTCCTAGAGGTCGAATGCATGTGTGGCTCACAACATCATTCTTAAATCCGAATCAAAAAAGTTAGAACGTCTAACTTGCAAGGTAATAGATTTGATCTATTATATTTTACATACATTAGATGTAGTATAGAAACATGTTGATATGATCAATATGTAGTTCTTGCTCTTTATATTTTAATTTTTGATTTAATATCATATAATAATCATGTAATTGGATCTTAGATCTAGGGATTCTCTGATTTTATAAGATAAATTTTAATTTATTTTAATCTTTCACTGTCTGATCTTGAAAAAATTTTAAGATCTAACCCTGAAACCCTAGATCTGATTCCTTCACCTATAACCCATCGACTTGTATCCACCTACCTGATATCCTTGTAAGTCATTATGAGATTAAGTCAACCACAATCCAGATGCTCCCATCTTTCTATGAGAATACCAATGAAGATCCTTGCAAGCATCTAGATGAGTTCTTAGAAATCTGTTCCACGGTGAAAATTTAAAATTTTGCTGATGATGCACTTAGATTGACCCTATTCCCCTTCTCGCTTAAGAACAAAGCCAAGTACTGGCTTGGCACAGTAGGGAGACCAATCCGAATATAGGCTAAAATGCATCATGAGTTTCTTAAAAAAATTTATCCCATAGGTCGAAACAACACCATGAGGCGAGCCATCACTGGATTTGCTCAACTTTCAGGAGAACAAATTCACGAATCATGGGAGAGACTTAAGAAACTTCTTAGAAAATACCCACACCATAGTCTATCTAAGTAGCAAATAGTTCAAGCTTTTTATAAAAATTTAGGTGACCAATACAGACAGATGGTAGATGTATCTTGTGGAGGTGCATTCATGAGTAAGAGTGAGGATGGAGCCTATATTTTATTTAAAACTTTGAGTGAAAATTCGATCAATCATGCTTTATTATCTTCCTATAAAAGATCAATCTCTCACTAAAAGTGGATAAAAATTTTTGAGATCAAGCAAATAGACTCTAGTCCTAAGGTCAATTTGAACCTAATAGCCCAAAAATTAGATAAAGTCGACCTTCTTGCCCAGAAAATAAATCAGTTCCTAACCCTAGGTCAACAATCTCCTGCACAATACACACAACCTTCTAATTATCAGAAGATTTATTCTATCTGTACTAGCCTAGCCCATCATGTGAGTGAATGTCCTACGGCTGCACAGTTTTCACCTTTCATCCAAGAACAAGTTCAAGCTGTCCAAGGTTTCTCCAAGCCTGTCAATGATCTATTCTCTAACACATATAATTCAGGCTGGAGGAGCCATCCTAATTTTTCTTGGAGACCCCAACAGACTCAGGCTCAGATCCAAATTCCTCCTCTGTAAAACTTTCAGAGTAGGCCTCCATACCAGAATTATGCCTACAATAGAAGTCAGCCTAGTCAGCCTACCTAGCCACCATATCATAATCAGCCACCATATCCACCTTCTCAACAGACTAATCTAGTTGATGATAGATTTAATCAACTTCAACAATTGATTATGATCTAACAGCAATCTATCGCTAGGTTAGAAGCACAAATAGGATAGTTAGCTGAGTCTACCATGAAGAGAGAACTAGGTCAATTGCCAAGCCAACCAGTATCAAATCTCAGAAACAACCTATCCACCCCCTAACCACCTGGACCAAGTCATCAATCTAATGTCCCACTAAAGAATCCCCAATTTGAGAATGCCAAAGCAATTTTCAAGCTTAGAAGTGGTAGGATTCTTAAGGATCCATATCCAGACTAGGTGAGAGAGGCTAGTAATGATGCTAGCCAAAATGAAAATTTGAAAGAAGAGGTTAGTACTGAGACTAACCCAATAGAAGAACCTGAGTTCGAAATTATTACTGATTCGAGTGAAAAAGATAAAGAAAAGAAGAGAGCGGATGAGTTACCCGAGACATATAAACCAAAAGTTTCATTTCTTTCAGTCCTAGAAGCTGGTTCTTCTCATAAAAAATAAGGAGTACGCAATGAGAAATTAATAGAATTGTTTAAGCAAGTTCACATTAATCTATCCCTCCTCGATGCAATTCAATATGTCCCAACTTATGTTAAATTTCTTAAAGAACTTTTCACCCAAAAGCCTGAGCCATAAAAAATAGAGAGAATTATGCTATCTGAGGATGTTAGTGCAGTCCTGTTGAATCCATTACCTCAGAAAATGAAAGATCCTGGTGCTCCTTTGATTTCATGTGTTATAAGAGGCATCACCTTTGATTGAGCCCTATTAGATTTAGGAGCTAGTGTTGACCTACTTCCAACCTCAGTCTATAAAAAATTTGGGATCGGAGAACTGAAGCCACGTCAATTATTTTGTAACTAGCCGATAGATCTGTGAAGATGCCACGGGGTCTGATTGAAGATGTTATAGTCAAAGTCAACACATGTTATTTTTCAGTAGACTTCCTTATACTTGATATGGAACCATCCTAAGAGCTGAATCAAAATTTCATAATTTTAGGACATCCATTCCTAGCCACTGCCACTGCCAATATCAATTGTAAAATAGGAGTTATGGATATTTTTTTTGAGGATCAAAAGGTGAGAATTAATATTTTTAATATCTCAAAGTATGCTCAAAAGGAGGAAAGCTTTTTGGTAATTGATCTGATAGATGAGATAGTTGAAACTGATTCCTTCTTAGATTTGAAGAAAGAAGATTTTCTGGATGAACCCATTGAAGAAACCCAAAATCAGGAGATGAATGCCTTGTTCGATTCACCTCACCCAGCACATTCACTACCTTGGTCAATAAAAATTGAACCCTTACCTAAGCTAGAAACTGAACCACTACGTCCTTCAATTCAGATCCCACCACAACTTGAACTAAAATCTTTGCCTGAATCACTTAAGTATGTGTTTCTAAGACTTGAGAAAATCCTGCCATTAATCATTGCTTCTGATCTAACCCTCGAGCAGGAAGACCAATTGCTGAATGTATTGAAAACACATAGGGAGGCCATAGGTTGGACTGTTGCTGATTTAAAAGGTATTAGTCTGTCAATATTCATGCACCATATTTACACAGAGGATAATGTCAAACCCATTTGAGAAATGCAAAGACTACTCAACCTGAATATGCAAGAGGTAGTTAAGAAAGAGGTAATTAAATGGTTAGATGCTGGTATCATTTATCCTAGTTCAGACAGCCACTGGGTGAGTCCTACTCAAGTTGTTCCAAAGAAATCTGGACTCTCGGTTGTCCATACTGACCATAGGGATCTAGTGCCAACATGACTTTCTACTGGGTGGTATGTCTGCATAGATTATAGAAAACTCAATGCAGCCATCCGTAAAGATCATTTTCCTTTACCCTTTATTGATCAAATCTTAGAGAGACTAGCTAGCCAACAGTATTTTTGCTTTTTAGATGGATACTCAGGATATAATCAGGTAGCAATCTACCCAGGAGATCAGAAAAAGATCACCTTCATATGTCCCTATGGAACCTTTGCTTTTTGTAGAATGCCTTTCGGACTATGTAATGCACCCGCGATCTTTCAAAGGTGCATGATGTCAATATTTTCAGATATGGTAGGAGATTTTCTAGAGATATTCATAGATGATTTTTTAGTCTTTGAAGAATCTTTTGAGAGTTACCTCAATAATTTGAAGAAAATGTTAAAACGATGCATTGAGGCCAATCTAGTTTTAAATTAGGAAAAGAGCCATTTCATGGTTAAAAAGGAGATAGTATTAGGGCATATTGTGTCAAAGAGAGGGATTGAGGTTGATAGAGCAAAAGTTGAATTAATTTCTAAACTTCCTCCACCGACTTCTGTCAAACAAATCCGATCTTTTCTTGGCCATGTAGGATTTTACCGTCGCTTCATCAAAGATTTTTCTAAAACATCCCGCCCTTTATGTAATCTGCTTGCTAAGGATGTACCTTTTAACTTTGATGAAGAATGTCTTAAGGCTTATGAATTTTTGAAAGAAGCTGTGATCAAAGCTCTAATCATCTAACCTTCAGACTGGTTACTACCTTTTGAGATCATGTGTGATGCTTCTAATTTTGCCATAGGAGCTATCTTGGGCCAAAGGATAAATAAATATTCTGTAGTGATTTACTATGCCAGTAAAACTTTGAATGAAGCTCAAATGAATTATACCACAACTGAGAAAGAATTACTAGCTGTAGTATTTGCCCTAGAGAAGTTTCGATCATATTTATTAGGATCAAAAGTCATGATTTATTCAGATCATACAGCTTTGAGATATCTGCTTTCAAAAAAAGATGCTAAACCATGATTAATTAGATGGATTTTACTGCTACAAGAATTTGATATTGAAATTCGAGACAAGAAGGGATCTGAAAATGTTATAGCAGACCACCTATCGAGGATCCTAGATGAAGATTGTGAACCTGTATTAATTGGAGAATCTTTTTCGGATGAGCAACTTTTAGTAGTTTCACACACAAAGGCCCCTTGGTTTGTAGATATTGTGAATTACTTAGCAGTTGAACAAATTCTTGATGGTTGGTCTAAGAATGAAAAGGATCGATTCTTTGCTCAAATCAAGTATTATTTTTGGGAAGATCCTAAACTTTTTCAAATTTATGCTGATCAGATCATTTGTAGATGTGTTCCTGAAACTGAACAATTGAGTATCTTGAAATTCTGTCATACTCTTGCTTGCGGAGGATATTTTTTTAGATAAAAAATTATGGCCAAAATATTACAAAGTGGATTTTACTGGCCCACATTGTTTAAAGATGTTATAATTTTAGTCAAGAATGTCTTAGGTGTCAAACTTTAGGAAATATTTCAAAGAAAGACATGATGCCTTTGAACCCCATCTTGGTAGTTGAAATTTTTGATGTTTGGGGAATTAATTTTATGGGACCTTTTCTACCCTCCAATGGTTTTGAATATATTTTGGTGGCCGTCGATTATGTTTCTAAATGGATTGAGGTAATAGCAAGATGAACCAATGATCAGAAGATAGTCATAAAATTTGTTCAAAGAAATATCTTTTTTAGGATTGGATTTTCACGTGCTATCATTAGCGACGGAGGTACCCACTTCACGAACTATCATTTTCAAATATTGCTGCAAAAATATGGGGTCACATATAAGATAGCTACACCATACTACCTGCAAACAAGTGGCCAAGTTGAAGTATCCAATAGGAAGATCAAGAACATCCTACAAAAGACTATTAGGCCTGATTGTAGAGACTGGTCAGATCGATTAGATGATACATTATGGGCCTATAGGACGGCTTATAAAAATTCTATTAGAATGTCTCCCTACAAATTGATTTATGGAAAAGTATGTCATCTTCCAATAGAACTTGAACATAAAGCATATTGGGTAATCAAGCAACTAAATTTTGATTTGAAACACGCTAGTTCCAATTGAATGTTGCAACTAAGTGAATTGGATGAATTGAGATGAGAGGCTTATGAAAATTTATGAATTTATAAAGAGAAAATGAAAGCCTTTCATCATAAACACATTTCAAGGAAAACCTTTGAGCTAAATCAACAAGTTTGGTTATTTAATTCAAGGCTAAAATTATTTCCAAAAAAATTAAGATCTAGATAGGATGGACCTTACATTGTAAATCAAGTATTCCCACATGGTGCAATCAAACTTTATGATCCTAAATTAAAATTTTTTTTTAAGATAAATGGTCAAAGATTAAAACCATACATTGAAGGAATGTCATTAAAACAAACCATTGATCAAATAGCATTAATAGACTCATACTGAATTGAGCTGCATTGTGTCTGGCTGAAGATGGTAAACTTAGCACTTTCTGAGAGGCAACCCAATTTTTATTTTTTATTTTTTTTATATTTTATTTAGATTAATTGAGTTTTACTTAGTATCTTTTGTAGGGATCTGAAGATAATCTTGACTAAGTTGGGAGAAGAATCAATTTTGAAAAAGATTTTTGGATCAGGTGACATCTCTCCTTTTCTTTCTCTTTACATGCACCCTTCATTTTTCCTACTCCATTGAGGAGAATGTCGATTAAGTTGGGGGGAGAGAATAAAAATTTTTTTAAATCCTTAAGTAAGTTAGTATTTAGTATTTAAGCATCTGATTATACTTAAGAATCAAGTTAAACCAAGTATTTTTTTAAAAAAATTGATGTACAGATCAAAGAGTTTGTGAGATATTGAGGGATCAAGTATTAAGAAAACTCAATAAAGAGTTAAGTTTAGAACTTAAACAGTTTTCTTTGAGCATTTCTAAATTTTTTTACCAGCGTCAAAGAAGAGTTAACTTTTTATGAGTTTGTGTAGGATAACTATATGTTTCTTTATATAAAAAATAAAATAAAAAAAAGAAGAGTTTTCAAGTACTTCATACTGAGTAATCGGATCTCTTTGCCTAAGCAAGTATTGAGTTTCACGTCAAAAGATATGAAGGGCAAAGAAACTTTATTGTAAAGCTAGTTTTAACTTGTAGCCTATTTGATTCGAGCAAGTAGGTCCAAGGGGTATTCTATACCTAGTGCCCTAAAGCTGTCTGGTTTGGGAGTCATTGGCTGAAAACTCACTACACGGGTCAAACAGAAAGCTTAAGGGGTTAAGACACTCAATAGCAGTACAACGTTAAAAAAAAAAAAAAAAATCAATCAATAAATAAAGGATGGAAGTAACAATATACTTATCCATATGAAGATTAATGATTTAAAGATAAAAGTAGGAATAATTTAAAAAAGTTCAGAAAAGATTTAGTATTCTTAGCTTAACTTCTACCTTAATGAATATTAATATCCTAATGACATACCTCATTTACACTCTACTGAATATCAGTGGCCCTTTTTGAAAATTATTTGATGAAATTTGAAATTTTAAGTTAAATGGTACTTGATTCTAAATTCTTTCTTTACTCGAGGATGAGCAAAGTTCAATTTGGGAGGTGTAATAAGTGGTATATTTTTGTATTTATTGAAGATATTTTTGATAATTTTTGGTGCTAACATCTTCTTAAAAACCTAATTTTATGAATAAATTAATTTTTTTTACAAAAATATATAATTTTTAAAAAAATAAAATTAGAGCATATTTATGAAAAATAGATATTAATTTAATTGAGCAATTTAAGCATCAAAATAATGAAAAATTTAATGCATATTTTTTTTAATTTTTTAGGCAAAAATTAGAGCAAAAATCAAGCCAAAATATCTTAAAAAATAAAAAATATTACCTCCGATACACGGTGGACCGGTCGGTCAGTCCATGGAATCAGGGCATGGTCCATCAAAAATTTCATGCGGTCCACAGGCACAGCTCACAGCAGGCGAAAGGTATTTTCGTAAACGGACGGTCAGGATTCAAACTAAGGAAGATCGAATGGCTGCTGTTCGCTGTCAGTTTGTAAGGGGATATTTTACGCGATCCAATGGTCGAAAATGTATCCATCATCAGATTTGACGGTTCAGACTCATTGCCGACTTTGAATAAGACTCTTTTGCATGATCCGATGGTCCAGAACCAATCTGAACTCAGATCGAACAGCTGTGGTTTGATCCGACTTTAATTTGGATTAAAACGAGGATTTTCTGGGCAAATCTGGGCGGTCAGAAATATTTCTAAGGGGATTAATATGATTTCTAAGGGTTTTAGGACTCCTTTTCCTATAAAAAAATTATGAAAATTTTATCTATAAATAGAAAGTTCAGGAATAAGCTTTGGGAGTAGAAAAATCAGTAGAAAATGAGAAAAAAAATAGAAAAAAAAATATAATAGCTTTAAGGACCCAAGGAAGGAGAGAAGCCAGTTCGTTTTACGGAGTACGATGGAAGATGGAGAGATCATCAACCATCTTTTCGATCAGGCTGGACTGATCAATTTTAGATCTTTGTTATAATTTTTTTTATTTTATTATTTTTTTAATTTTCTTATACTTGAATTTTAATTTCAATTAATGTAAAATTTATTTTCTTACACTTTAAATTTTTGTCTTTTATTTTTCATAAGTAGATGCTAGGATCTAGTTAGTAGATCTTAGTACTTAATTTATTTTATATTTTTTAAACTCTTGTTATTTATTTTTATTGCAAGTAGATGCTAGGATCTAGTTAGTAGATCTTAGTACCCTATTTATTTTTTGCACTTTTAATTTTTATTTTTTGACTTAAATTATTTTCTCTAAAATTTTATTTTTTTTATAAAATCAAAGATTTCAAATCAAAATCCTATTTTTTTTGTGGATTCGACCTGACTCACTATTGAAAAATATGTCCCAAAAGCCAATTGTCAACCTGTTGACGGTTGAGAAATTTTGTATTGTAATTGATTTATTAAAAAATAAAATATATTTTTAGTATTTTCATCATAAATTTTTATCTTCTAATGAACTCCATTATTGTGATGAAGTCCTTAGGACTATTTAGGTTTGATAAAGAGAGGATTTATCGATTAGTCCATAAAACTGTTCACGACCAAATGATAGACTGTTAATAAGGACGATAGCTTCTATCGAGCATAGGTCGCTGTAGGCCATATGGGTTGGCTGTCCTCTTAACCAAAGAGTATGGAGATACTAGTATGGCATACAGGTGAGATATAAGGGTACATCATCATTGAATATGACCAACTCCAGAGTATTCTGCTGTCGAGAATGTCTCTAATGGGACATAGGTATAAGTGTCCCTTGGACCTGAGATCGCCTCAGTGACTTGCAAGCAACTCACTGTGCTTTGATACTGGACTAACTAAATTTTTAATTCAGTGATGGAAGATTTTTGGACATAGTCAAGTACTTGCAAAGTCAGAGTGTGATCAAGATGGGATTGACCACTCCAAGAGTTGGAGAAGAATGAGTTATTGTATTTCAATTTAGTAAAACCTTGGCCATGGTAATCCATCAGATGGATTTGATATTTTGAAATACAATGTGGACAATCTGATCAGAGTTGACAGTTGAACTCTGAGGTGTCCTATGAGCATTTTGATCAAGGGGATGAACTATATGAAAACTGTATCCGCATGGGTTCTAAGGATGTTGTTCTACACATTCGACCTATCCGGCCGTCGGGTACCATTGCTAGATGATCACTTTGATTGATACAAAAATTTATTTCTATACTATCAACTTAGGTTCGGACCTATGAGATCACACACATTAGAGTTCACGATCCGATCGGATGGTTGATCAATGATTAAGAATCGTTCTAGGGTTAAACGATCAATATGATTGACATTTAACCTAGTGCAAGTGTTGCAGGAGGATCGATTAGCAATTCAATTACTAATTGACTTAATTTGATTAAGTCAATGGGCTGAGATTAAGTCTAATTAAATATGATTTAATTAGATTTGGTTTGAGCTTGATTGGATCAAGTCTAATTGGTTTATTGGATAAGCCAAGTGTAAGAAAAAACTAGTCCTAGTTCAATTAGGACTTGGGTCAACCTGATTTTTAATTCGATTAAAAAATTAAATCAGATTTAAATCTAATTTAATCTAATTAAATTAGATTCTTAATTGGGTTAAGACCTATTTTAATTGGATTGATTTGGTTTTGGTTTGATTTGGTTTGAGAAATCAAATTTGAACAAGTCATAGATTGAATCCTAGTAAGACTAGGATTCCACCTTGCGCCACCTTAGCCCCCCATGCCCACTCTCTCTTATTTTGTGCAACAAAACCTTCTCTCCCAGGCCTTCATGTATGCTCAAAGCTTTTCACTCTTTCTCTCTTACATGGAATGTGGTTGTGGACCAAGTCAAAGTAAGAATTAGTTTGGATTTCAAATTCTATGAGATAAAATTTTAGGAAACCAAAACTCTTTCCTTATGGCATTGATTTTACCCAGATTTTTTTTGATATTTTTGTGGCTTTTATGGCACATATTGTGCACTCTTTTTTGGTGGTCTATGGTAAGAAAAAGAAGAAGGGGGCACCCATGAGTTGGGCACCCCTTGTCTTGCCCTATTTGGATTTTTTTTGACTAGGTATTTGATCTAGAGAAAGATTCTTCATATCTCATTATTTAAGTTGAATTTCTTCTTAAAATTTTTATGAATTATAGAAAATTGAGAGATCTTTGGGGTGTGTGAAAATCAAGGAGAAAGAGTGTTGGGGCATGGAGATATAATAGACACAAAACTAAGTATCTGGGTTAGAGTAAAGAGAAGAAGAAGAGGGTCTTCTTCTAGGGTTGCTGAGTTCATCTCTTTCCTTCCTCCATTTATGAGTTTTCTGAGAGTGTCTCACATATAAAATTTTTTCTCCTACTTCTTATCTTTGGAAGAGTCCAAATCAAGAAGAAAGAGGCATCTGATCGACCATCGAAGAAAAATCAGCATAGTACTAGCATACTGTGCTGATTTCCTGGATCAGGACTTCTGATCGTGATTCGTGGGCTCATGTGGATGACTCTTAGAGATCGGATGCATGTGTGGCTTGCAACATCATCCTCAAATCCAGATTAACAAAGTTAGAACATCTAACTTGCAAGATAATAGATCTAATCTATTATATTTTACATACATTAGATGTAGTATAGAAACATGTTGACATGATCAACATGTAGTTCTTGCTCTTTATATTTTAATTTTTGATTTAATACCATATAATAATCATGTAATAGAATCTTAGATCTAAATATTTTCTAATTTTATGAGATAAATTTTGAGTTATTTTAGTCTTTCGCTACCTGATCTTGAAAAAGTTTCAAGATCTAACCCTAAAACCTTAGATCTGGTTCCTTCAATTGGTATCAGAGCCTAGGTTGTTTATTACATGATTATTTATACATGCTTAGATTATTTTTTAGATTAAATTTAATTTATAATCTGATTGTTAAATCTGAAATTAAAATTTTTAGATCAATCATAAACTATCGGTTGTCCTGCTGTAAGGTTTACCCCTTATAGTGCAAAGGTTATCCTAGTTCATGTAGATCTATCTTTAATCATAAATTTATTAGATATGATCTAGATTAAATTTATGATTTATTAGATTTAAAAAATATTTAAATTTAAAATAAAATCTCTTTGTTAATAATTCTCGTGCAAAGAACCATCATATATTTGTCTGGAAAATTTGTGTAGTTTAAAGTTGAAATTGTTTCAATTACATGAACCTGTTTAGATTAGATCTAAAGTAGTTTTATGCTTATTTCACTTGCATTTTGATTATGAATCAAACATGCAACTTGGATGGTAGAATCATGTTGTAAAAATATTTTACAAATATGAAAATTATTTTCGAAAAGCCAAACCCCAACCCTCAGCCCAAAACTTAATTGAGAATTAAGAAGTTGTTTGATTAGGTTCTAGGATTGTAAATTGAAGAACCTAAGACACAAATCATAACACATTGGGTTAATGGGTTAGTGAAAATTAGGTCCATTAATTGGGTTAGACCTAAGGTTAGATTAAAGATGGACTTAATTAGAGAATTGACTAAATCTAATCAATTATTATCTTAGATTAGGTCAAGAATTCTCTAGATGGTGTCTAAGGCAAGCTTTGGCAGACTCTCTCACCGATCGAACTTACCTGGCCTCTTGGTGAAATTATATTTTGATCGGATCACTTGACTATTCGAGCTGACCCATGTCAGCTAGGTAAATCAATATGACTGATTTAGGTGCTCCTAGACCAGCCCTTTTAATGGTCTCCCATAAGCTGACTTGGTGAAGCAAGTGAAAGGATCATGATAAGTTGGTTCATCTAACTTCTTCCTCTAAATCAATTAAATCTTCTAAAATTATTAGGTCCTTAAAATAAAATAGTTATGATGATAACTAGATCATAGCCTCCCATTAAGTGGATGATAATGGGTCCATCAATTGGATAATCATTGGAGGACCAAAGGCCTGGTGCTTATCGGCTAATGGAATTATCATTCATAATATGATTTCTTGACTGCATCTTTCTAAATGATGGTTAGGTTAGCCAACCAAAGTTGGGCCTAATCATTCGTTGGCTAGATGGGCCAAGTATGGTCATGTTAATGGTTGGACCTAATCAGACCTTTTCGGTGGAGGCCAAAGCCTACTGATTAGGGACTGGGGCAAAATTAAAATTACTAAAAATTATTTAGAGAAATAATTGGTTATGAACCTATCCTTAGATGTACATGGGTTGGCCAACCAAAGTTGGGCTTATGTACAGTCTAAGTGGATTCTAGTACCCACTAAGGAATTAGGGTAATTCTTCGAATTGGAGGTAGAGGCTATCAATTCGAATAAAATAGTGAGAGAAATCTTTTGATTAAAGTTTAAATCTTCAGGTTTAATGAATCAATTACTAATTAGGTTATGATTTTTTTGGTACAGATATGGCCACTTCCCTATCGCTCCGATCATTGTTGGATAATAAAAATTTGGTGGGATCCAACTTCGATAGCTGGTACCGAAAGTTGAAGATAGTTCTGGAGCATGAACGGATCTTATATGTGATAATGGATCCTGCACCTGAGGAGCCAGCTGCCAATGCATGTGAAACAGTCAGAGACACTTATCAGAAATGGCTCAGTGATCGGATCATGGTGTGCTGCATCATGCTGGCTGCCATGAGCAACGAGTTCAGTCACAGATTTGAGACGGTTCAGCCAAAGGACATGCTTCAAGTGTTGGAGGATGCCTTTGGCACACCCGATGATGTGGAGAGCCACAAGACTAGTTGTGCCATCTTCAATGCCAAAATACGGGATGGTTCCTCTATCACTGATCATGTATTGTACATGATCGAGCTGATGGAGCATTTGAGCAAGCTCGACTTTTCCTTGCATGAGCAGCTTGAGAAAGATGCAATACTGAATTCACTGTCAAAGTCTTATCTCCCATTCCTCACTCATTATAGAATGACAAAGTCTGAAGTAAACTACCATGGGTTACTGGGGTTGCTTCAGAACTTTGAGAAGGATCACCAACTCCACAAGGAGTCGGTGAACTTAGTGGAAGGTTCGTCTTCTAGTTCTCAACCCTTTGAGAAAGGAAAGAAGAACAAGAAGAAGAAAGTGAAGAAGGTGTAAATTCAGGCTGGGACATCAGTGCAAGGCCAGACCAGAAAGATCAAGCCCGATAAGAGTCAAGCTGAATGCTTCTTTTGCAAGAAGTGGGGGCATTGGAAGAGGAATTGTCCTTAGTACATTGCCTCCCTGGATCTGAACAGGCAGAGAAAGAAGCAAGCTGTTGCTGGGCAAGGTATTTATATGATAACTCCTTGTAATTTCTATATTTGTGACATAACTAACTGGGTATTGGATACCGGTATCCCTTACTATATTTGCAATTCGTTGCAGGGGTTGCAAGTCAGTAGGAGATTCGAGTAAGACGAGAGGTTCTTGAACGTTGAAAATGGAAGATCAGTTTCAGGTCTAGCATTAAGAATCTTGAAACTTGTATTTGAGTCCCATACTGTTATTCTTAATGATTGTCATTTCTGTCTTAGTTTCTTTTTAAATGTTATTTCTGTAGGCCTTCTGGTCAAAAATGATTATGAAATTTCAATAAAGAAATAAGTTTGTAATATCATTATGAATGATATTACTATTTTTTGTAGATATTTGAATAATGATGTGTATATGTTATCATAACCTGTTAATATAGTCTATTCTACTGGCAAGCACCCTAGATTAGATAGTATATCAGATATCTACTTATGGCACTATAGACTAGGTCATATAAACAAGAACAGGATAAACAGGTTGACTTTAGAGGAAATCCTTGAAGTCAGTGATTGTGAGTCACTTCCAACCTGTGAGTCCTGTCTTCTTGGTAAAATGACCAAGTCACCTTTTACTGAAAAAGGTGAGAGAGCTACTGAGCTCTTGGGCCTAGTATATACTGATGTATGCGGGCCCATGAGCACAAGTGCTAGAGGTAGATATTTCTACTTCATCACTTTTACGGATGATCTATCCAGATATGGATATGTCTATCTGATGAAACATAAGTCGGATTCATTTGAAATATTCCAACGATTCTGAAGTGAAGTAAAAAAATAAACTGAGAAGAGTATTAAAACTCTTCGGTCTGATCGAGGAGGAGAATATCTTTCTGGTGAGTTTCTCACATATCTAGGAGAGAATGAGATTCTCTCCCAATGGACTCCTCCAGAAACACCACAGCATAATGGTGTGTCTGAAAGGAGAAATCAGACTCTGTTAGACATGATCCGATCCATAATAAATTTTGCCAGCTTGCCGATATCCTTCTGGGGATATACACACGAATCGACCTGTTATCTATTAAATAGGATTCCAAGTAAGTCTGTAATTAAAACTCTATATGAGATATGAGGATAGGGTGTAAACTAGCACTTTCACACCTTAGGATTTGGGAGTGCCCAACCTATGTCAAACAGTTAGTTACAGATAAACTTGGATCTAGGTCTGACAAATGCACATTCATAGGATACCCCAAAGAGACCAAAGGATATTTTTTCTACCATGCTGATGAACAAAAGGTGTTCGTCAGCCTTAAGGCAACCTTTTTAGAAAAGAAGTTCTTTGGTGAAGGAACCGTTGCCTCTAAGGTTGAACTTGATGAAGTTCAACAGGTAGAAGGACCGACACCAATAATTGAACCTAAGTCGGATTTGATTAGATCAGATTTGGAGCCCAATGTACCTGCACCATTAAGACGATCCGATAGAGTTCCACGTCAGTCAGACAGAGACTATGGTTTCTTGGTCCGGGATGGTGATCCCATCGAACTCGATGAGAACGATGAGGATCCGATCACCTATATGGATGCAATGCAGAGATTTGATTTCGAAAAATGGCTTGAAGCCATGAAATCCAAAATGGAGTCCATACGAAAGGTGAATAGGAAGCTTCAAGCGATCTGGGATCCCACGAGATTCAGGTGTAGTTTTCATTAGGAATCCCAAGGTCAACAATGTATGGACATTGGTTGACTCACCTGAAGGGATTAAACCCATTGGATGTAAATAAAGAGGGGTGCAGATGGAAAGGTGGAGACCTATAAAGTCTGTCTGGTTGTCAAGGGGTATCGTCAACATTATGGTATTGACTATAATGAGATGTTCTCTCCTGTGGCAATGCTCAAATCCAATCAGATAATGCTTGCAATAGCTGCCCATCTGGATTATAAGATCTGGCAGATAGATGCAAAGACAGCTTTCCTGAATGGAGAGCTAACCAAAGAGGTGTATATGATATAACCTGAGGGGTTTACATCCACAGATGAGTCCAAGGTGTGCAAGCTTCAGAGATCCATTTATGAATTGAAGCAAACTTCTCAGAGTTGGAACATGCATTTTGATAAGATAATCAAAACGTATGGCTTCGTTAAGAACGGAGAAGAGCCCTGCATCTATAAATAGGCAAATGGTCTAGTTGTGGTATTCTTTATCTTGTACGTAGATGACATTCTCTTAATCAAAAATGACATCCTCGCACTATAGGGAATAAAAGTTTGGTTGTCATCGCAGTTCTCCATGAAGGATTTGGGTGAAGCATCCTACATCTTAGGGATGAAGATCTATAAAGATATATCTAAAAGGATGCTTGGGTTATCCCAGTCCACGTACATAGACACTGTGCTGAAGAGATTCAGCATGGAGAATTCCAAGAAGGGCTATCTACCGATAGGCCATAGAATTTCTCTCTCTAAGAAGGATTGCCTGATAACTATTGAAGAGAGAGAGCATATGAGTAGAGTCCCATATACTTCGATTATGGGATCTATCATGTATGCCATGACATGTACAAGGCCAGATGTGGCATACTCACTAGGAGTAGTGAGTAGATACCAATCTGATCCAGGAGAAAACCATTGGAAAGTGGTTAAAGCCATCCTTAAGTATTTGAGAAATACTAAGGACCAATGGTTGGTATATGACGAGTCAGATCTAAAACTTGTGGGGTTCACAGACTCCAGCTTTCAATCTGACCATGATGACAGCAGAAGCGTGTCGGGTTGCATCTTTACTCTGAATGGTGAAGCCATCTACTGAAAGAGTTTCAAGCAGCATACTGTGGCAGACTCTGTTTGTGAGGTAGAATACATCGTAGCATTGGATGCTGCAAAGAAAGCTATGTGGCTGAGAAAATTCATCACCGAGCTCGAAGTAGCACCCTCCCTCGATGGTCCGATCCTGCTTTACTGCGACAGCTCTGGTGCCATAGCTCAGGCGAAGGAATTCAAAGTACAACAGCAGATGAAGCATATTTTGCATCACTTTCATCTGATCTGGAAGATCGTGGATCGAGGTGACGTCGATCTTCAGAAGATTAATAGAAAGGAGAACCTAGCCGACCCCTTCACTAAAGTCCTAGCGATAAAGGAGTTCGACAACCATAAGTCGAAGATGGGTATTGATATTGTACCGAGCAGCTTTAGGGTAAGTGGAAATTATTGAAAAATATGTCCCAAAAGTCAATCGTCAATCTGTTGACGGTTGAGCAACTTTGTATTGTAATTGATTTGTTAATAAATAAAATATATTTTTGGTATTTTCATCATAAGTTTTCATCTTCTAATAAACTCTATTATTGTGATGAACTCTTTAGGACTATTTAGGTTCGATAAAGAGAGGATTTATCGATTAGTCTTTAAAATTGTTCACGATCAAATGATAGACTGTTAATAAGGACGACAGCTTCTATCGAGCATAGGTCACTGTAGGCCATATGGGTTGGTTGTCCTCTTAATCAAGGAGTGTGAAGACACTAGTATGACATACAGGTGAGATATAAGGATACATCATCATTGAACGTGACCAACTCCAGAGTATTCTACTGTCGAGAATATCTCTGATGGGATATAGGCATAAGTGTCCCTTAGACCTGAGATCACCTCAGTGACTTGCAAGCAAGTCACTGTGTTTTGGTACTGGACTAACTAAATTTTTTATTCAGTGACGGAAGACTTCTGGGCATAGTCAAGTACTTGTGAAGTCAGAGTGTGATCAAGATGGGATTGACCACTCTGAGAGTTGGAGAAGAATGAGTCGCTGTATTTCAATTTAGCAAAACCTTGGCCAGGATAATCCATCAGATGGATTTGATATTTTGAAATACAATATGGATAACCTGATCAGAGTTGACAGTTGAACTCTGAGGTGTCTTATGAGCATTTTGGTCAAGGGGATGAATTATATAGAAACTATATCCGCATGGGTTCTAAGGATGTTGTTCTACACATTCGACCTTTCCGACCGTCGGGTACCATTGCTAGATGGTCACCTCGATTGGTATAAAAATTTATTCTTATATTATCAGCTTAGGTTCAGACCTATGAGGTCACACACATTAGAGTTCACGATCTGATCGGATGGTTGATCAATGATTAAGAATCATTCTAGGGTTAAACGATCAATACGATTGACATTTAACCTAGTGCAAGTGTTATAGGAGGATTGATTAGCAATTCGATTGCTAATTGACTTAATTTGATTAAGCTAATGGGCTGAGATTAAGTCTAATTGAATATGATTTAATTAGATTTGATTTGGACTTGATTGGATCAAGTCCAATTGGTTTATTGGATAAGCCAAGTGTAAGGAAAAACTAGTCCTAGTTCAATTAAGACTTGGATCAATCTAATTTCTAATTCGATTAAAAAATTAAATCAAATTTAAATCTAATTTAATCTAATTAAATTAGATTCTTAATTGGATTAAGAACTATTTTAATTGGGTTGATTTGATTTTGGTTTGATTTGGTTTGAGAAATCAAATTTGAACAAGTCATAGATTGAATCCTAGTAAGACTAGGATTCCACCTTGCGCCACCTTAGCCCCCCATATCCGATCTCATATATATCACAGCATATATGATAGATCTCACTGTCGAGGCATATGGGATTCTACTCATATGCTCTTTCTCTTGAGAAGTTGTCAGACAATCCTTTTTAGAGAGAGTAATTCTTTCATCCATCGGTAGATAGCCCTTCTTAAAATTTTTCATACTGAACTATTTCAGTATGGTATCAATGTACATGGATTGGGATAACTCAAGTAACCTTTTAGATCTATCTCTATAGCTCTCCATCCCTAGGATGTAGGATTCTTTTCCCAAATTCTTCATGAAAAACTGTGATGATAGCCATAGTTTTACATTTTGTTAAGCAGAGATGTCATTTCTTATTAATAGTATGTCATCTACATACAATACAAAGAAGATGACTATAGAACCATTAGCTCATTTATAGACGCAGGACTCCTCTCTGTTCTTAACGAAGCCATATATTTTGATCGCCTTATCGAAATGTATGTTCCAACTCCGAGAAGCTTACTTTAGTCTATAAATGAACTTGTTTAGCTTGCACACTTTAGATTCATCTATAGATGTGAACCCTTCAGGTTGTATTATATACACCTCTTCTTCCAACTCTCTATTAAAGAAAGTAATTTTGACATCTATTTTTCATATTTCATAATCTAGAGGTACTGCTATAGCAAGTATAATCCGAATGGATTTAAGCATTGTCATAGGAGAGAATATCTCATCATAGTCAATACTATATTGTTGACAATATCCCTTGACTACTAGATAGGCTTTATATATCTCTATCTTTCTATCCGCTCCTCTTTTCCTTTTGAAGACCTATTAGCATCCTATGGATTTAATTTCTTTGGGTGGATCAACAAGTGTCCATACATTGTTAATTTCCATAGATTTTATTTTGAATTTCATGGTATTTAACCATTTCTCAAAGTCAAGCCTTTGCATGGCATCCATATAGGTTATCAGATCTTTGTCATTCTCATCTAGTTTGATAGGATCACCATCTCGAATCAAAAAATCATAGTATCTGTTCGGTTAATCTAGTACTTTATTAGATCTCCTTAATGGTGTCTCTATAATAGGCTCTTGATTAGATTCTCCAATCAAATTTGATTTTATATTTTCACTTAAAGGTGTTTGATTTTTTACTTCATGAACTTAATCAAGTTCGATCTTAGTGGCATCAGTTTCTTTTTTAAGAAACTCTATTTTCGAAAAGACTGTCCTATTGCTGACAAACACCTTTTATTCTTCAGCAAGATAGAAATAGTACCTTTTAATTTTTTTTGAGTATCCTACAAATAAATACTTATCGAACCTTGATCCAAGCTTATCTATCTTTAAATATTTGACATAAGTCAGACACCCCCAGATCCTAAGGTATAAGAGTACTAGCTTACGCTCTGTCCATATCTCATATGGAGTTTTATTTATAGACTTGCTTGAAATCCTGTTTAGTACATAGCATGCAGTTTCTAGAGCATATCCCCAAAAGAAGATTGGCAGAGTCGCAAAATTTATCATGGATCAAACTATATCTAGCAGTGCTCGATTCATCCCTTTTGATATCCCATTATGTTGTAGTGTCTTTGAAGGAGTCCATTGTGAGAGAATCTCATTCTTTTCTAGATATATCAGAAACTCATTGAAAAGATATTCACCTCCTCGATCTGATCGAAGAATTTTAATATTTTTTTAGTTTATTTTTTTACTTCATTATAGAATCATATAATACTTCAAATGATTTAGATTTATGCTTCATAAGATAGATGTATCCATACCTAGATAGGTCATCAGTGAAAGTAATGATGTAATTATACCCACCTCTGGCACTTGTGCTCATGGATCTACATACATCACTATATACTAGACTTAGAATATTAGTAGCTTGCTTATCTTTTTCTTTAAAAGGTGACTTTATCATCTTACCAAGAAGAAGATTCATAGGTCTGTAATTGTTGGTGCAAAAATCCACCAGCGTCGGAGAAGCTGGAGTCGAGGGAGTCACGGTCACCGTCGGGACCTGCAAAGAAAGTCTAAACCAGAGTTGGGGGTGCTCCGGCATGACCCTCCGATGCTCAAGTCAGTTCTCTGCCTCAACAAGAATGGAGTGCTCGAATGAAAATTTTTTAGCAGAGTTTTGAGATAGAGATTAGAGCTTAAGGAAATAACATATCTAGGGGTCCCTTTTTATAGACGGAGGGTGTAACAGATTGACGGCGATGTCTGCAGTTGCCTGGTAGTGGGCCGTTCGGGGCCATGAGGAGTTTGTTACGGAGAGTAGTGGAGTGGAGTCGTGGCCATCACCGTGGCCTGCCACGTGGAGCCTGTTGTAGAGAGTGGGGTGATATCCATTGTCGTGACTCGCCAGAGCATGATGGAGCCGCGTGGGATCTATTACAGGAGGTGGAGTAGAGTCGTGATCATTACTGTGGCCTGGCAGGGAGTCCAGACCTGTCGACCGAAGCTCGATTGGGGTGTCTGGTGGAGAGAGGTGGTTCTCCGTCTAAGAGGAGCTCGGACGTTGCTGGCGAGCCTTCTACCATTGGGTGCCTTGGGCGCTGGTGTTGTAGGTGAAGGTCATCTGGTGTAGAAGCTCAGTCAGGGGCTTTTTGTGGACGAAGTTCGATTTCATGCAGAATCCGATGGAAGGTCGACCGGCAGCAGATGTTGGATGGCACTGGAGAGGTTCGCCCGCTGGAGGGGTCCGGCTGCTGGAGTCTGTGTGTTGTAGGGGTCCCTCTTGAATCTGTCTGCTACAGGAGTTCGATCAGAGTCCAGTTTCTGTAGAAGTCCAGATGGAGCTCATTTGTAGAGGAAGCTCGGTTGAAGCCTGCCTGCAATAGAAGTTCGGAGAAAATTCGTTCACAATAGAAGCTCGGGTGGAGGCTTACAGTAGAAATTTGTCGTGGACCACCTGTAGTAGAAATTCAAAGTAGACCGCTTATTGTGGTAGCTCGGAGTAGACCGCTTGTGGTGGGGGCTCGGAGTCCCGGGAGGGTCACTCTCGACCCAAACTTCGGCTGGGGGATAATTTTATACCCAACACCAGTCCCCCCACTTCCGAGTTCGAGCTTTGAATGAAGGAAGTACAGAAAAATTTTTACAGCCGAAGTTGCCCCCTTGAATTCTACGCACGATCGTCCTCAGAAATTTCGACATTTAATGTGCGCATGCCGGAGTCTTTTCAAATTAGGGCGATCCAAAGAGACTTTTCGGAATTCTCGCTGGAGCATTGCTCTAGGTACGACGTAATAATGGCCATGCCAGCTGTCAGCCGCTTTTAGCCGCCTGCTGTGGTGAGTGAGATACGTGGCGAACATGGGTCGGCCTGGGGAGATCCGTGATCATTATAGCACCGGATCCCAGGATCTATTTAAACCCGCCCTTCTATCTCCAGGAGTTTCTTTTTGCCTGAAAGTCCTGTTGGTTTCCGCCTTCTCTCCGAGAGCTCTGACCTTCCTTGGTGTCCATTTTAGCCCTAGGTGTTCTTCGAGTCATCCCTGTCCCTGCACCTCTGCATCCTTTAGAGCGACTTAGGTTAGTTCCAAAACTTTCGCTCCTTCTCCAGCCATCTAGGTGCTCCTTCTTCTCCATTTTTCTTCTGCCGCATTCCACTTGTTTGGTCCCCCACGAACCTTTCGCCCCTTATTTTGCTTGGTCTCTTCGGGATTTTTAGGGTTCTTACTTGAAATATCTTCTGGTACCTCCGCCTCTAGCGGTTTTGAGAGTTCGTCTGTCTCAGTCCCTCAGAACCCTCATACTATAGACGAACCCACATCTAGGGTTGGGTCTCATCCAATTTTTGTGCCGGACATCATTCCCTATTCTCTGACTCCAGATAAACTTCTACTGATAAAGGTTCAATATGGAGTTTCTCCAGAGTACGAGCTAGAGCTTCCTGATCCTGCCGATCGGGCTAGCAACCCCCCACCTGGCCATTTCTGCATGTACCAGGAGGCCTTCCGTGCCGGGCTCCGGCTCCCGCTTCGGAGGTCTGAGACCTCTGACTTTGTATTCTTCTTTCACTGTGATTTTTCTTTTTCCTTTTGTCATTAAGAGGCATTCAATCAATAAAATTGGGCTCCCCCTTATGGGAAACTTTTCTTCTCCTTTCTCTTTTTCTCTTCTCTTTTTTTTTTTTTTCTGCAATGAGCTGCACCTTGACGCTTTTGTCTCCCGATGATAGTATCCTGTCAAAGCACTTTCCTTGCCACAGGGAGTTTCGCTGAGGTCTACGATTCAACATCTGAGGAAGAAAGTCCGTCATTTAACAAAAAGGTCGAGGGAGATGGAGGATGAGCTTGGTAGGCTGAGGGAGAGCCACTCAGAGGCCACTGCGGAGGCCACCTACTTTCGAAACCTCCATGTGAAAGGGATCATGGAGTACAGTCGGAGAAAAGCAAACTTCGAGAAGGAACTCGAGGAACATAAGAAGCACGCCAGCGATCGATCTTGAGCTTAGGCTTCCAAAATCAGCTCTCTTGGAGCGGAGCTGTCGGCTGCGCAGGAGAAGATCGGCCAGCTGGAAGGAAGCTCATCCTGGCTTTCGACTCGGGCCGACCGCGATCGAGAATGGTCGAAGAAGTTCTCCGACCTTCAGCAACAGCTCCAAGATGCCGAGGTGAACTATAATGCATATCGGGCCGGCTGGTGCAAGCAGGTGGATGACTACAAGAGGAAGCTCAGGATGGCAATCGACGAGGTTGCCCGCCTCCAAAGGCAGTTATCTAAAGGAGCCCAGTTTGTTTTTGTTCGGGATCCCGACGAGCTCCAATCCCTGAGAGGAACCATAGAAGAGCTATCTGTGGCCCTTGGGGAGGGGAAGGCTGAGCTACAGCAGTTGAAGATCCAGCTGGTATACGAGCAGCAGGTGGTTAAGGATGTGGAGGCAGAATCTGAGGTCCTAAGAAAGAGGCTCTGAGAGGCGGAGAACGAAAGCCAACGATTTCATCGGAGGTATATGGAGATGCTAATGAGGGAGAAAGAATTGGAAGAAGAAGTCGAAAGCTTAAGGCACTCCCTGATGAGGATCGAAGCCGAAAGTTCGAAGTTGGAAGAAGCCGGGCCCCCTTAGGGCTCTTTTTGCCTTTCATCCTTCTATGTATCTTCTTTTTCTGCTCTTGTCGTTTTTCTCTCCTTTTTTTTTTGTTGGGCCTTCTGGGCTCTGTAACGCATACCTTGCTAACGAAATGAAAAGGAGATTTTTTGGTTACCTTGCCCACACGTTGTGTTGAATTGTCGTACGCCGGACTTCTTTCATTTTTGTCTCATTCAATGTTGATGTTGCCCGAAGGTTCCTTGTTCATTTTTGTATTAGGTCGTTGTTACCGAATTTCTTGTGTCCTTTGATTTGTTCGACGTCGACACCATTTGAAGGTTCCTAGCCGTTGTCGCATTGATTTGCCTTTTCGTTCATAACCGTAGGTCTCTCTTTCTCTTTCTCCTTCTTCATGGAGATGAGGTCCTTTGTGTCTTTGGCATAGTTTGGCTTCCATTTTTTGCTGGTGTAGTCTGCCGCTTTTCCTTCACATCTCCCTCCTCTTTTAAAGCGAGGGTTCTTCTTAGCTTTTTACGGGGTCACGAGAGTATAGAAGGGTCATCGAGAAGGTTCTCTTTTTTCTTATCAGATCTTGAATGGTCGGACCTTAGTTGGTGTCAGGACGAGGTTCTTTTCCTATTTCTGATGTGGTCGATTTTAGCTCAGGTTAGGATGAGGTTCTCCTTCTATTCCTAACAGGACTGTGGGGGCACATATGGGCGTTGCAGAGCCTCTCCCTCCATCCGATCTAAGGGTAACCGGGCCTTCGACTTTGCTCATGTTAGGGTGAGGTTCTCCTCCTATCCCTAGCAGGACTGTGGGGGCACATATAAACGTTGCAGGGCCTCTCCCCCCATCCGGTCTAAGGAGAATCGGGCCTTCGACTTTGCTCATGTTAGGGCGAGATTTTTTTTCTGTCCCTAACAGGGCTATGGGGGCACATATGGGCGTTGCAGGGCCTCTCCCCCCATCTGGTCTAAGGATAATCGGGCCTTCGATTTTGCTCATGTTAGGATGAGGTTCTCCTCTTGTCCCTAACAGGGCTGTGGGGGCATATATGGGCGTTGCTGGGCCTCTCCCCCCATCTGGTCTAAGGAGAACCTGGCCTTCAACTTTGCTCATGTTAGGGCGAGATTTTCCTCCTATCCCTAACAGAGCTGTAGGGGCACATATGGGCATCGCTGGGCCTCTCCCCCCATCTGGTCTAAGGAGAATCGGGCCTTCGACTTTGCTCATGTTAGGGCGAGGTTTTCCTCCTGTTCCTAACACAGCTTTGTTTTCGTTGTCTGAAGGGGTTATCCCTTGTTGTTACGAGTCCATGCCAAAAGGGAAAGATATGCAAATCTGAAAGGAATCTTGATTTAAAGCAAAGTCGTTCGTAATACATTTACAGGTTTTTCAAATCTCATGGCTGTAGAAGGTCTGCTCTCCGTCAAGGTCCTCCAGAGATGGAGTTGATGATCTCAATTGGAGGTCGATCTCCGAGCTGCTCTTCCCTCCTCGGTGGCTTAGGTTGTGGCGGGGCCCTTGGCCAATCCTCTCTACCCTCAGGCCGATGTTGGATGAACCTGTCGAGCCGACCTCGTCTGATGAGCTCCTCGATCTCATCTCGGAGTTGAATGCATTCCTCTGTGTCGTGGTCGTGGTCACGATGGTAGAGGCAGAACTTGTTGGGATTGCGCTTCTCCAGGTGTGTGCGCATCCTATCTGGCCTTGGGAGCTACTCTCTGACCTCCATCAGCACCTGGGTTTTTGACGCATTGAGGGGGGCATAGCTGCAGAATCTTCCTGGAGGAGAGCCCCGCCGAACCCTGCGGTCTGGGCTTCTCTGCCTGCGTGCTCGGGGAGGAGTCTGGGCGTGCTTGTACCCGGGAGGAGTCCGAGAATGTGGTCGGGCTTCATTCGGGCCTCTTTCAACTGCGGGCTTGCCGGGGTCACCCGCCTGCCGCTCCTTCGCGGCTTCCTCATCCTTCAGCTTGAAGGCTTCCTCTGCTCGGGCATATCCTTCGGCCCGAGCCAGCAGATCGACAAAGTCTCTAGGATACTTCTTTTTCAGGGAGAAGAGGAGGTCATTCTTTTGAAGGCCGCTCTTTAAGGCGGCCATTGCAACCGATTGGTCCAGGTTCCGGACCTCTAGGGCGGTGGCGTTGAAGCGGTTGATGTAAGCTCGGATGGACTCTCCCTCCTTTTGCTTGACGTTGATGAGGGACTCTGAACCTCATCGGGAACGCCGGCTGCTGACAAAATGAGCCACGAACTGGTGACTCATTTGGTCAAAGGAGAAGATTGTACCCGGCTTCAATGCCGAGTACCAATTCCTTGCTGCTCCCTTCAAAGTAGATGGGAAAGCTCGACACAAGATGGTGTCTGGCATGCCATGGAGCAGCATCATGGTCCGAAAGGCCTCCAGGTGGTCGACCGGGTCCGAGGTCCTGTCGTAGCTCTCAAATTGGGGGAGCTTGAAGTTTGGTAGGATTGGTTCCTGCATGATCATTTGAGAGAAAGGAGGGTCAGTGCAGATGTCCTCACCGTAAGTAGTGGGAGCACGGTGGAGCTCTTCAATCTGCCGATTCATCTCCTGGAGTCTCTGATCTAGGAGATCCTCTCGACCGCGGGCCTCGAGGGTTTTCTGGTGGAGCAGAGGCAGGGACTCTCCGGGGGTTGAATCATGATCGGACGGGGGACTTTCTGCCTTCTGTTTTTCTTTTCTGGGGAAGACAGGGCGGCTGGCCCAAGTAGCCCACCCGGTCGTCGGATTCTGAAACTCCAGTGATGCTCTTTCTAGCCGCACTGATGCCTGCGGCTACTGCGGCTGCTGCTGCATGGCCTGCACTGCTTCGGTGAGGCCTCTGACCTGTTGAACCAACAGGTCAAACTGCTCCATGCCGACTGCCGTCGCTGGAGGAGGATGTTGGAGCACGATCCCGACTTCTCCCACAGACCTTGGGTGCAATGGAACCAGCAACGAATAGATCTGGAGACTTCTGGACACGATCCAAGGCCCTCGACTAAATCAGCCTGGTTGTTGTCTTCTTCGTCAGCCTTTCGTTCCAGATGAAGAATACCTTTGAAACCACTTCTAAAAAATCCAAGATTTAGTACCCAACTAGATCAAACCTGGATTGAGGTCCTCCAATTTGTAGATCTTAAATCAGGGTATTCTAGATAGGAAAGAAGATAGATGGAGACAGACCTCGCAGATCTATCCTGCTGCAGTCTTTCTTGTAGATCTGTTGATGGAGATCTCACCCGCACCTCAAACGACCTCAGATCAACTCCAGATCTGAGAGGGAATTGTACCAACCTCTTCTCAAGAGATTCTAGGTCCTGGACTTGGTGTTTGGGCACCTGTAAGAGGGGAAGAGCAGATCTGGTAGGCGGCTGCAAGGGGGAAGGGGCTTGCGCCTCCCTTCCTTCTCTTTCCTTTTATGGACTGGCGGCAAGAAACCCTAGGGTTTCTTGCTCCTGGGGCATGGAGAATGGCTGGAGAGAGAGGGAGAAGAGAGAGAGAGACTTGGGAGAAAGAGTTGTCTTGTATTTTCTTGGCTTAATCAAATCTATACACAGTACATGTATATATAAACACCGGGTCAAGTGACCCAAACCCAAAACTCCCTTGACCAACTCTATGGGAGATTAGGTTAACCCAAGCCCATGTACACTCATGACTCAACCTAATCTCACCTATCCTGGACTCAGACTTGGCCCATAAATAGTTGGTCCCTTGAGGCCCATATAACCTAGACCTCAAGAACCCGAAAGGCCCACAGCCTTTCAACCTAGGGCCCAACTAGCCTTAGAGCCTCCATGAATCCCTCATGAATGATGGACCTTGGCCTTAGCCTTGGTCCCCTGGGCCTTGGGCAGACCACCTGGATCATAACAATCTCCACTTTGGTATCCCAAGGCCTCAACCAGCTCCACTCTGTCCTTGCAACTGTAGATCCATTTGCTGCCAATGGGCCTCTTCCCCTGTGGCAACTACACCAATCGCCATGTCTGGTTCTGGTGGAGAGACTGCATCTCCTCGAACATCACCTGGACCCACCACTCTCTATCCTGGCTCTCAATAGCCTCCTGATATATATATGGGTCTCCATTCGCTGTCACTAGGGCATATGACAACGTCTCCTCGAAGCCATATCGGTCTGGTTGCCTGATGGTCCTCTTGGGCTTGTGTAGGGCAACACCGATATCAGTCCTCGATCCAGCTCGCTCCTGCTGGACCTCTCCACCTCGATCATCCGTCCGAGTCCTCTCCACCTGTGGAGACACATTAGGTAGGTTCTCCACCTGAATGTCATGTCCTCCCGTAGTACCTGCAAGAGGCAAAATCAAAGAGGTAAGCTGTCCAGCAGTGCCCTGCTGGACCTCCTCCTGCTGCTCCTCCATGCCTGCTCGCCTCCGTAGGACTGACTCCTCATCAAAAGTCATATCCCGATTAATGATGACCTTCTTTTTCAAGGGATCCCACAGCCTATATCCCTTGACTTCTCGCGGATAGCCTAGAAACACCGTCTTGCATGATCTGGCGTCTAGCTTGCTCCGCTCACCAGCTCCAATGTACACATAGGCCGTTTACCCAAATATCCGTAGATGGCCCAGCCCAACTGTCCTCCCAGACCACACCTCCTCTGAAAGCCTGCCATCCAACCTGGTGTGAGGTGACCGATTGACCAAGTAACCCGCTGCGTCTACTATGTCAATCCAGAACTCCTTTGGAAGCCCTGCCTGCAGCCTCATGCATCGTGCCTTTTTCAAGAGTATTCTGTTCATCCTCTCGGCCACCCCATTCTATTGTGGAGTCCCCTTAACTAAGAAGTATCTTTTGATCCCACACTCCTCACAGTAGTCCTGGAACTCTCTGCTGGTGTACTCCCCGCCATTGTCTGACCTCAGACACTTCACGCTCCTCCCCTGCTCCTTCTCCACCTCCACTCTCCAAATCTTGAACTTGGTGAAGACCTCTGACTTCTCTCTCATGAAGTAAATCCAGAGTTTCCTTGAGAAATCATCAATCAGGGTCATGAAGTATCTGGCCCCATTCCTAGCTAAAACTGGGGCTGGTCCCCATATATCCATGTGTGCTAACTCCAGAGGAGCTGCACTGTGGGCTGTACTGATATTGAACTGAACTCTCCTCTGCTTTCCCATCTGGCAAGGCTCACAGATCTCCCCTGTAGCACCATCCTCCAGATCAGAGATGAGTCCTCTCCTGCTCAACTCCCTTAGCCCTCTATCACCCATGTGGCCTAGGCGGTAGTGCCACATCCTGTAAGCTCCCTGCTGGTCCTGTGCTGCAGCTGCTGCATCAGACTCTCCGGTCACCACAGATCCCTCCATGCGATAGAGGTTATTGTCCAACCTCCTGCCTCTCATCACCACCATAGCTCCATTGGAGATGTTCAGTACTCCGCTTCTAGCCCTACTGTTGAAGCTGTATCCACTGCGCTCCAAGTAACCTAGTGACACCAGATTCTTTTCCAGCTCCGGGATGTGCTTTACATTTGTCAATGTCCTCACAATCCCATCAAACATCCTCACCCTGACTGTCCCTATCCCAGCCACCTTGCAAGGATGATTGTCGCCTAGAGTCACTGATCCCTCATCTGTCTTGGTGTATGTCGCAAACCAAGACCTATGTGGTGTGTAATGATGTGAGCACGCAGAGTCTAGTGTCCACTCCTCTGTGTGATGCCTGTGACCATCTGATACCACAAGTAGATCATCCTCCACCTGCTGCCCAGCAACTGCACTCACTGATTTTGATCCACTTCTTTCTCCCTTCTTGCTCTTCCATAGTGGACATTCTCACTTGAAATGCCCCAACTCGTTGCACTTGAAGCATTTCACCTCTTTCTTTTCCTTCCTGGACTTGGACCGCCCCCTGGACTTGCTTCTGCCTCTACCTCTACCTGTCCTCTCCCCTACTGCCAAACCCTCCTGGGGAGCCCGATCTCTGGTCAACTTTTCCCTCTGCTCATTAGACCTCAGCACCGAGACCATGTCCTCATATTCCAGAGTCTCCTTGCCGTAGAGCAGTGTAGTCACCAAAGAATCATATGATCCTGGTAGTGAACACAGAAGCAACAGGGACTTGTCCTCCTCATCCAGCTTCACCCCGATATTCACCAACTCCGTGCACAACTAATCGAACCTCTGAATGTGGCCAATCACATCAGATCTCTCCTGCATCCGAAGACTGAACAATCTCTTCTTCAGCATTAGCTTGTTGCACATATTCTTCCCCATATACATGGTGTGCAACTTCGACCAAAGGCCCTTCGGGGTCTTTTCTTCCAACACCAAATACAAAGCCGCATCCGTCAAACATCCTCTGATCACCGAGCATGCTTTCTTCTCCAACGATGCCTACTATCTATCTGTCATTCCCTCAGGCTTCTCATCCAAAGCCTGATCCAGATTTGCTTGCACCAGAAGATCCTCCATCTGGATTTTTCATATGAAAAAATTTTTCTTGCCATCAAACTTCTTGAAATCAACCTTCATATTGCTGCCCATGACTGGATCCAAGCCAAACAAGCAATATAAAATCAAGAAGTGTAGAATATACCTTGATGGTACCTTACTGAAAATTTTCAGCACTTGGGATCTTCAACTTCTCATGCTTGGAACCGCTTCCTCACCACCATGGCTTTGATACCAACTATTGGAGCATGATCCCAGCTCCTCCCACGGACCTTGGGTGCAACAGAACTAGCAACAAATAGATCTGGAGACTTCTGGACACGATCCAAGGCTCTTGACTAAATCAGCCTGGTTGCTGTCTTCTTCGTCAGCCTTTCGTTTCAGATGAAGAACACCTTTGAAACCACCTCTAAAAAATACAAGATCTAGTACCCAACTAGAATAGACCTGGACCGAGGTCCTCTAATTTGTAGATCTTGAATTGGGGTGTTCTATATAGGGAAGAAGATAGATAGAGATAGACCTCGCAGATCTGTCCTGCTGCAGCCTTTCTTGTAGATCTGTTGATGGAGATCTCACCTGCGCCTCAAACGACCTCAGATCAACTCCAGATCTGAAAGAGACTTATACCAACCTCTTCTCAAGAGATTTCAGATCCTGGACTTTATGTTTGGCCACCTGTAAGAGGGGGAGAGCAGATCTGGTAGGCGGCTGCAAGGGGGAAGGGGCTTGCGCCTCCCTTCCTTCTCTTTCCTTTTATGGACTGGCGGCAAGAAACCCTAGGGTTTCTTGCTCCTGGAGCATGGAGAATGGTTGGAGAGAGAGGGAGAAGGGAGAGAGAGACTTGGGAAAAAGAGTTATCTTGTATTTTCTTGGCTTAATCAAACCTATACACAGTACATGTATATATAAACACCGGGTCAAGTGACCCAAACCCAAAACTCCCTTGACCAACTCTATGGGAGATTAGGTTAACCCAAGCCCATGTACACCCATGACTCGATCTAATCTCACCTATCCTGGGCTCAGATCTGGCCCATAAAAAGTTGATCTCTTGAGGCCCACATAACCTAGACCTCAAGAACCCGAAAGGCCCACAACCTTTCAACCTAGGGCCCAACTAGCCCTAGAGCCTCCATGAAGCCCTCATGAATGATAGACCTTGGCCTTAGCCTTGATTCCCTGGGCCTTGGGCACACCACCTGGATCATAACAGAGGAGGAGCCTGAGAAACCGGAGATGAGGCCGGGGCTTGCGGGGCTCGCTGAGATCTGGCTGCGAAGGCTGTTGACCGCCTAGTAGATGCCCTTCGGGGAGGCATCAGGTGGAGATCAGGCAGGCAATCGGAGGAGGAGATATCGGAGAAGATGACCGAAGGCAGTCTCGTTTAGCACTCCTTTAAGAACAAGGGTACTGTGAAGACACAGCCGCCCTTCCTCTAGCGCCAATCCTGTTGGTGCAAAAATCCACTGGCGTCGGAGAAGCTGGAGTCGAGGGAGTCGCGGTTTCCACCGGGACCTGCAAAGAAAGTCTAAATCAGAGTTGGGGGTGCTCCGGCAAGACCCTCTGACGCTCAAATCAGTTCTCTGCCTCAACAAGAATGGAGTGCTCGAACGAAAATTTTTTAGTAGAGTTTTGAGATAGAGATTAGAGCTTAAGAAAATAACATATCTGGGGGTCCCTTTTTATAGGTGGAGGGTGTAAAAGATTGACAGCGATGTCTGCAGTCGTCTGGTAGTGGGCCGTTCAGGGCCATGAGGAGTTTGTTATGGAGAGTAGTGGAGTAGAGTCGTGGCCATCACCGTGGCCTGCCATGTGGAGCCTGTTGTGGAGAGTAGGGTGATGTCTGTTGTCGTGACTCGTCAGAGCATGATGGAGCCACGTGGGATCTGTTACAGAAGGTGGAGCAGAGTCGTGGCCATTACTGTGGCCTGGCAGGGAGTCCAGGCCTGTCGGCCGAAGCTCGGTTGGGGTGTCTGGTGGAGAGAGATAGTTCTCTGTCTAAGAGGAGCTCGGACGTTGCTGGCAAGCCTTCTACCGTTGGGTGCCTTGGGTGCTGGTGTTGCAGGTGATGGTCATCTGCTGTAGAAGCTCGGTCAGGGGTTTTCTGTGGATGAAGTTTGGTTTCATGCAGAATCCGATGGAAGGTCGACCGATAGTGGATGTCGGATGATGCTGGAGAGGTTTGCCCATTGGAGGGGTCCGGCTGCTGGAGTCCGTGTGTCGTAGGGATTCCTCCTGAATCTGTCTACTACAGGAGTTCGGTCAGAGTCTGGTTCCCGTAGAAGTCCGGATGGGGCTCATTTGTAGAGGAAGCTCGGTCGAAGCCTGCCTGCAATAGAAGTTCGGAGAGAATTCGTTCACAATAGAAGCTCGGGTGGAGGCTTACAGTAGAAATTTATCGTGGACCGTCTGTAGTAGAAATCCGAAGTAGACCGCTTGTTGTGGTAGCTCGGAGTAGACCGCTTGTGGTGGGGGCTCGGAGTCCCGGGAGGGTCACTCTCGATCCGAACTTCGACTGGGGGGGGTATTTTATACCCAACAGTAATGATTCACAATCGTTAATGTCGAAGATTTTTTTTTTAGTTAATCTGTCCATCCTGTTCTTATTTACATGACCTAGCTGATAATGCCAAAGATAAGCATCACTAACATTATCTATTTTAGGATATTTATTAGCTGTATACATTACACTAACAGACTGTGATAGAAGGTATATGCTATGTTTTAATTATTCATATAAAATTATAGTATCATTTAAAATGATATCACAAAATTCATTCTTTATTTAAATATTGAAACCAACTTTGGCCAAAAGGCCTACAGAGATGATATTCATCGAAAAGGAAGAACAATAAGAACAATCATCTAATATGACAACCCTAGATTTAAAAATAAAGAGAATAGTTTTTAGAGCTAGAACTGGAACAAGACTTTCATCTTCAATATTCAGGAACCATTCGTCATCTCTGAATTTTCTACTGATCTAAAGTTTCTGCAATGAATTGCAAATGTTAATTGGACTTTTAGTATTCAATACTCAGATTGTAGTATCACAAACAAAAAAATTATAAAGAGTTATAATATAAGTACCTTGTCTAGCAACAGATTACTGCTTTCTCTTGTTCGGCCTGTTGGGGTCAAGGGAGGCTATATATTGAGGATAATTTCTCTTCTAGTGATCTAGCTTCTTGCAGAAGAAGTACTCTGCCTGATATTTGTTAACCTTTAACCTCTTGCTCTGATTAGGCTTTGGAGCCCCAGCATGCTGTACCTTCTTCTTGTTCTTCTTCTTTCCTTTCTTAAAGGGATGATGCCCAGAAGAGGAACCTCCCACCATATTCATTGGCTCTTTTTGAAGCTGGTTATCTTTCTCAAAGGTCTACAGTAATCCTAGCAAACCATGATAGTTTACTGCAGATTTAGTTATTCTATAATAACTAAGAAAAGGTAGGTAGGACTTGGGCAAAGAATTCAGGATCGTATCTTTCCCTAGCTACTCATACAAAAAAAACTCGAGTTTGCTCAAGCACTCGATCTGCTCGATCATGTATAGTACATGATCAATGACCAATGCCCCTTCCCTCATCTATGCATTAAAGATAGCCTAAAATATTTTGTAACTCTCAACATCATCAGGAGTGTCAAAGGACTCATTCAATATTTGAAAGATTTCTTCCAGCTGAGCATCCTCAAATTTATGATCGAACTCATCATTCATAGCCGCCCTCATAATGCAACATACAGTGACTCGATCATTTAGCTATTTCTGGTAAGTATCTCTGACTGCACTATAAGTATTCAGGATGGGCTCCTCAGGTGCTAGATCTGTAAGTACATACAAGATCTTCTTATGCTCCAAGACAATCTAGAGCTTTCGATACCAAGTATCGAAATTAGGCCCGATGAGCTTGCCGCTGTCCAACAGCTAGTGGAGCGATAAAGTGTTGGTCATTTCTGAAAAAAAATACAAGACCTATTAGTATATGAATTGTATAATCCTAAAGATTTGAACTTTAGTCTAAAAGTTCTTCCACTATTTTATATGAATTGGTAGCCTCTACCTCTAATTTGAGGAATTACATTAATTTTTCAGTCGGTACTAAAATCCACATAGACTACACATGAGCCCAAGTTTGCTTGGCCAACTCCTATGCATTTATGGGTAGGTTCTTAATCAATTATTTTTTTAAATAATTTTTAGTAATATGTTTTGCCCCAGGTATCTCTTTAGCAGGCATTTGTGCCTCCACTAAAAATTTTGATTAGGTCAACAATTAACATGACCATACTCAATACATCTAATAAACGAATATCTAGGTCTAAGTTTGCTTGGCCAACCGGACCATTGATCTGAAAAATGCAACAAGATCGTCATATGATAAATAATAATTTTAATACCCAATAAACACTAGACATTTGCACTTTCAATGCTTATTTAGAATATTAGATCCATTATCATGCACCTTAATGGGAGGCAATAAACTAGTTATCTCCATAATTTTGTTATTTTAAGGACCTAATAATTTAGAAGATTTAATTAATTAGTTTAAGAATAAAGAGAAGAGGTTAACCAACATTTTGTTGGGAATTATATCCTAAAATCAATCATTTGACGATTATATGAATTATAAATATATATGAATTAATTATTAATAAAAATTATTTATTCTTTTTTATCACAAGATTACATCTTCTAATGAACTTCTATGTTAGAATGAAGTCCTTAGGATTATTTTGATCGATAAAGGAGATTTTATCATATAGTCTTTAAATTGGTTCATGATCAAATGATATGCTATTACTAAAATAATAGTGATATCAAGTATAGATCGTTGTGTGCCATATGCATTGATTGTCCTCGTAACCAAATGATATGAAGACACTGGTATGACATGCAAGTAAGATATAGGAGTATATCTCATTGAACATGACCAACTGCAGAGTACTCTGCTATCAAAAGTAGCTCATGAAGGGTATGGGTATAAGTATCCCTCTAAGATCACCACAGTGACTTATAAATAATTGACTATACTTTGATATTGGACTATCTAAATTTATAATTCAATAAAGAAAGATTTTTGGATGCAGTCAAGTACTTATCAAGCCGGTGCATGAGTAAAGATGGGATTAACCTTTTCGAATTAGTAAGAATTAATGTATCAATGTATTTCAATTTAGCAAAATCTGGATCCGAATAATTCATGTGATGGATTTGAAAGATTGAAATACAATATGGATGACTTATCTAGGGTTGACAATTAAATTCTAGGTCATCCTTGAGCATTAGGATCAAAGGGATAAATTATATGGTAACTATACATCAGTAGGTTCTTGAATGTTGCTTCGCCATCATTCGGCCTATCCGGACATCGGGTCCCATTACTAGATGGTTATGTCGATTGATTTAAGAATCTATTTTTATACTATCAATTTAGGTTCGAACCTATGGAATCACACTCAAAAAAAATTTTTGACTGATCATGTGGTTGACCAACAATTAAGAATCGTTCAAGGGTTTAATCGTCAATTCGATTGATGGTTAACTTTATGCAAAAATAATTTATTCACTGAGTGTTAGTGAATTAATAAAAAATTAATTAGCAATTAGATTACTGATTAGCTCAATTTGATTGAGCAAAGATGATTAGATAAAATCTAATTGAATTTGATTAAATTAGGTTAAACCCGATTAGGTTATGAGATGACCTAATCACTAAGAGAGAATTATCCCTGATTTGATCAGGACTTTGGTTCAATCAATTTTTAATTTGATTAAAAATTTATGAATCTAATTAGATTGGATTTCATCTATTTATTTGGGCTTAACCAGATGTGATTTGGTTAGGAGTCAAATAAAGAAACCAAGAGTCCATAAGATGTTGGACTCTTCCTCCCATATGCCACCTATTTTAGATGCCATTCTCCCTCACACCATAAAGTTTTTTGTGTGAGATTTCTCCACACAAAAATAGTATTCAGCCCTCCCTTTCCCACATCCAAATTTGGATATAATCTGATGTTAAATGGTATGTTCAAATTAGATTTGAATTAGTTACCATATTAGATAAGGTTTGACCTTATCTACAACTCTTGCTGCCCATGCCTTCTTTTCCCTTTATTTTGTGCGACAATATGAGGGATTTTGCCATGGAAAATTAGATGGAGATCTGATTCCATGTGAAAGGAAGTTGTTTGGGGCATCCCATATTTTTTGGATGTGGAATTGAAAGGAAAGGGGCAACAACTTTGGAAGAGTCCAAACATTGTTGGACTCTTCACCCTTATTCTTTACATGACAATAAAAAGGGTTTTTATTATTTCTTTTGTGCATGTAAGACACCAGAGAAAGAGGCCTTTCATGTGAGGAGGTTTTCGAGCATGGGTTCATGGAGAAAAAGAAGAGGAGACTCCTTCTTCTTTGGGTGAGCGCAAACCTAGTTTTTCTAGGATTTCTTCCTATGGGTTTGGGAAGAGAGAAAAAGAAAAAGAGAAGAGAGTCTCTTCTCCATATTTTTTTAGATCCTTATCTCCTTTAGAAATCCTTCTTCAATTTCTAAAAAGATTTTAGAGATTTGAAGAAAGGATCTGGATTAGCCAAGAAGAAGGTCTTCGTGCGAACTAGCATTTCTGAGAAGATCGATCAGATCGAGGCTTCGAGTGGACTTTCCATATAGGTCGGACACATGTGCTGCTATGAGCAACCAGCAAGGATCATCCTTATCATATCTCTCAGTAGCAGTGATCATCGATCCATGCTCAGGTATCGAGTTCTGAACTTAGGTAGATATAGATTTGATCTACTGCTTGCATCCATGCATGCAAATTTTATCTTCTATTATTTTCAAATTTTATATGCAACATATCATGTCATAGATCCTTGACTAGATTGATTTAATGATTACATCACATGCATATTAGATTAATATGATTAATCTAGTGGTATTCTACTATATTTTATTTCAAAAATTTTAAAATATATGCATGAAATCGTCTATATTTTCCCACGGTGGTATCAGAGCCTAGGTTCATTATGACATGTTATATGTGCTTATTAAATATGAAATTTAATTTAATTTTGATTTGATATGTAATATCTTAGATCTAAATTTAATTAATGGTTGATCATATAAACTGAAATAAGATTGTCCTGCTGTAGGGTTTACCCCTTACAGTGAAAAAGTTGTCCTAGTTTGTGGTGATCTTTGATAAAATCTGATTTTATATATTGCATGTGATATTTATAATCTAATTTAAATGTGATTTAAAATTATGATTAGATCTGATGTAATTTAGATTAGATCTAAGTTTATGCATATATGATATGTGATTAGATTAGATGGTCTGACTAGCAAGTACTTGGATTAGGTTGATCGTTAGGCTATCAGATCATAGGAGCAAAAAGAGTTTAAATGCCCTCTCTTTCTATTCGATGAGATGCTCTTATGGCATGTAGAGATGCTATATGATTAAATCTCATGAAGAAGAATGCGAAAGGAAGAAACTTATTTTTCTGCAAAATCTTAGATCTTGAAATCTTAGGTTTGATGTATGTGATATAAAGTTGTATGAAAAGTAAAACATCTAATCTATATTATTAAAGTTATTTTAATAATGAGAAAATAAAATCTTGAATCATAAAAAGTTTAGATATGATCTGAAAGGGTGTTTATGATTGATTTTATTTTAAAATTATGCAAGATTTTTAGATCCGAAACTCCTTGAATCGTGCTCGCATAATTACTGAGCTGATTTAGTTTTAAATTGAGTTAACCCAGTCCCCTTATGTAGCTGGCTCGATGTTGATTGAGTCGATCTAGTTTCAGAATAAAAAATTTTTACATAAAATTTATTATAAATTATTTACAAAATAAAAAGTTAAAATTATTTCAAACTTAAACATAAACCCATGTTGATGTTGAAACTTAATTAAGTATAGAATTGATTAGATCTAGAATCATAAATTAAGATCTAATGACATTGCATAAAATATAGGGGCATGGGTTAGCTCAAATCAAGTCTTCTTAATTGGATTAGACCTGAGGTTAGAATCAAAGAGTTAATGGATCATGTAGAGAAATTGATTAAATCTAACCAAATATTGAATTAAATTAAATCAGAGTCTCTCTAGAACCAATACAATAGTTGTAGATGATCAAGTCCATATCTTTGATTAGACCAAATAGATCTTGATTGTGGCTCAGTGATTGAATCCGAATCATTAGGCTGGTCAAATAGAAACTAATTAACCAATTGGTGTCTAAGATAAGTTTGGCATTTCGATCGATAGTTTTTAATTGAGAGCAGCTTATCTGATCATTTTGATGGTGTCTAAGGCAAGCTTAGCCGATCTTCCCATCGATCTCATTTACTTGACCAATTTGGTGAATATGTCTTGATTAGATCGCTAAGTGATTCGAGTTGACCTATGCCATTAAGATTAATTAGTGCGACTGATTTAGGTGCCATTTCAACCAGCATGATCCTGATCCAATTGAATGACTTGATGAAGTCAATGAGAGGATTATTGTTTACTAGTTGATCTCTTCTCTTCTCTTGATTTATAAGTTAATTTTTTTAAATTATTAGGTCCATAAAATGAACTGGTTATGGTGATAACTAGATCATAGCCTCCCATTAAGGTAAATGGTAATGGATCCATTATTTCTGATTGACATTGCAGACGCCATCCATTTAGTATTTCTCTGAATGATAGAATTATCATTCATCATATGATGACTTTGAAGTACTATCTGATGAATGGTTGGATTGGCTGAGCCATACTTGGGCCTGATCATTCATTAGTTAGAATCATTGAGTAGGTTCATGTTAATAGTTTGACCTAATCGAGACTTTCAGTGGAGGCCCATCACCTACTGAAATGAAACCTAGGGTGAAACTTATTACTAAAAATTATTTATTAAAATAATTGATTAAGAACCTACCAATAGATGTACATGGATGAGCCAGTCAAAGTCAAGCTCATATACAACTGTGTAGATTCTAGTACCCACTAAGGAATTAAGATAATTTTTCGGATTGGAGATAGAGACTATCAATTTGACTAAAATAGTGGAAGAATCTTTAGACTAAAGTCTAAGTATTTAGGCTTAATCAATTCATAAACATAGAGATTTTGTATTTTTATTTCAGTTATGGCTAGATGTTTGTTGCTCTATTGACTGTTTGACAGTGACTTATTTATAGGATCTAATTTCGATGGATGGTATCGAAAGTTGCAAATAATTTTAGAGCACGAATGGATCCTATATATATGATTATAGATCCAACACCTAATATTTTCACACCCAACACATATGATGCGATCAAAGGCACTTATCAGAAGTGGCCAAATGATTGTATCACCATGTAATATTTTTAAGAGCAGCGAAGAACACAAATTTAGTTATAAATTCAATAATGCTTAGTGGGAGAAAATCCTTCAAATATTGAAGGAGTTCTTTTGCACCTTTGAAGATGTATCTTCAGTGGGATAACAATCCTTAGAGAAAGAAAAAAGTGCAAAAGAGTCATGCTTAGGCTGAAGAGTCTGAACTGACAAAAGAGTCTAAAATTAACCTAGTCTGATAGAGTCTCTTGATCCGAATAGGCTAAAGAAGAGAAATCAGCAAAGGATTGCTGGATAAGGTACTTATATGATAACACCTTGTGATTTCTCTATCTGTGATACTACTATCTGGTTATTGGATATCGAAAGTCTATGCAAATTATTGCAATGACTTTAGGTTAGTAGAAAGATTTAAAACAACAAAAGATTCTTGAATGTTGGAGCTGAAAGTCATATTTCAGTTTTGATTTTAAGAATTCTCAAGTAAGTTTTCGATTCTAATAATATCATTTTTAGTGATTGTCACTATTGTCTAATAATTTTTATGATATCATTATGAATGCTATCAAAATCATGTGGACAACTAAAGAAATAGCATTTACGAATAGTCACAGTCTGTTAGTATAATGTACACATTAATCAAACATCCTAAAATAGATTATATCATGTATTCCTACCTTTGACAATTTAGGCTCGATCTTATAAATTAGAATAAGATCAACAAGAGATAATTTTCGAAGTCAATGATTATGAATCATTGTCAATCTATCAATCCTATCTCGTTAGTAAGATGACCAAGTCACATTTTGCTAGAAAAAGTGAACGAGCCAATGATATTCTAAGTTTGATGCATACTGATGTATTGGATCTACAAACATGTTTGTCATAAATTTAAATTATTTAAAATATTTAAATAATTTTATAATAAGATAGAAAAATAAATTGAAAAGAAGATTAAAACTCTTTGATCAGACCAAGGAGAAAAAAATATCTTTCTGATGAATTTTTGACATATCTAGAAAAGAATAGAATTCTTTCTTATTAGAATCAACTTTGTCAGACATAGTTCGATCCATGATGGGGTTTACAAATCTATCAGTCTCCTTTTAAGTTTATGCTCTTGAGACTACTTGTCATATTCTCAACTGGATTCTGAATTAATTAGTCGTAAAGACTCCATATGAGATATGGACTAGGGGTAAGCCAATACTTTCTTACCTTAAAATTTGGAAATATTTATTTTATATCTAGCATTTGCAGTCTGATTAACTTGGATTTCGATCATATATGTATTATTTTGTAGGGTAACCCCAAAGAATCTAAGGGATATAACTTTTATCTTGCTAAAGAACAAAAGTCCATACACCGTTGAACATGCATAAGGATATTGTCTAAGGATATTGTCAATATTATAGTATTGACCATAACGAGATATTTTCTTCTATGATAATGCTAAATATTTTGAAGTTGGAACATGCATTTTGATAAGTGATCAAAATGCATGGCTTCGTTGAGAATGAAAAAGAATCCTGCAAATCAAATGGGTAAATAGTTCTGTGAGTGTATTTCTTGTTTTGTATGTAAATAAAATTTTCTTAATCGAGAATGACATTCCTTATATTATAAGGAATAAAAGTTTCATTGTTGTCATTGTTCTCCGTAAAGGACTTGAAAAATGCATTCCTCATCCTAGGGATGAAGATTTATAGAGATAGATCTTAGAGCCTACTTAGGTTATCCCAATCTATGTACATAGGATGTTTATGAGTAGAATTTATTCTATCATATACACTATGTACAGGATTGGATAAGGTAAACTCACTAAGAGTAGTGAGTGGATACCTGCAAGATCTGGATAAAAATCATTGGAAGGTCATCCTTAAGTATTTTAGAAATACTAAGGATCGATGACTCGATTATGAAGAATCTGACTTAAAACTTGTAGAGTATGACTCTAATTTTTAGTTGAACATAATAATAGCAAGAACATGTCGGAATACATCCTTACCCTAAATAATGGAGCAATCTGCTAGAAAGATTTCAAGAAAAAAAATATAGTCAATTCAATTGTGAAGCAGAATGCATTGCAGCATTCGATGCTTGCAAGAAAGTTATGTAATTATACAGGTTCATTGGTATTCTAGGAGCGGCACTCTCCGATGATGGTCCTGCTGTATTGTACAGCACCAGAGCTATAGCTCAAGCGAAGGAGCCAAAGTCCCATTAGATTATTAAGTATTTTGCATTACTACCATCTTATTTGAGAAATCTATTAAGGTGATGTCGAACTTTAGAAGATCGACAAAAAAGTGAACCTAACCAACCCATTTATTAAAGCCTTGATATCTAGAAGTTTTGAGATGATAAATCAAGGATGGGTATATGATACTATACTGATTGACTTTAGTCCAAGTGGGAGTTGTTGAGAATTATATCCTAAAATCAAATATTTGATGATTGTGCTAATTATAAATGTATATAAATTAATCAAAAATAAATATTATTTAACCTTTTCATCATAAGGTTACATCTTCTAATGAACTCCTGTGTTGTATTGAAGTTATTAGGATTATTTTAATCGATAAAGGAGATTTTATAGTGTAGTCCTTAAACTGGTTCGCGATCAAACAATACGCTATTACTAAGATGATAGCGATATCAAGTGTAGGTCGTTATGTTTCATATTCATTGGTTGTCCTCGTGATCAAATAGTATAAAGATATTGATATGACATGCAAGTGAGATGTAGGAGTATATCTCATTGAACATGACCAACTGTGGAGTACTCTGCTGTCAAGAGTAGCTCGTGAAGGGTATGGATATAAGTGTTCCTCTGACCTGAGATCACCATGATGACTTGCAAGCAACTCAATATATTTTGGTGTCAGACTATTTAAATTTATAATTTGATGATGAAAAATTTTTAGATGTAGTCAAGTACTTGTCAAGTCAGTGCGTGAGTCAAGATGAGATTGACCTCTCCGAATTAGTAGGAGTTAATATATCAATGTATTTCAATTTAGCAAAATATAGGCCCAGATAATCCATATGATAGATTTAAAAAATTAAAATACAATATGGATGACATATCTAGGGTTGATAATTAAATTCTAGATCATTCTTGAAAATTAAGGTCAAGAGATGAATTATACAGTAACCATACATCAGTAGGTTCTTGAATATTGCTTCGCCATCATTCGACCTATTCAGATGTCGGATCCCATTGCTAGATGATTATATCGATTGATTTAAAAATTTATTTCTATGCTATCGACTTAGGTTCGAACCTATGAAGTTACACTCAAAAGAAGTTTCTGACTGATCATATGGCTGATCAATGATTACGAATCATTCAAGGGTTTAATCGTCAATTCGATTGATGGTTAACCTTATGCAAAAGTTATAATAAAAATTTATTTATTGAGTATTAATAAATTAATAAAAAATTAATTAGAAATTAGATTATTGATTAGCTCAATTTGATTGAGCAAAGAGGATTAGATAAAATCTAATTGAATTTGATTCAATTAGGTTTAACCAGATTAGGTTATGAGATGACCTAATCACTAAGGGAGAATTATCTCTGATTTAATCAGGCTTTAGTTTAATCAATTTTTAATTTAATTAAAATTTAATTAAGAATTTATGAACCTAATTAGATTGGATTTCATCTATTTATTTGGGCTTAACTAGGTGTGATTTGGTTAGGAGTCAAATAAAGAAACCAAGAGTCCATAAGATGTTGGACTCTTCCTTCCATGCGCCACCTATTTCAGATGCCATTCTTCCTCATGCCATAAAGTTTTTTGCATGAGTTTTCTCCATGCAAAAATAGTATTCCACCTTCCCTTTCTCACATCCAAATTTGGATATAATCTGATGTTAAATGGTATGTTCAAATTAGATTTGAATTAGTTACCATATTAGATAAGGTTTGACCTTATCTACAAGTCTTGCCGCCCATGCCTTCTTTTCCCTTTATTTTGTGTGACAATATGAGGGATTTTATCATGAAAAATTAGATGGAGATCTAATTCCATGTGAAAGGATGTTGTTTGGGGCGTCCCATATTTTTTGGATGTGGAATTGAAAGGAAAGGGGTGACAACTTTGGAAGAGTCCAAACATTGTTGAACTCTTCACCCTTGTTCTTTACATGCCAATAAAAAGGGTTTTTATTATTTCTTTTGTGTGTTTAAGACACTAGAGAAAGACATCTTTCATGTGAGGAGGTTTTGGGGTATGGATTCATGGAGAAAAAGAAGAGAAGAATCCTTCTTCTTTGGGTTAGCGCAAACCTAGTTTTTTAGAGTTTCTTCTTTTGGGTTTGGGAAGAGAGAGATAAAGAAAAAGAGAAGAGAGTCTCTTCTCCTTATTTGTTTAGATCATCATCTCTTCTAGAAGTCCTTCTTCAATCTCTAAAAAAGTTTTAGAGATTTGAAGAAAGAATCTAGATCAGTCAAGAAAAAAATCTTCGCGTGAACTAGTATTCCCGAGAAGATCGATCAGATCGGGACTTCTAGTGGACTTCCCATAGAGGCCGAACGTATGTGTGGCTGTGAGCAACCAGCAAGGATCATCTTTACCACATCCGTCAGTAGTGATGATCATCGATCCATGCTCAAGTATCGAGTTGTAAACTCAGATAGATGTAGATTGGATCTCCTGTTTACATCCATGCATACAGATTTTATCTTCTTTTCTTTTTAGATTTTATATGCAACATATCATGTCATAGATCCTAGAGTAGATTTATTTGATGATTAGATTATATGCATATTAGATTAATATGATTAATTCAGTTATCTTTTACTATATTTTATTTCAAAAATTTTAAAATACATGAATGAAATCACCTATATTTTTCAATATATTTCAATGATCCTCCCACTAATTTTACTAAGTCATCAAAGAGGACTAAAAATAAGTTGGCTCGAGAACACCTGAATCAGTCACACTGATTAAGCTTAATGGTATGGATCAAGTTGAATCATTTAGTGACCTAATCTTAACATAATTTATCTAGTTGACCAGATAAGTGAGATCGATGGGAGGGTAGCCAATGCTTGCCTTAGACACCATATAGACTAGGTAAGCATACCTCCAATTAAAAATTATTAGTTATACTGTCGAACTTATTTTAGTCACCAATTGATTAATTAGTTTTGATTTTACCAATCAAAGGACTTAGGCTTGACCATTGAGCCACAATCAGGTCTATTTGGTATGATCAAAATATGGACTTAATCAAGCTACAACTATTAAGGTTGATCTCGAAAAATCTTGATCTAATCTAATTCAACTCTTGATTAGATTTAAGTTATTTCTCTATTTAGTCCATATTTATTTCTTACCTTAGGTCTAATTCAATTAGATGACCTGATTCAAACTAACCCATAGCTTCTTGATTTATGAGGTGTCTTAAGATTTTCAATTCTCAAATCTAGATCTTTTGATAATTATATATTAATTCATAATTAAGTATATAAAATTTTATATTGAAACTATTTCAATTTGTAAAACTATTTTATAAAAATTTTCATGCAAAATCTTGCATCATATGTCATTAATTTCAGATTATGAAACTAATTTTTAGATCTAAATATTTTACATAAAATAGTAAAAAAAATTATAAATATTTTTACATCTAATCTAAACTAATTTATGATTAAAATAATTCTAAGATTTCTTTCCATCATTCTTGTCTCATGAGATATAATCAAATCGGCATCCCGACACATCATAAAAAAATCTGTTGATTGGGCAAGAGAGAGATTTTAATCCCTACTTCTTCTTATGATCAGACAGTTATGATGATTAACTCAATTTTGAGTACTTAGCTACTAAGAATAATTCTACACTACATATCATATATATAAAAGAAAAATTTTAGTTCATATCATATTCATAATATGATAGTATGCAGAATTTTTATCTAATCTAATTAGATCATTACTACGACATTAAATTTTTAGATTTGAATCTTAATCATATCATCATATGAATTATTAATTTTAGATCTGAAAAAATAAAGAAATCTATTCAAAATATATATATATGATTATAAAGAAAATTTTTGATTTGAGATATGATCAAATATATGCAGATACTTTGCTCAAATCAGATTTGAAACTCTATTAAATAGATTCAAATCTGAGCCTGATTCAAACATCAATTCTTTAATTAAAATATATCCAAAAAAAATTATCAAAATAGATTTAAATTTATACATAATTAGTTTTTAAATCAGAATAAAAATCTATACAAAAAATTATGCTAAAACATATTTTTAATAGATCATTTTTAGGGGTTGATTTTGATCCGATAATCTGGTCAAAATTAGATCAAAAAATTATAGAGAATATTAGATCAAAATAAGATTTAATCATATTAAAAATTTTAATTTAAAATTAAATTAAAAAAATTTTAAAAAATTAAAAATTACACTATACGATCATGACATATGGCATGGCTCTGATACCAATTGAAAGAAAAAGTTTATCTGATTGTATCGAATGTTAGGAAGGAAGAATAGATTATAACTTAAATTTTTTATAATATTTATGAAATCTCACTTTAGTTCATAGTGGAAGACTTAATCAAGATTGAAGAATTTTTGAAAGTCATTTCGCGAGATCCGGGTGTCTAGACCCTCTCATCGCTCACATGCCAAACAATGTAGGAGAGAGGGATAAATGTAGAACTTCTTCAAAAGGGAAGAGAGGGGAGCACCTTGAGATCTGATCTTAACATCCAAGAGACTTAGGAGGGGCTGATCATGCTTGGAAAAAAGTCTCCATGCCAAGGGGAGTCACACGCCCAAAGATCACACGCCAAGGAGGAGCCCCACACCCAAGACCACCATGCTCTAGCCCTTCCTCACACCAAGATTGATTCTCCAATCAATCTCTATGCCAAGAGGACCCCTTCTTATATAGGTAAGAAGTCCTAAATCAAATCAAATATCCACATGGGTTAGGAATGGGATCCTTCAAGTTTGAATCAAATCCAAACTTTCTAAACTATAAGATTTCTTAATGGAAGTAGGAGAGATGCCAACTTATGCCACCCTTTACCATGCTGCACGCCCAAGGAGAAGGGACTACTTCCAATGCCCTCTCCTCTATCTTGATCGGCCATATGGATGAGAGAATGCATGAAAAACATGGCTAAGTGCACCAAATCTAATTTGGTTCAGATTTGGGTTCAATTTGAATCCAGTTCGAATCCGATTCGAATCAAGTTCGAAAGGCTGCTAATCCTAATCTAATTAAGATTTAGGTCCAAGTCTAACTTGGATATTTAACTCAAATTAGCCTCCATAAAATTAAACTCAATTAATTTAGATCTGATCTAAAATAATTAGGACTTGCTCCTATCTTTCATAATATTTTAAATCATAGATTTGATCAAATACATTTTTGAAATCAAACCTGCGCCTTACGTGTAATGCTAGCTACACATAGTCAATGTTTAATTCCATATAACCCATAACTTAATTCTCAATTAAATAAATCTATATATTCAATTAAGTCTCATACTTTCAAATTGAACACATAAATATATGGTCAATTCTTTTCAATATTGTTTGATTTTGTGTGTGACTTCATAGGTTCGAACACTAAGCTGATAGCATAGGAATTATTTTCTATACTAATCGAGGTGACCACCTACAATGATACCTGATGTTCGCATAGGTAAAATTATTGCAAAGCAACATTTAAGAACCTCGACATATAGTTAGCACATAATTCATCCCTTTGACTCTAATGCTTAAGATGACTTAAGATTTAACTGTCAATCCTGGAATAGTCATCAATATTATATTTCAATCATTTTTAAATTCTATGACATGTCATAAGGATTATCCTGATCAAAATTTTATTAGATTGAAATATAGTAATGCATTAAATCCTATAATCTGGAGGGGTCAATTCCATCTTAACTCACACACTAACTTCACAAGTACTTGACTGTACCCAGTAGCCTTTCGTCACTATATTAGAAATACAGATAATCTGGTACCAAAGCACAGTGAGTTGCTTATAAGTCACCTGATGATTTTAGATTGGAGCGACACATGTTCATATCCTTCGTGAGCTATCCTTGACAGTAGAGCACTCTATAGGTGAGTCACTGTTCAATGACAATGTACTTCTATATCTCATCTGTATGCCATATTAGTATCTTCACACTCCTAGGTTGTCTTCTATGGCACATAACGACCTATACTCGATAAATATTATTATCCTTATTAATAACATATCATTTAATTATGAACAAATTTAAGAACTATTTCATAAATCTTGTTTTATGAATTATATTATAGTTCTAAGGATTTCATCATAACACAAGAGTTCAAAGGAAGATACACTTTTATGATGAACTTGTTAAAGAATAACTTCTATTCATTAATAATTCATGTATAAATTAAAAAGAGCTCAATCATCTATAGATAAATAATTAATTTTAGAACATATTTTTCAACAAAAACCATGAGGATGCAGTATTCTTATAAGCGTGACCATGTGGGGTGCATGGAGATAGAATCCTAGTCCAACTAGGATTTCTTTAAGTACTGATTTAAATCTGATTTAATGCTAACCAAATTAGAATTAGGTTGTACCCAAAATAAGTTAATTCTTAGTCCAATTAGAAACTCAATTAAATCTAAATTGAATCATAAGCTAATTAGAAAATTGATTGAATCAAGTCCTAGTCAAACTAGGAATTGATATCCTTATGTAATTGGTGTTAGATGTATACCCTAGAAGCTAGATTAGCTGACACTTATAAAATTTTCTTAAGATATATTTTGTATAATTGATTATTATATTAATAAAATTTAAATTTTTATTCATTCACATCTGTGTTTTTTATATCTGTGAATCATCCATTGAGTTAATGGGTATGATAACACATATTCTCAATAGTTAAAAATTTGAGACATGTATTATTATTAGTTAACTCATCAATAGCTCCCGATCATAGGATCATCATAGGAATGATGATTGATTTAGAAAGATTGGTGCATGATCGCTTCCTTAGGATAGATGAGTCTTGAATCTATGGTGCGGAGACACTGAAATGAAAGTGTAAGTACTTATTAGGAATAAGAGTACTGAGTGTAACCAATCACGAGTAATCACTAGGATATCTATCTTCTCATTAGTGACATACTCATAGCTGTAGTAATATGTTTAGTTCTCTATTCTGAGGTGCATCGGCTGCTCATCTTGAGGGTGCTATAATTTGACTATACCAAAACTCGATCTCCTAGCCATATGGAGCCTCAAAGTAAATATTGGTTGTATTATGTTTATTGTAAGAATTAGATTGTACCAAGATGGGATCTGCAACCCTCCCAATAATCACACTTACCTGGCCGACTTAGTTGATTAAGTTTTAAATTAGGTTACTTAATGATTCGAGCTAGCTCATGTCACTAGGTTAGTCATAACAGTTATGACTAATTAAGAATGAGATTTAAATCCAAATCTTTCTCTAAAATATTAAGTCTAGCGGTCTTCTATTGTTGAAGTTGTGCGGGCCCTTTTCGAGGTTGACTATTCTCAACTGGATATAGTGGTTCAGTTGCACCAAAAAGATGCAACTACTCTATGGGCATGAGATGCTGCGGGGTGGAGACAGGATTGAACTCAATATTTTGGATCTAGTGAGGGGCCCAATGATAGCATTATTTTGCATAAACGTGGGTTTCACTTAACTAAAGAGTGGATCAATATTCTGGGTGATAAGTGGTATATTTTTATATTTATTATAGATATTTTTGATAATTTATGGTGCTAATATCTTCATAAAAATCTTAATTTCATGAATTTATTAAATTTTCTTAAAAAATAAATAATTTTAAAAAAAATATAAAATTAGATATATTTATAAAAAAATAGATATTAATTTAATTGATCAATTTAAGCACCAAAATGAAGAAAAAATTTTGAAAAATTTAATGTATATATTTTTTTATTTTTCAGGCAAAAAATCGAAGCAAAAATCGAGCCAAAATACTCTAAAAAATAAAGAAAATAGCCTTCGGTGTACGATGGACCGGTTGGTCGGTCCACAGAGCTAGGGTGCAGTCCACAAAAAACTTCACACGGTCCACAAGCATGGCTCACAGCGAGAGAGGGGTTTTTGCATGATCCGACGGCCCAGAAGCAATCCATCAAGTGATCGGACAGTTGAGAATGCTCCTAACTATGTTAAGGATTTAAATTATGTGATCTGACAGCCAGAACTTCATCAAAACCCAGATCCAATGGCTGACATTCGATCTGACTTTGATAAAGATTAAAACTATAATTTTTTATCAAATATGGGCGGTCCGAAGCTGATCCGACGGTCAGGAATATTTCTAAGGAGATTAATACAATTTCTAAGGATTTTAGGACTCCTTTTCCTATCAAAAAATTATAAAAAATTCATCTATAAATAGGAAGTCCGAGAATAAACTTTGTGAGTAAAAAAATTAAGTAAAAAGTATAAAAAAATAAAATAAAAAATAAAATAACTTTAAGGATCTAAAGAAAAGAAGGAGAGAAGCCAGTTTTCTCTACAGAGTACGACGGAAGACGGAGAGGTCATCAACCATCTTTCTGATGAGGCTTGGCTGATCAACTTTAGATCTTTATTATAGTTTTATTTTTATTTTATTTTATTATACTTTTTAAATTCTTTATACTTGAATTTTAATTTCAATTAATGTAAAATTTATTTTTTTGTACTTTAAATTTTTGTCTTTTATTTTTTGCACGTAGATGCTAGGATCTAATTAGTAGATCTTAGTACCAATTTATTTTTATATTTTTTAAATTTTTATTATTTATTTTTATTATAAGTAGATGCTAGGATCTAGTTAGTAGATCTTAGTACCCGATTTATTTTTCACACTTTTAATTTTTATTTTCTAACTTAAATTACTTTCTCCAAAATTTTATTTTCTTTTTGTAAAATCAAAGATTTTAAATCAAAATCCTACCTTCTCTGTGGATTCGACCCGACTCATTACTTTCTACATATTTTTTAATTTTTATTGAAGTCAGAATTTGATTGATAATCACGGTGTCCTAATGACAGCATCGCGATCGCATCAATTTTTGGTCCTGTTGTCGGGAATCGAACCCGGGTCGCCCACGTGACAGGCGAGAATACTCACCACTATACTACTTAAATATATGAAGAAATGTATAGTTACTTTACACAAGCCCATAAGAAGTAAACTCTTCTTTGATGCTGGTAGAAAAATTTGGAGATAAAGGTAGGGATAATTTGAAAAAGTTTAGTGTTCTTAGTTTAACTCTCATATTGACTAGTATTAATATTCTAATGACATACCTCATTCACACTCTACTAAACATCAGTAGTCTTTTTGAAAATTATTTGGTGAAATTTGAGATTTTAAGTTAAACGGTACTTAATTCTAAATTTTTTCTTTACTCGAGGACGAGCAAAGTTTAAGTTGGAGAGTATGATAAGTGGTATATTTTTATATTTATTGTAAGTATTTTTGATAATTTATGGTGCTAACATTTTCTTAAAAATCTTAATTTCATGAATTTATTAAATTTTCTTAAAAAATAAGTAATTTTTTAAAAAATATAAAATTAAATATATTTATAAAAAAATAGATATTAATTTAATTGAAAAATTTAAACACCAAAATAAAGAAAATTTTTTGAAAAATTTAATGCATATTTTTTTTTTAATTTTTCAGACAAAAAATCAGAGCAAAAATCGAGCCAAAATACCCTAAAAAATAAAGAAAATAGCCTTCGATGTACGGTGGACTGGTCGGTCGGTCCACAGAGCTAGGGTGCGGTCCACAGAAAACTTCACGTAGTCCACAGGTGCGGCTCACAATGAGAGAGGGGTTTTTGCATGATCTGACAGCCCAGAAGCAATCTATCAAGTGATCGGACAGCTGAGAATGCTCCTGACTGTGTTACAGATTTAAATTATGCGATCTGACGGCCAGAACTTCATCAGAACCCAGATCCAATGGCTGACATTCGATTCAACTTTGATAAGGATTAAAACTATGATTTTTTATCAGATCTGGGTGGTCTAAAGTTGATCTGACGGCCAGGAATATTCCTAAGGAGATTAATACGATTTCTAAGAGTTTTAGGACTCCTTTTCCTACCAAAAAATTATGAAAAATTCATCTATAAATAGGAGGTCCGGGAATAAGCTTTGGGAGCAAAAAAATTGAGTAGAAAGTATAAAAAAATAGAAATAAAATAAAATAGCTTTAAGGACCCAAGAAAAAGAAGAAGAGAAGCCGGTTCGCTTTACGGAGTATGATGGAAGATGGAGAGGTTATCAACCATCTTTCCGACGAGACTTGACTGATCAACTTCAAATCCTTACTATAATTTTATTTTTATTTTATTTTATTATTTTTTTTAAATTCTTTGTACTTAAATTTTAATTTCAATTAATGTAAAATTTATTTTTTTGCACTTTAAATTTCTGTCTTTTATTTTTTGCACGTAGATGATAGGATCTAATTAGTAGATCTTAGTACCAATTTATTTTTATATCTTTTAAATTTTTATTATTTATTTTTATTGTAAGTAGATGCTAGGATCTAGTTAGTAGATCTTAGTACCTGATTTATTTTTCACACTTTTAATTTTTATTTTCTGACTTAAATTGCTTTCTCCAAAATTTTATTTTTTTTTATAAAATCAAAGATTTCAAATCAAAATCCTACCTTCTTTGTAGATTTGACCTGACTCACTACTTTCTACATATTTTTTTAATTTTTATTGAAATCAGAATTTGATTGATAATCACGGTGTCCTAACGACAGCATCATGATTGCATCAATTTTTGGCACCATTGTCGGAGAAGGCACCAATTTTAATGTTTGATTTCTTTGGTTTTCTTGTGACTGTTGCTTACTAACTTTTTTTATCTTTTTGCAGAAAAAAATTCAAAAATTCAAAAAAGAAAGGAGATAGAAAGATTCTAAGTTGGTGAGATCAATCCTAACCCTAGCGTTAACTTTTTTTTAGTATTAATTATTATTATTTTTAATTAACTTAAAATTCATCCACATAAACCTAATAAAAATTGCATGACAAGAGTAGAAACTTAATTTTTAGGAGCATTCTTCATTGTAGATTTATTTTTGGTGATCGCTGGAGACAAAGTAACCTTTTAAGTTTTATTAGTTTTATGCATCTAATTTAGTTGCATAGAACTCCTTATTTGAAATTAGTTGTGCATTTTCATCTCAAATCAATTTAAGGGCAACACCCATAATAAGATAAGATGGAGATTTCATCACTCTCTCTTGGCCCAAAAACAACCAACCAGCATCCCACATTAACCCTAGCCTAACTAAAATCAAGTAGACATTGGCCCCTAGTATTAATCGAGTTCAGTTCTGAGTATTATAGTCAAGTCAAGTGCAAAGTAAGTCTGGACTCACTTCTGAACTGGTATCTAAGGCAAGAGGTTATAAAGGCTCAGCCTAAGTGAATTTGTGGTTATTTAATTGGTTCCATTAGCTTACCTGACCAATTCAATTGGTGTCTAAGGTAAGCAACAGGGGGACCCCCACAATCCCACCTCCTACCTGGCAAGTTTAAGGAAGTGAGAACAAACCTGTTGGGTATAAAATACCCACGGCCGAAGTTCTCAGCGGGATTAACCCTTGCGGACTCCGCCCGGACTCCTACGGGAGCCGGGCTCCGCCCACAACTCCAACCGCAAGGAGGACTCCGCCCGGACTCCTACGGGAGCGGGCTCCATCGCCAACTTCAACCGCCGGTAAGCTCTGTCCGGAAGCCTACGGGAGCCGGACTTCGCAACTGACTTCAATTGCAGGGGACTCCGTCCGGACTCCTACAGGAGCCGGGCTCCGCCCACAACTCCAACCGCAAGGAGGACTCCGCCCGGACTCCTATGGGAGCCGGACTCCGTCGCCAACTTCAACCGCCGGTAAGCTCCGTCTGGACTCCTACGAGAGCCGGACTTCGCACCTGACTTCAATTGCAGGGGACTCCGCCCGGACTCCTACGGGAGCCAGGCTCCGCCCACGACTGCAACTCCGAGAGGACTCCGCCCGGACTCCTACGGGAGCCGGGCTCCGCCCACAACTTCAACCGCAAGGAGGACTCCGCCCGGACTCCTACGGGAGCCGGGCTCCATCGCCAACATCAACTGCCGGTAAGCTCCGTCCGGACTCCTACGGGAGCCGGACTTCGCACCTGACTTCAATTGCAGGGGACTCCGCCCAGACTCCTACGGGAGCTGGGCTCCGCCCACAACTCCAACCGCAAGGAGGACTCCACCCGGACTCCTACGGGAGCCGGGCTCCATCGCTAACTTCAACTGCCGGTAAGCTCCGTCCGGACTCCTACGGGAGCCGGACTTCGCACCTGACTTCAATTGCAGGAGACTCCGCCCGAACTCCTACGGGAGCCAGGCTCCGCCCACGACTGCAACTCCGAGAGGACTCTGCCCGGACTCCTACGGGAGCCGGGCTCCGCCCACAACTTCAACCGCAAGGAGGACTCCGCCCGGACTCCTACGAGAGCCGGGCTCGGTCGCCAACTTCAACCGCCGGTAAGCTCCGTCCGGACTCCTACGGGAGCCAGACTTCGCACCTGACTTCAATTGCAGGGGACTCCACCCGGACTCCTACGGAAGCCAGGCTCCGCCCACGACTGCAACTCCGAGAGGACTCCGCCCGAACTCCTATCGGAGTCGGGCTCCGCCCACAACTTCAACCACAAGGAGGACTCCGCCCGGACTCGTACGGGAGCCGGGTTCCGTCGCCAACTTCAACCGCCGGTAAGCTCCGTCCGGACTCCTACGGGAGCCGGACTTCGCACCTGACTTCAATTGTAGGGGACTCCGCCCGGACTCCTACGGGAGCCGGGCTCCGCCCACAACTCCAACCGCAAGGAGGACTCTGCCCGGACTCCTTCGGGAACCGGGCTCCGTTGCCAACTTCAACTGCCGGTAAGCTCCGTCCGGACTCCTACGGGAGCCAGACTTCGCACCTGACTTCAATTGCAGGGGACTCCGCCCGGACTCCTATGGGAGCCGGGCTCTGCCCACAACTCCAACCGCAAGGAGGACTCCTCACGGACTCCTACGGGAGCCTGGCTCCGTCGCCAACTTCAACCGCCGGTAAGCTCCGTCCGGACTCCTACGGGAGCCAGACTTCGCACCTGACTTCAATTACAGGGGACTCCGTCCGGACTCCTACGGGAGCCGGGCTCCGCCCACAACTCCAACCGCAAGGAGGACTCCGCCCGGACTCCTACGGGAGCCGGGCTCCGTCGCCAACTTCAACCACCGGTAAGCTCCGTTCGGACTCCTACGGGAGCCAGACTTCGCACCTGACTTCAATTGCAGGGGACTCCGCCCGGACTCCTACTGGAGCCGAGCTCCGCCCACAACTCCAACCGCAAGGAGGACTTCGCCCGGACTCCTACGGGAGCCGGGCTCCGTCACCAACTTCAACTGCCGGTAAGCTCCGTCCGGACTCCTATGGGAGCCGGACTTCACAACTGACTTCAATTGCAGGGAACTCTGTCCGGACTCCTACGGGAGCCAGGCTCCGCCCACGACTGCAACTCCGAGAGGACTCCGCCCGGACTCCTATGGGAGTCGGGCTCCACCCACAACTCCAACCACAAGAAGGACTCCGCCCGGACTCCTACGGGAGCTAGGCTCCATCGCCATCTTCAACCGCTGGTAAGCTCCGTTCGGACTCCTACGGGAGCCGGACTTCGCACCTGACTTTAATTGCAGGGGGACTCCGTCTGGACTCCCACGGGAGCCAGGCTCCGCCCACGACTTCAATCACAAGGAGGACTCCGCTCGGGCTCCTACGGGAGCCAGGCTCCGTCACCAGCTCCGACCGCTACTGAACTTCAGCCAACGAATCCATACTTTCTGGCGCAACACAGTAACCACCACGATCCTGCTCCACTTCTTGCGATGGATTCCGTGCAGCTCCATCATTCCCTGACAGACCGCTATGACGGCCACGACTCTGCTCCACCTCCTGTGACAGATCCCGTGCGGCTCCACTATTCCCTGGCAGACCGCTATGATGCCTACGATCCTGCTCCACCTTTTGTAATGGATACTGCACGATTCTTCCATCCGCTGGCAAGTCACGACAACGGACGCCGCTCTACTCCCTGCGGCAGACTCCACATGGTGCGCTGCAGTGAGGGCCACGGGTCTACTCCACTACTCCTCGCAATAAATTCCTCCTGACAGTGGGCGGCCCACTACGAGACGGTTATGAACGTCGCTATCAGTCTGTTGAGCCCTCCGCCTATAAAAAGGGGGATCCCAGATACGTTATTCCATAAGCTCTCATTTTTACCTCAAAACTCTGCTAAATTCTCCGTTCGAGCACTCCATTCTTGTTGAGGCAGAGAACTGACTTGAGCGTCGGAGGGTCTTGCCGGAGCAACCCCACCTCCGGTTTAGACTTCCTTTGCAAGTCCCGACGGCGATCGCGACTCCCTCGACTCCAGCTTCTCCGGTGCAAGCAGATTTTTACACCAACAGGATTGGCGCTAGAGGAAGGGGCTGTGTCTTTGCAGTATCCTTGTTCTTAAAGGAGCGCTCAACGGAGCCACCTCCGATCGTCTCCTCTGGCACCCACTCCTTGTTTTCCCCATGGGATCCTTACCTGATGCCTCCCCGCAAGGCATCCACGCGACGGTCTACGGCCTCCGTGGCCAGATCTCAGGCTCCGACCTCCCCTCCTGTTTCTCAACCTCCTCCTCTGACGATGGTGGTCGGTGCGGAGCGATTTGACCTGCTGGCGCAGCAGGTCAGAGGCCTCACAGAAGCTGTGCAGGCTATGCAGCAGCAGCAGCCGCAGGCATCAGTACGTCCGAAAAGGGTGTCCCCGGAACACCAGAATCCGACGACAGGGCGGGCCACCTGGGCCAGCCGCCCCATCCTTCCTGAAAAAATGAACCCGAGGGTGGAAAGCCCTCAATCAGACCACGACTCCACCCCTGGAAGATCCCTGCCCCCGTTCTGCCAGAGGACCCTCGAGACTCGAAGTCGGGAGGATTTCCTTGACCAGAGACTCCAGGAGATGAACCGACAGATCGAAGAACTCCGCCATGCTCCCCCCCCTTATGGTGAGGATATTTGTACTGACCCTCCCTTTTCTCAAATGGTCATGCAGGAACCGATCCTGCCAAACTTCAAGCTCCCCCAGTTCGAAAGCTATGACGGGACTTCGGACCCGGTTGATCATCTGGAGGCCTTCCAGACGATGATGCTGCTTCACGGTGCTCTCGACGCCATTCTATGCCAGGCCTTCCCATCCACCTTGAAGAGAGCGGCGAGGAACTGGTACTCGGCCTTGAAATCGGGTACCATCTTTTCCTTCGATCAAATAAGCCACCAAGTTGTGGCCCATTTTGTCAGCAGCCGGCACCCCCGGAAGGATTCGGAGTCCCTCATCAATATCAAGCAGAGGAAAGGGGAGTCCATTCGGGCCTACATCAACCGTTTCAATGTCGCAGCGCTGGAGGTCCGGAACTTGGACCAATCAGTCGCAATGGCCGCTCTGAAGGGTGGCCTTCAGAAGAATGACCTTTTGTTCTTCCTGGAGAAGAAGTACCCTAGAGATTTTGCTGATTTGTTGGCTCGGGCTGAAGGATACGCCCGAGCGGAAGAAGCCTTCAAAATGAAGGATGAAGAGACAACGAGGGAGCGGCAGGCGGGAGACTCGAGTAAGCCCGCAATCGAAAAGAGGCCAAGAGAAGCCCGGCCGTGTTCTCGATCCCCTCCTGGGCACAAGCGTGCCCATACTCCACCCCGGGTGCGCAGGCAGAGAAGTCTGGATCGCAGGGTTCGGCGGGGTTCTCCACCGGAGAGATTCTGCAACTACGCCCCCCTCAATACCTCGAAGGCTCAGGTACTGATGGAGGTCAGGGAGCAGCTCCCTAGGTCGGAGAGGATGCGCACACACCCCGGGAAGTGCAACCCCAACAAGTTCTGTCTCTACCACCACGACCACGGCCACGACACGGAGGAATGCATCTAGCTCCGAGACGAGATCGAGGAGCTCATCCGACGAGGTCGACTCGACAGGTTCATCCGACGCAGGCCTGAGGGTAGAGGAGATCGATCAAGGGTCCTTCCGCAACCTGAACCGCCAAGAAGGGAGGAGCAGCCCGGGGATCGGCCTCCCATCGAGACCATCGACTCCATCACCGGAGGGCCTCAAGGAGGAGCAGACCTCCCGCAACCGTGAAACTCGGAAAATCTATAAATGTATCACTTACGATTTCACCTTGAATCTAAATTCCTTTCTACTTGACGTGCTCTTCCCATTTGGCATGGATCTATCACGACTGGGTATAACCCCGTCAAACGCCTAAAACAAAGTTATGTTAGGAACGGGGGGAGAACCTCATCCTAACACACCTAAAATGGAAGTCCGATTATCTCGAGATCGGATTGGGGGAGAGGCCTTACAGTGCCCTAATGTGCCCCCACAGCCATGTCAGGAACAGGAGGGGGACCTCGTCCTGACATGAGCAAAGTCAAAGGCCCGGTTCTTTTAGACCGGATGGGGGGAGAGGCCTTACAGTGCCTTAATGTGCCCCCACAGCCATGTCTGGAATAGGAGGAGGACCTCGTCCTGACATGAGCAAAGTCAAAGGCCCGGTTCTTTTAGACCGGATGGGGGGAGAGGCCTTATAGCGCCCTAATGTGCCTCCACAGCCATGTCCAGAACAGGAGGAGGACCTCGTCCTGACATGAGCAAAGTCAAAAGCCCGATTCTTTTAGACCGGATGGGGGGAGAGGCCTTACAGTGCCCTAATGTACCCCCACAGCCATGTCTGGAACAGGAGGAGGACCTCATCCTGACATGAGCAAAGTCAAAGGCCCGGTTCTTTTAGACCGGATGGGGGGAGAAGCCTTACAGCGCCCTAACGCACCCCCACGGCCATGTCGGGAGCAGGAGGAGGACCTCATCCTGACATGAGCAAAGTCAAAGGCCCGGTTCTTTTAGACCAGATGGGGGGAGAAGCCTTACAGTGTCCTAACGCGCCCCCACGGCCATGTCGGGAGCAGGAGGAGAACCTCGCCCTGACTTGAGCAAAGTCGAAGGCCTGGACTCCTACGGGAGCCGGGCTCCACCCACGACTTCTGCAACAAGGAAGACTCCGCCTGGACTCCTAGGGAGCCGGGCTCCACCCACGACTTCTGCAACAGGGAAGACTCCGCCTGGACTCCTACAGGAGCCGGGCTCCACCCACGACTTCTGCAGCAAGGAAGACTCTGCCCACCCTGGCGATGGCCCTTACGTGCCCCCGCAGGAACGGGAGGAGAACCTCGTCCTGACGATGACGAAACCCGACCGCCCAACAAGATTGGATGAGGGGAAAAAGCCCCTCGACGGCACCTCCACGCTCCTATGCAACCCCGCAAAAAGTGAGGGGAGGGCCCCCACTCTGAGGAGAGGAAGAAAATTAAAAAGGGAGGGTGACGAAATACAACGAAAACAGATGAAGGACGAACCGCACCAAAGACCTAAAGAACCTCATCCCAACAAAGATGGAGAGTTCCTACCAAACCCCCCCGGCCTCTAAGAAGACTCCCGACACAGGTCAAGAAGACAGCGACGTCCCCGAAGTAATGCAGAGTCCGGACCACCAAGCTTGGGCTTGCAGCCATGTACGATGAGGGAGGCAAGCTAACACATCAACGACTGGGCGCCTCCCAACGACGTCAACATCAGACAAGTCGAATGACAAGAAAAGTTCGACGGACGATAATTTAATACAACGTGCGGACGAGGTAACACAAAATACCCTTTTCATTCTATTTCCGAAATACACGCTACAAAACCCGGAAGGCCAAGAAAATAAAAGCAAAACGACAAAAGCGAGACAAAACAACAAAAAGGGGAGTATATACATGAAAAGATAGAAGGATGAAAAGAGCTCTAAGGAGGCTCTGCTCCCTCCGACCTAGAGTTATCTGCTCCACCCCCCATCCAGGACTGCCTTAGATTCTCAACTTCTTCTTCTAGCTCCCCCCTTCTCTGCAGTGCGTCCTGGAGTGCCCAATGAAGTCGCTGGCTCTCGGCCTCCGCCTCTCGACGCCTCTTCCTCAAGACCTCGGATTTCGCCTCTGCATCCATGACGGCTCGCTGCTCGTATGCCAGTTGGATCTTCAGTTGTTGCAGCTCGGCTGTCTTTTCCCCGAGGGCGACAGAAATCCCTTCAACGGTTCCTCTTAGGGACTGGAGCTCATCAGAATCTCGGGTGGAAGTAAGCTGAGCCCTATTAGCCAGCTGCCTCTGGAGACGGGCGACTTCGTCGATCACCACCCTGAGTCTCCCTTTATATTCCTCTACCTGCCTGCGCCAGCTGGTCCGATGCACGTTGTGGCTCATCTCGATGTTCTAAAGTTGCCGCTGAAGGTCCCAGACTTTCTTCGACCATTCCTGGTCGCCGTCGGCCCGAGCCAAGAGCCGGGACGAACTTCCTCCCAGCTGGTCGATCTTCCCCATCGCAGCCGACAGTTCCACCTTGAGGGCGCTAATCTTGGCGGCCTGAGCCCAAATTCAGTCGCTGGCGCTCTTCTTGCATTCCTCGAGCTCCTTCGCGAAATCCACCTTCCTCTGGCTATATTCCGTGATCCCCTTCACATGGAGATTGCGAAAGGGGGTGGCATTCGCGATGGCTTCAGAATGACCTTCTCTCAATCTGCGAAGCTCGCCTTCCATCTTCTTTGATTTCTTTGTCAAGTGAAGGACTTCCTTCTTCAGCCGCTGAATCGTCGACTTCATCGGGATCCCCAGGGGCAGGGGAAGTGCTTCTACAGGACACTGCCATCGGAAGGCAAAAGCGTCAAAACACGACTCATCACAGGAAGAAAAGCAGAGAGAAGAAGGGGAGGGAGGAGAAGCCATCCACGACAAAAAATTCAACTTTATTGATTGGATGATTCTTGAAGATAAAAAAAAGAAAGAAGGAAAATAAAAATTGTGATGAAATAAAAATACAAGGTCGGAGGTCTCAGACCTCAGGGGCGGGGGTTGGAGAACTCGGCGTCCCCGGCAAGGGGGCTGCGATAGCAGTGGTGGCTGGCGAAGGACCGGCCTCGTCTTCGGACTCCTCGCCTAGGAAGCTGAGGTCAAGCTCCGAAAATTTCTGGCCACCTTCTCTTGGCAGAGCTCGAACCCCTTGATGAACGCCTCCTGGCCGAATTGGACATTCAGGCCCCTCATCTCTGCGGAGGTCTTGAATTCCTCTACCGCAAGGACTCTGGCCTCTGAGACCAGGACCGAAATCTGCTCAGCCAAGTTGGGGACCTCGGCCTCTGCCTTTCTCGCCGACTCCTCCAAGGTCTGCCTCTCCTCCTTCCGGGCTTGTTTCTCGCTTTTCAGGGCCTCTTGGAGGGAAACTACTTCAGCCATCTTTTCTTGGAGGTGAGCGACCTCGGCCCGACAGCGCTCCTCTACCTGGACGATGTCCCTCCTCGCACGGCTCGTCGCCTCGATATTGATGAGGAGCTGGTGCCCGATCTGCAAGGGCAGCTAGGGGGTCAGAACAAGGGCCGAATAGCCAGGTAAATGAAGATTTGCTTACCTCAAGGAAGGACCCCAAAGAGTCCCAGGCCCGCTGCTCGGGATCGATGCGGTCGATTCTCTCGACGACGTCGGGCAGAATGCAGCCATCGATCAACCGCCTGATCAAGTCCCTGTCGTTGAAGGGATTCTCTGGCTCCTCTTCGGAGCAGAGGGACTCGTCAGCAGCAGTTCAACGGCTACTCACCCTGTGGGCCACCGACTTCCTTCTCTTCCCCCTCTCGGCTATGGGCGCCTCCGTGGAGCGGACCCCCGAAATAGGGGCCCCAATCGGCGGACTCCTCGAGGAGGTCCGGGGGGCCGTCGCCTCGGCATCCGAGGGAATGCCAATCGCTGGAGCCGCCTGGGCGGGTGTGGCCAAGCACGGCTCCTCCGCCCTGGCCCTCTTCGTTGATCCGGAGGTCGCAACGCCCTTCCTTTTGTGGGCCGTGAGGCCCCTAGCGAGCATCTGCGCTGCTTCGGCGTCCATTCCTTAAAAAAAAAAAAAAAAAAGAGAGAAAAAGAGAGAAAAAGAAAAAGAAGCAGACCAATCAATCAAGAGTCAAAAAAAAAAAAAAAGAAGAGAGAAAAAGAGAGAGAAAGAAAAAGAAGAAGGGCAGAAGAAAAGAAGATAAGGAAAAAGATGAAGTACTCGCAAGATCCTAGGGGCTCAGGTCAATGTTGAACAGAAATTGCTCCCTCAGAAGATTGGGAAGGGAAGGAGCGAAATAGGCAAGAAGCTTTCAGGCAGCCTGGAGGTCATCCTCCCCCAAGCTGGGGGCCCGGCGGACAGAATCCCTCAGAGAGCCCCAAAGGGGTAGGCCCAGTCTCAGGGTCGGACAGTGGACGAAGAGGTATTTTCCCTTCCAATTGTGGATTGAAGAAGGGGCACCTTTCAACAACCCCTTCTTGCCGAACTGGAGGGAGAAGTACCACCAGTCCTTCGCCGAAGGATGGCGCTTGAAAGTATAGAAGTGCGTAAACAGGGAGAGGAACGGTTGGACCTCGACTACGTGGCAAAGGGAGAGAAATCCTATAAAAAACCTAAAAGAATTCGGGCCACAGAAGTCAAGGAGACGTCTAAGAAGCGGAAGAGGGCGACAACAAAGGATGGAAGTGGAAGCTGGAGTCCGGCACGGAACGCCTCCTGATACAGGCAAAAATGATCGGGCGGGGGAGTGCTGGCCCGGTCAGAGGGGCCAGGCAGCTCCAGATCGTACTCTGAAGAAACTCCATACTGAACCCTTATCAGAAGGAGTTCCTCCGGAGTCAGAGAACATGGAATGGCGCCCGGTGCAAAAATCGAGCGGGACCCAGCCCCAGACGCAGGTTCGTTTACAGAGCAAGGGACCTGGAGGTTTGAGGCGGAAGAACTCCCAGAACTGCAGGGAGTAGAAGAGCCGGACGACATTTCAAATAACTTCGAATGAGGGCTCTAAAGATCCCGAAGAAGAAGGACAGGATGAGGGGCGAGGGGTCACAGGAAACTAACTCGGAAGAATACAAAATATATATATATATAAATAATGACAAAGAAGAGGTCCCTAAGCGGCGGGAAGAAAGATGAAGGTGCTGGAACTAACCTAGATCGCTCTGAGGGATGCAGAGGGACGAAGACAGGGACGATTGGAAGGGCGCCTACGGCCCGAGAAGATACCAACTGAAACAGGGCTCTCGAAGGGAAGGCAGACACTGATAGAACTCTCGAACGAAATAGGGCCCCTAAAGGTGGAAGGACGGGTATAAATAGACCCTGGGATCCGACGCCATAATAATCGCGAATCCTCCCAGGCCAGCCCGCGCCCGACACACATCCCACTCCCCCCGGCGGGCGGCTAAAAGCGACTGACGGGTCAGCAGAGCCATTATGGCGCCATACCTGGGCCAGTGTACCGGCGGAAATTTTGAAGGGTCCCTTCGTATCGCCCCGATTCGAAAAGACTCCAGCACGCGCACATTTAATGCCAAAATATCTGAGGGCGGTTGTGCGCAGGATTCGAAGGGATAACTTCGGCTATGCCAATCTCTCTGTACTTCCTTCATTCGAAATTCAAACTCGGAAGTAGGGGGACTGGTGTTGGGTATAAAATACCCACGGAAGAAGTTCTCAGTGGGATTAACCCTTGCGGACTCCGCCCGGACTCCTACGGGAGCCGGGCTCCGTCGCCAACTTCAACCGCCGGTAAGCTCCGTCCGGACTCCTACGGAAGCCGGACTTCGCACCTGACTTCAATTGTAGGGGACTCCGCCCGGACTCCTACGGGAGCCGGGCTCCGCCCACAACTTCAACCGCAAGGAGGACTCCGTCCGGACTCCTACGGGAGCCGGGCTCCGTCGCCAACTTCAACCGTCGGTAAGCTTCGTCCGGACTCTTACGGGAGCCGAACTTCGCACCTGACTTCAATTGCAGGGGACTCCACCCGGACTCCTACGGGAGCCAGGCTCCGCCCATGACTGCAACTCCGAAAGGACTCCGCCCGGACTCCTACGGGAGCCGGGCTCCGCCCACAACTTCAACCGCAAGGAGGACTCCGCTCGGACTCCTACGGGAGCCGGGCTCCGTCGCCAACTTCAACTGCCGGCAAGCTCCGTCCGGACTCCTACGGGAGCCGAACTTCGCACCTGACTTCAATTGCAGGAGACTCCGCCCGGACTCCTACGGGAGCCGGGCTCCACCCACAACTCCAACCGCAAGGAGGACTCTGCCCGGACTCCTACGGGAGCCGGGCTCCGTCGCCAACTTCAACCGTCGGTAAGCTCCGTCCGGACTCCTACGGGAGCCAGACTTCGCACCTGACTTCAATTGCAGGGGACTCCGCCCGGACTCCTACGGGAGCCAGGCTCCGCCTACGACTGCAACTCCGAGAGGACTCCGCCCGGACTCCTACGGGAGTCGGGCTCCGCCCACAACTTCAACCGCAAGGAGGACTCCGCCCGGACTCCTACAGGAGCCGAGCTCTGTCGCCAACTTCAACCGTCGGTAAGCCCCGTCCAGACTCCTACGGGAGCCGGACTTCGCACCTGACTTCAATTGCAGGGGACTCCGCCCGGACTCCTACGGGAGCCAGGCTCCGCCCACGACTGCAACTCCGAGAGGACTCTGCCCGAACTCCTACGGGAGCCGGGCTCTGCCCACAACTTCAACCGCAAGGAGGACTCCGCCCGGACTTTTACGGGAGCCGGGCTCCGTCGCCAACTTCAACCACCAGTAAGCTCCGTCCGGACTCCTACGGGAGCCGAACTTCGCACCTGACTTCAATAGCAGGGGACTCCGCCCGGACTCCTACGGGAGCCGGGCTCCGTCGCCAACTTCAACTGCTGGTAAGCTCCGTCCGAACTCCTACGGGAGCCGGACTTCGCACCTGACTTCAATTGCAGGGGACTCCGCCCGGACTCCTACGGGAGCCGGGCTCCGCCCACAAGTCCAACCACAAGGAGGACTCCGCCCGGACTCCTACGAGAGCCGGGCTCTATCGCCAACTTCAACCACCGGTAAGCTCCGTCCGGACTCCTACGGGAGCCAGACTTTGCACCTGACTTCAATTGCAGGGGACTCCGCCCGGACTCCTACGGGAGCCGGGCTCCGCCCACAACTCCAACCGCAAGGAGGACTCCGCCCGGACTCCTACGGGAGCCGGGCTCCGTCGCCAACTTCAACCGCCGGTAAGCTCCGTCCAGACTCCTACGGGAGCCGGACTTCGCACCTAACTTCAATTGCAGGAGACTCCGCCCGGACTCCTACGGGAGCCAGGCTCCGCCCACAACTCCAACCGCAAGGAGGACTCCGCCCGGACTCCTACGGGAGCCGGGCTCCGTCGCCAACTTCAACTGCCGGTAAGCTCCGTCCGGACTCCTACGGGAGCCGGACTTCGCACCTGACTTCAATTGCAGGGGACTCCGCCTGGACTCCTACGGGAGCCAGGCTCCGCCCACGACTGCAACTCCGAGAGGACTCCGCCCGGACTCCTACGGGAGCCGGGCTCCGTCCACAACTCCAACCGCAAAGAGGACTCCGCCCGGACTCCTACGGGAGCCAGGCTCCGTCGCCAACTTCAACCGTCGGTAAGCTCCATCCGGACTCCTACGGGAGCCAGACTTCGCACCTGACTTTAATTACAGGAGGACTCCGTCAGGACTCCCACGGGAGTCGGGCTCCTCCCACGACTTCAATCACAAGGAGGACTCCGCCCGGGCTCCTATGGGAGCCAGGCTCCGTCACCAGCTCCGACCGCTGTCGAACTTCAGCCAACGAATTCGCACTTTCTGGCGCAACACAGCAACCACCTCGATCCTGCTCCACTTTCTGCGACAGATTCTGTGCAGCTCCATCATTCCCTGACAGACCGCTATGACGGCCATGACTCTGCTCCACCTCCTGTGATGGATTTCGCGTGGCTCCACTATTCCCTGGCAGACCGCTATGATGCCCACGATCCTGCTCCACCTTCTGTAATGGATACTGTGCGATTCTTCCATCCGCTGGCAAGTCGCGACAACGGACGCCGCTCTACTCCCTGCGGCGGACTCCACGTGGCGCGCTGTAGTGAGGGCCACGGGTCTACTCCACTACTCCTCGCAACAAATTTCTCCTGATGGTGGGCGGCCCACTACGAGATGGTTATGAACGTTGCTATCAGTCTGTTGAGCCCTCCGCCTATAAAAAGGAGGATCCCAGATACGTTATTTCATAAGCTCTCATTTTTACCTCAAAACTCTGCTAAATTCTTCGTTCGAGCACTTCATTCTGGTTGAGGCAGAGAACTGACTTAAGCGTCGGAGGATCTTGCCGGAGCAACCCCACCTCCGGTTTAGACTTCCTTTGCAGGTCCCGACGGCGACCGCGACTCCCACGACTCCAGCTTCTCCGACGCAAGCGGATTTTTGCACCAACAAAACCCAATTTGTATCTAGACTAAGCCACTCTAGATCGAACTGTTAGGTCTAAGAAACCAATAGGTGTCTAGGTTTAATTATTTGTTAACTTGATTGTAATTAACACTAAACCACAACTAATTCTTCCCACCTTACGTATCTAGGTCTAGGGCTCTTTCTTTTTTCTCTCTCCTTTTTCTCTTAAAAAAAAAAAAAAGAGAGACGAAACAAAAATAAAACTTGAATCATACATTAGGGTTTGCACTGATATATGCAAGGTAGAAGATCTCTTTATCCTGACCTAGTTAAACCCAATCTTGAGATTGAACGGTTGATTCATATTAAATCTGAAAATCAGATGGCTAGAGATCCTAGAGAACTACCTAGGCAGATGAAGGAATATTTTATTCCTTCCACCTATAATCCATCGACTTGTATCCACTTGCCTGATATCCCTGCAAGCCACTATGAGATCAAGTCAACCACAATCCAGATGCTTCCATCTTTTTATGGGAATACTAATGAAGATCCTTACAAGTATCTGGATGAGTTCTTAGAAATTTGTTCCACGGTAAAAATTCAAAATTTTACTAATGATGCACTTAGATTGACCTTATTCCCCTTCTCACTTAAAGATAAAGCCAAGTACTGGCTTGGCACAATAGGGAGACCAATCCAAACTTGGGCTGAAATGCAGCATGAGTTTCTTAAGAAATTCTATCTCATAGGTCGAACCAACACCATGAGGCGAGCCATCACTGGATTTGCTCAGCTTTCAGGAGAACAAATTCATGAATCATGGGAGAGACTTAAGAAACTTCTTAGAAAATATCCACACCATGGTCTATCTAAGTGGCAAATTGTTCAAGCTTTTTATGAGGGTTTAGGTGACCAATACAAACAGATGGTAGATGCATCTTGTCAGGGAGCATTCATGAGTAAAAGTGAGGATGAAGCCTATACTTTGTTTGAAACTTTGAATGAAAATTCAATCAATGATGCTTCATTATCCTCTTATGAAAGATCAATCCCTCACCAAAAGTGGGTAGAAATTTTTGAGATCAAGCAAACAGACTCTAGTCCTAAGACCGATCTGAACCTAATAGCCCAAAGATTAGATAAAGTTAACCTTCTTACCCAAAAATTTAATCAGTTCCTAGCATTAGGTCAACAATCTCCTGCACAATATACACCACCACCTAATTATCAGGAGATTTGTTTTATCTATGCTAGCCTGGCCTATCATGTGAGCGAATGTCCCACAGCTGCACAGTTTTCACCTTTCATCCAAGAACAAGTTCAAGCTACTCAAGGTTACTCTAATCCTGTCAATGACCCATTCTTAAATGCATATAACCAAGATTGGAGGAACCATCTTAATTTTTCTTGGAGACCCCAACAGACTCAGGCTCAGACCCAGATTCTTTCTTTGCAAAACTTTCAGAGTAGGCCCCAATATCAAAACTATGCTTATAATAGTGGTCATCCTAGTCAGCCTACTTAGTCATCTTATTACAATCAACCATTATACCCACCTCCTCAACAGACCAATCTAACCAATGATAGATTTAGCCAACTTCAACAAATGATCATGATCCAACAGCAATCTCTCATCAGGTTAAAAGCACAAATAGATCAATTAACTGAGTCTACCATGAGGAGAGAACTAGGTCAATTACCAAACGAACCAATATCGAATTTTGAAAATGACCTATCCATCCACCAATCACTTGGACCTAATCATCAATCCAATGTCCCACCTAAGAATCCTCAATTTAAAAATAATAAAGTAATCTTTGAGCTTAAAAGTGATAGAATTCTTAAAGATCCATATGAAGTCCAGGTGAGTGAGGCTAGTACTAATGCTAGCCAAAAAGAGAATTTAGAAGAGGAGATTAGTACTGAGACTAGCCCAATAGAAGAACTTGAGCCTAGTATTGATATTGATCTAAGTGATAATGAGAAGAGAGTGGATGAGTTACTCAAGATATATTCACCAAAAGTTTCATTTTCTTTAGCCTCAAAAATTGGTTCTTCCACTTTAAAATCATCTCCTCCAGAACTGAAATTGCCCCTGGTCATATCTGAGTACATATATTTAAAATCAACTGATACCCTTTCAGTGCCTATTTCTTCAAACTCAACTCCTAACCTAAAAACTCAGTTTATTAGCATTTTAGAAGAACAAATAGGAGAAATTCTCAACAAACAAGGGTTTGTGAATGGATTTATGAATTATCTTTCTACAATTAAGAATGGGGATGTGAACTACTTTCTAAAGATTGATAATAAAATATTAAAATTTATTTTAGACCATCTTCTTGAGATTGACAATCCAAAACTATTGAAATTTATCAATCCAATATTCGACATGGAATAGGTGAGAGAATCAGCATGGTCTAGCTGAAGATGGTAAACTTAGCACTTCCTAGGAGGCAACCCAATTTTTAAGTTTTTAATTTTTACTTTTGTCTTTGCTTTCTTTTGCATTTTATTTAGGATAATCGAGTCTTTCTTTGTGTCTTTTGTAGGGATCTGAAAATAATCTTGGCTAAGTTGGGGCGAGAATCAATTTTGAAAAGACTTCTGAATCAGATGACATCTCTCCTTTTCTTTCTCTTTACATGTACCGTTCATATTTCTTACTCCATTAAGGATGATGTTGATTAAGTTGGAAGGAGAGAATAAATTTTTTTTTAAGTCCTCAAGTAAGTTAGTATTTAGTATTTAAGCATCTGATTATACTTAAGAATTGAGTTAAACCAAGCATTTTTTAAAAAAAATTGATGTATAGATCAGAGAGTTTGTGAGATATTGAGGAATCAAGTATTAAAAAAATTCAATAAAGAGTTAAGTTTAGAACTTAAATAACTTTCTTTGAGCATTTTTAAATTTTTCTATCAGCATCAAAGAAGAGTTTACTTCTTATGGACTTGTGTAAAGTAACATACGTTTCTTCATATATTTAAAAAAAAATTTCCAAGTACTTCATGCTGAGTAACTGGGTCTCTTTGCCTAAACAAGTATTGAGTTTTACATCAAAAGATATGAAGGATAAAGAAGCTTTGTTGTAAAGCTAGTTTTAACTTGTAGCCTATTTGATTCGAGTAAGTAGGTTCGAGGGGTATTTTATACCTAGTACCCTAAAGCCATCTAGTTTGAGAGTCATTGACTGAAAACTCGCTACATGAGTCAAACAGAAAGCTTAAGGAGTTAAGACACTCAATAGCAGTACAATATTAAAAAAAAATCAATCAGTAAATGAAGAACGGAAGTAACAATATACTTGTCCATATAAAGGTGAATGATTTGGAGATAAAGGTAGGGATAATTTGAAAAAATTTAGAAAAGATTTAGTGTTCTTAGTTTAACTCTCATATTGACTAGTATTAATACCCTAATGACATACCTCATTCACAGTCTACTGAACATCAATGGTCCTTTTAAAAATTATTTGGTGAAATTCAAAACTTTAAGTTAACCGGTACTTAATTTTAAATTCTTTCTTTACTTGAGGACGAGCAAAGTTCAAGTTGGAAAGTGTGATAAGTAGTATATTTTTATATTTATTATAGATATTTTTGGTAATTTATGGTGCTAACATCTTCTTAAAAACCTTAATTTCATAAATTTATTAATTTTTTTAAAAAATAAGTAATTTTAAAAAAATATGAAATTAGATATATTTATAAAAAAATAGATGTTAATTTAATTGAGCAATTTAAGTACTAAAATAAAAAAAAAATTTAAGAATTTAATGTATATTTTTCTTATTTTTCAGACAAAAAAATCAGAGCAAAAATTGAGCCAAAATACCCTAAAAAATAAAGGAAAATAGTCTTTGGTGTACAGTGGACTGGTCGGTTGGTCTGCAGAGCTAGGGTGCAGTCCACAGAAAACTTCACGCAGTCCACAGGCATGGCTCACAGTGAGAGAGGGATTTTTGCATGATCCAACAGTCTAGAAGCAATCCATCAAGTGATCGGACGGCTGAGAACGCTCCCGACTGTGTTAAGGATTTAAATTGCACGATCCGACAGCCAGAACTTCATCAGAACCCAGATCCAATGGCTGACATTCGATCTGACTTTGATAAGAATTAAAACTATGATTTTTGATCAGATCTGGATGGTCCAAAGCTGATCCGATGGTCAGAAATATTTTTAAGAAGATTAATATGATTTTTAAGGGTTTTAGGACTCTTTTTCCTATCAAAAAATTATGAAAAATTCATCTATAAATAGAGGATCTGAGAATAAGATTTGTGAATAAAAAAATTGAGTAAAAAGTATAGAAAAAAATAAAAAATAAATAAAATAACTTTAGAGACCCAAGAAAAAGAAGGAGAGAAGTCGGTTCGCTCTACGGAGTACGACGAAAGATGGAGAGGTCATCAACCATCTTCTTGATGAAGCTTGACTGATCAACTTCAAATCTTTATTATAGTTTTATTTTTATTTTATTTTATTATTTCTTTTAAATTTTTTGTATTTGAATTTTAATTTTAATTAATACAAAATTTATTTTTCTGCACTTTAAATTTTTGTCTTTTATTTTTTTTACATAGATACTAGGATCTAATTAGTAGATCTTAGTACCAATTTATTTTTATATTTTTTAAATTTTTATTATTTATTTTTATTATAAGTAGATGCTAGGATCTAGTTAGTAGATCTTAGTATCTGATTTATTTTTCGTACTTTTAATTTTTATTTTCTGACTTAAATTACTTTCTTCAAAATTTTATTTTTTTTTATAAAATCAAAGATTTTAAATAAAAATTCTACCTTCTCTGTGGATTCGACCTGACTCACTTCTTTCTATATATTTTTTAATTTTTATTAAAGTTAAAATTTGATTGATAATCACAGTGTCCTAACGAGAGCATCGCAATCGCATCACTGGACATAGTGAGGCTTCATAAATTAGAGATCAAAGTTGACTACAATATATTTAAAAAAATATTAGAAAAAAATTATCCACTCATCGGCTGATCCAGCATCAGTAATTATTAGATGAGGTGGTGAGTCAATCAGTAAGACTGTAGCATCTACTAAAAAATTCTTAATCGTGGAGGTTTTCGTTTCTTTATCAAGGGAGTGTAAGAGATCTAAAAATAAAATTTTGATTAGAAAAATTTAAAATAAAATTTTTAAAATTTTATTTTTAAAATAAAATTTTTAAAATAAATTAATTAAATCAATTATAAAATCTAACTAAAAATTTTGACTCTCTATAGGAAATGTCTGCTTCAAATTCTCTTGTTCGAATCCTAGAGACCAATAGATTGATCAGACTTAATTTTAAGGATTGGCTTTGGAACTTAAAGATCATCTTGAGTTTTGAAAAAATTGGCTATGTGCTTGACCAGGATCTTATCCCTCTTCCAATCCGTCCAACTACTGATCAAAGAGTATCTCATGAGAAGTGGTTGGACAATGACAATAAAGTTAGGTGCTTTGTGTTGGTCTTAGTGTCTAATAAATTACAGTGCCAACATAAAGATATGAAGACAACCAAAGAAATTTTGGCTCACCTACAAGAGTTGTATGGTGAGCAGAGCCATGTAGCATACTACGAAGTATCCAAACGACTCTTCAAGGTAAAAATGTATGATGGGTAGTCAGTCTATGAGCATTGTTTGATAATGATCAGGGACTTTGAAGAGCTTGAGAAGCTCAAAATATCGATGGACAAAAAGTTGTAGATTGATCTCATTCTGTAGTCTCTTATAGATTTATATGGTTAGTTCATAGTAAACTTCCATATGAATAAGATCTAATGCACCATTGCTGAGTTAATGAATATGCTATGGAGTGGACTTCTTCTAAACACAAGTTGACGACTGGAAAGAAGAAAAAGTCCATGAAGAAGCAAAAGGTGGAGAGCAAGAAGAAGGAGAAGAAGGTGGTTCTAAAGAAGTAGGCTACAGAGAGAAAAATATTTCTATTGTAATACTGACGGCCACTGGAAATGGAACTACGCAACTTACCTGGGGAGTCTGAAGAATAAGAGAGAAGGTGGATCTTCTGAAGGTATGTTTGTTATAGAAACAAACCTAATTATTTTTTCTACATCCAGTTGGGTGATTGACTCTGGATCTAGTACATATTTATGCACTTTTTTACAGGATCTTGAGGATAGCAAAAGGCTAAGAAAAAGAGAAATAACCCTACATGTCGGGAATGGAGCAAAGATTGCTGCTATGGCCATGGGGACATACTCTTTTTAACTACTATCAGGAAATAATTTAATTTTAAGAGACTGTTATTTTGTACCTACTGCAAGTAGGAATCTTACTTTTGTCTCTTGCTTAATGCAAGATAATTATGTAATAAGTTTTTATAAGGACCATCATAATATTTTTCTTAAAAAAAATAAAATTGGAAGTGCTTTCCTTATTAATGATCTCTTTTAGTTACGTATTGATATATCTATGAATTGTATCGAGCAAAATATGAATGCTATAGGATCTAAACAATCTAGAGATAATGTTAATCAAAAGTACTTGTAGCACCTAAGGCTAGATCACATTGGAGAAGACAGAATTAACAGATTGAAGAAAATCAGACTATTGGGTCCGTTGGCTTCCAAGTCATATCCAGTCTGTGAATCATGCCTTCAAGAAAAAATGATCAAGCTGCTCTTTATAGGATATGGGGGAAGAACCACAGAGATACTTGCTTTAGTACATTCAGATGTGTGTGGCCCATTTGATGTGTCGATCAGAAAAAGTTATTTCTACTTCATAATCTTTATCGATAAATTTTTACAATATGGATATGTGTATCTTATGCAATACAAGTCTGAGGCCTTTGAAAAGTTCAAAGAATTCAAAAATAAAGTGAAAAAATAAACTAGAAAGTCTCTTAAGGTTCTTCGATCAAATTGAGGAGGTGAATATCTTAGTGAAAAATTTTTAGGTTATCTCAAAGAATATGACATTGTCTTATAGTGGACTCTATCTGAAACACCTCAACTCAATGAGATTTCAAAATGGAGAAATCGGATCCTATTAAATATGATCGATCCATAAGAGCTTCACCGACCTTCTTAATTTTTTTTGGGAACATTATCTACTAACTGCTATTTATGTACTAAATAGGATTCCTTCTAAAATCATTTCTATTACACTATATGAGATATGGCATGGTAAGAAACCAAGTCTGAATCATCTCAAGATTTGGGATTGTTCAGCCTATATCAAATGACAACAGGCAGATAAGTTAGAAATAAGATCCCTTAAAGCTCATTTTATTGGATATCTTAAGAAGTTTTTAGGATATTATTTCTATCTTCCAGAAGACCATAATATGATTATGAATCGATATATAGTTTTCTTGAAAAATAGTTTATTTAAGATGGAGGTATGGGAAGATAGATTAGGCTCGAAGAAAGCCTCTAAAAAGCAACGAGCCTTAGAGCCTTAGATCCTATGGAACCAATTCAGTTAGAGCTAATCCATGAACCTCCTTCTCTTCCACCTCGTAAGTCTAGTAGGATTTTTCATCCTCCTGAGAGGTATTTAGGTATTATTTCAGAGGATGCAGAGAAAATATTTCTCACAAAAAATGAGGTACATCGAGATGATCCCAAAATCTAGAGCGAGGCGATATCAGATATCGACTTTAAGAAATGGTTAGAGGCAATGAAATTAGAAATTAACTCGATGCACTCAAAATATGTCTGGATCTTAGTGGATCCATCTAAAGTTGTTGTACCTATTAGGTGTAAATGAATCTACAAGAGAAAGATTGGTACGGATGGAAAGATAAAGATCTTTAAAGCTAGGCTCGTAGCAAAAGATTATAGTTAGTACACAGGCATTGACTATCAGGATACCTTCTCATCTATGGCCATGCTTCAGTCCATCCGCATATTGCTTGTCATTGTAGCATATTCTGACAATAAAATATGATAAATGGATGTGAAAATAGTATTCCTAAATAGATATCTTAAGAAATATATCTATATGGAATAGCCGCTTGGTTTCACTTCTAGTGAAGGTGATCACAAGGTTTGCAAATTGCTGATAAGTATCATAAAAATATTAATAAAAGCATCAATTTATTAATTAATTTATTTTTATTCTTTAAAAATTGATACTTCTATTTATTTTTTATAAAAAAAATTATTATCAATGCGAAGAGCTCGATTTGCAGGTTAAAAGAGCTCAAATTGGAAGCAAATCGGACTCAAAATGGATCCCAAATGAAGACTCAAAGAGAAGAACAAAAATAAAAATAAATAAATAAAAAAACCTAGCAGGCCGGCCCAATTAACCGCCTGATCTACGATGGTTCACAAAAAAAATTTTGTAGTCATTCCACAATGGTCCAAAGGTACAGTGGCTGGTCCATAGTTGGTCCATAGATCGGTGTGCACCTAGTTTACACGCGGACCACCAGCACAGTATCAATGGTCTTTTATCATGGCGCATAGGGGGCGTTTGGGCATGGTGTTCATGGGCACGGTCGTGTGCGAATGCGGGTGGCTTCACATGGTTGGGTGCGACACTGGTTCAGCAGCAAAAGTGGGTGCAGGTATGCGGGTTTCAGCGATGTTTCAAGATGTTTTAAAGCCTTTCAAACATCGAGTTTCAATCGGATTGGAACACCTAATCTGAGTAGAACTTGGGCTCTTCACAGGACATGCCATCCTACTATTCCCTTTAGTCCCATATTGCTAGAATAGAAGATTTTCCTCCCCCTAAACACCTATAAAAAGGACCCCAAGCATATAAAGAAGGAGCATCCAAACAGTGAGCGGAAGTAGGGCAATAGAGCAAGCAACAGCAACTTTTTTTTTTTTTTGCTTTCTTTTTTTGTTCTTGTTTTAAGCTTTGGGATAAAGGAAAGAACATGAAGGAAGAGCTGGAGATCTCTATGCGTGGCTAAACTCCTCTAACTCGAGAATATGATAAAGCTTGTAAATAGATTTTTATTCTTTTATATTTAATTTTTATATAATAAAATTATATTTTTATTTTATATTTTTTTATTTTTTTGAGGTATTAATCTAGTCTGCATCGAATACGATACGTGCCTAAGAGAGATAGATCGTAGTATGTTAGATTAAATTTTATATTTTATAATTAATTTAGATAGTTTATACTTCAATTGGATGAGCTGTGATCTACAGATATGATCTGTACCTCTTACTGATAAACTATACTAATACCCTAATCACAAGTATTATTATTGCAAAATAAAAAAAAAATAAAATCTATTTTACACGATGGATTCGAAATTCTTGGATTATCTCTTTGACTTGCTTTTGTTCATAAATTACTTTAAACTTGTAATTTAATTCTCACTATTTTATTTTTAAATTCTTCTACAATCAATTTTTTTTATTACTTCTTCGTAAAATAATTATCCTAGATCTCCAAGAATACGATCCCGACTCATCCTATCTATATAGTTTGAGTGAATTTTTATTTTTGACCACCTAAGATAGTGATCAAATTTTGGCATCATTGCGAAAGATCTAGGCATGATTGTTTTTTTCAAAAAAAATAGCTTTCTTTAGTCTTATTTGCTTTCCTAGTTAAGGTTTTTAATAATTATTGCTTCATTTTAGTTGCCTTATTTTTTAAAGTACCTTTTATTCTTGTTAGCAAATAAAAAAAAAATAAAAAAAAAACTTTCAAATTTGCTTGGACATCTTGTCTCTTCACATAAACATCTTCATAACACATCTTAAGGGTACAAATCTTAAATAAGATAAGATGAAAATTTTATCACCCTTCCTTAGTCCACAAACTACCATCCTTTATATTATATTGATCTAAATTTTAACCTAAAATCAATTAGACGTTGGCCCCTAAGGACTCTCGAGCTCATTAGGATAAGAGACACTAAGAGTTGGATCGGGTTAGGGTTAGTCAGTTTAACTAGTATCTAAAAAAGTAGTTCAAAGACTACATCCTGAAGGAAGGTAGTTATTTAATTGGTTTCGTTCGCTTATTTGGTCAATTTTAATTGATGTCTAAGGAGAGTAACCCTACACTTATCTGACTAGTTGAGTGGCTAGTCTTTTACTTAGAGGGCTTAAAGGCAACCTTGACAGTTAGAAGCTGTCTAGATCTAGGATAACTCTTAGCTAGGATTGATTGCATAACTTATTTGCTATTGAAACTTTAACCTAATTAAAACACTTTTCTCTATCATCTTTAGATTTAGGACTCTTTAGGACTCATCTTTAGAACTCTCTTCTCATCTATTTTTCCTTTCTCTTCTCTCTTCTTCCATCTAAAAAAAAAATTGAAAACATTATAACTTGGAAAAGAGAATTTGGTCTATTAGTGAGAATAAATCCAAACTCTTTTAAGCCCGCCATGGGTGAACTCGAACATGAACCTTGAGTGTTGAAAGATCTTTGCATCCGGTTGGGTCAGTCCAGCCATCTTATATCTGACTGCTACAAACAGATGTCAATTTCAAAATTAAATCCCATATCATAAACATGCTTATCAAATTTATCAAAATCGAGGTTGCATACATTTTTATGAGAGAATTTGAGAAAATATGCACCACAATGTGACTCCAAAAACTCACTGAGGATGCAATTAAACTTAGACTGATTAATTTTACCCTCAAGAACAGTGCTAAAAAGTGGTTATACAGTCTTCCTAAGCAATCCATAGCATCATGGGAGGGTTTTGTTAAAGTATTCCTAAAGAAACTTTTCTCACACCATAAGATTGCCAAATTTAGGAATGAAATTAATCAATTTTATCAATTACCTGCTGAGTCTTTTTGGAAGTACTTTGATCATTTTAAGAACTTTTTGAATCAATGCCCATACCATGAAATTGAGACTTGGAGGCTGTGCCAAATCATTTACGAGGGACTAGACCCAAACACTAGAATATTGCTAGAATCAATGTGTTAGGGTTAGTTTATGAACAAAGAGCCTATAAAAGCCTAATAATTTCTAGAGGATCTAACAGAAAAGAGCTTACAATGAGAGATAAGTAGAGAGCCTAAAAAAATCACACCAGCAAGAGGTGATATGTACCAAACCCCAACATCCCTAACTGAAAAGGCTAAATTTGCATATTTGATCCATAAGATAGAGGCCCTAGAACTTAAGGACATGCTCCTATAAATCAAGTAAATCAAATGTCCGCACCCATATGTAATGGATGCAGTGACCCAAATCATGTAATGGAAGAGTGTCCCTACCTCACGACCCAAATTGAAAATGGTTATGCACAGGTGAATGCAGCCTATCAGAGATCTATCAATGACCCCTATGCACCAATCTATAACCCAAGATGGAGGAACCAATCCAATTTTTTTTGGTTACAAGAGTCAAATTCAAGTAGACCTACCTTCAATCAGTCCAACCCCAGGCCCACTCAATCACTGAATAACCCACCAGATTTTGGCAATGATCGAAGGCTTAATACACTAGAAAAAGAGTTAGGGGTTTTAGTGAAATCAACTTTTGAAAGCACAAATACCTTCAATGATTTCATGAAAGCCATGAAAAATTTTATGCAAACCATGGGCCAAAAACTGACAGCCAATATCCAAGCGATAGCCTGATTAAAAATGCAATTAGGATGGTTGGTTAGCACCATCAGTGAAAGAGAAAAAAAAAATTATCAGGCCAACCAGATCCTAACCCAAGAGCTCAACCTTGTCAGCAATCCCAACCTGAAGATCGACTCAACCATGTAAATGCAATTCACACCTTAAGATCTAGAAAATAAGTAAACAATCATATGGGTACATCTAAAGATCAAGAAAACCCACTGTCTAAACCACCTCATGAACAATTGATCGATCAGATTGAGTCTGAGAAGTCTGAATCAACAGAGGTTAACGAAACATCACCCACCAATCCTATAGCTTCTTTTTCAAATGACTTAGGTCCAACAGACACTCAGCCCATATGGATCAAATCTTAGAGATGTTTAAACAAGTGAAGGTAAATATGTCTCTACTAGATATGATCCAACAAGTTTCCACGTACGCCAAGTTCCTCAAAGATCTATGCACAAAAAAAAAGACCACCAACATTCTCAAGAAAGTCTTCTTGGCGGTCAGTGTGAGCTTATACCTTTCGAGCCACATGTCAATAAAATATAAAGATTTAGAGTCTCCTACAATTTTTTGTGTCATTGGAGAAACCATCATCGATAGGGCCTTATTAGACTTAGGGACTAGTGTGAGCATCTTATCTTATTCGATCTATGAAAAATTGAGGATAGGAGAATTAAAGCCAATAGAAATCATGTTGTAATTGGCAGACCGATCAATGAGGATCCCTAAGGGAGTTATGGAGGATGTGCTAATCATGGTCAGTAATTTCATTTGCCCTATTGATTTTGTAATCCTTCAGACTGAATTAGTGTCTAACCCAAAAGGTTACATCCCAGTTATTTTAGGAAGATCATTTTTAGTAACCACCAATACCCTAATCAACTGCCGTAATGAACTCATGAAGCTCTCATTTGGAAACATGTCCATTGATCTTAATATTTTTAATTTTGAAAATAAAAAAGACTAACTCGTTGATGTAAACATAATTCAGGAAGGGATTTATAAGTCCATTGACTTGGGAGAAGAAGATTTTGACTATAATCTCTGGTTAGATCAAGAATCTAAAATTACTTATGAAATTTTCACATCCAGTGACTAGAGAATTCATCCACAATAGCAACCACCTGTTGAACCACTTGTAAGAGTAGATGAATTAATATTCAAACCATCGATTGAGAAAGCACCAAAACTCGAACTCAAAATACTCTCCGAACACCTCAAATACGTATAGCTTGGTCCATTAGAAACTTTGCCCATAATCATTGCATCAGACCTAGATCAAGCCCAAGAGGAAGAATTTTTAGCTATCCTCAGAGAGAATCAAGAAGCCATAGGTTGGACCATGGCTGACATCAAAGGGATCAGCCCTTCAATCATCCAAAATTGAATTCATTTAGGGGAGGAAGCCAAGCCTATTAGAGAACCCCAAAGGAGAATTAATCCAGCTATGAAGGAGGTAATAAAGAAAGAAATTCTCAAGTTACTAGACAATAAAATTATCTATCCCATTTTAGATAGTTCATGGGTTAACCCAATTCAAGTAGTGCCTAAAAAGTCAGAGATAATAGTGATTCAAAATAAAGCAAATGAGATAGTACCGATCAGAGTCCAAACCGGATGGAGAGTCTATATTGATTATAGAAAATTAAATATGGCTATAAGGAAAGATCACTTTTTCCTACCATTTATTGACCAAATAATGGAGAGGTTAGCCAGACATGAGTTCTATTATTTTCTTGATGGATATTCCTGATATAACTAGATTCCCATAGCACCAGAGGACCAAAAGGAGACCACATTAATCTATCTATTTGGAACTTTTGCCTATAGACGTATGTCCTTTGGCTTATGTAATGCTCCATCTACTTTTCAAAGGTACATATCAGCATCTTTTCTGATATGATCAAGAGATTTCTAGAAATATTTATGGATGATATTTTTATCTTTGGTTCTATCTTCTTCGAGTGCCTACATCATTTAAGACTAGTCTTAAAAAGATGTAAGAAAAAAATACATAGTATTTAATTAGAAAAAATATCCATTTATGGTCAAAGAAGGCATAGTACTTAGCCATGTTATCTCAAAAAGGGCATTGTAGTAGACAAAACCAAAGTAGACCTAATTATAAATTTTTCACCATCCAAATCAGTTAAAAAAATTTGTTCATTTTTAGAACATGCTGGCTTCTATAAGAGGTTCATTAAGAATTTCAGTAAGATAGCTCGACCATTGATCAATCTTCTTACCAAAGAAGTCAAATTTGACTTTACTTCTGAGTGCCTCGAGTTCTTTGAGTATCTTAAAAAAGCACTGACATCTGCACCCATCATTCACCCACCTGACTAGACTCAACCCTTCAAACTCATGTGTGATACATTTGATCATGCCATCAAAGCCATTCTAGGATAGAGAATCGATAAGCTGCCATGAGTTATTTACTATACCAGTAGGACACTTAATGACGCATAGCTTAATTACTTCATAACTGAGAAAGAGTTCTTGGCTATCATCTTTATCCTAAAAAGTTTTAGATCTTATTTGTTGGGTCGCATATCATTGTATACACTAATCACTCAGCCATTAGACATCTCTTATCAAAGAAAGATGCCAAGGCACATATGATCTGATGGATTTTGCTTCTTCAAAAATTTGACTTAAAAATTAGGGACAAGAAGAAAATCAAAACTATAGTAGCTGATCACCTATCTCGATTGATAGATGCACCCTCTAACAAACCATCAACAGAAGAGTCTTTTCTTGACAAACAACTCATGTCCGTGACCATAGAACTATGATACACTAATATTGTCAATTATTTAGCCACGGGTAGGATTCCCTCTTATTGGACCACTCAGGACAAACACAAACTCTTTATCCAAGTAAAGTATTTTATTTGGGATGATTTATATCTATTTAAATAATATCCTGATTAAATCATCAAAAGGTATTCTGGACCATGAGATTAGAAGCATCCTATCATTTTATCATGACCAAGCCTGTGGTGGCCTCTTTTGATCCAAGAAGGCTACCGCAAAAGTTCTCCAACCTAAATTCTATTTGCCCAATCTATTTAAGGATGCACATGAGTACTGCAAAAGCTACACTAGGTGTTAACAAGTAGGACAAATCATGAAAAAAGACATGATGTCATTAAGTCCGATCCTAGTTGTTGAGATTTTTGATGTGTAGAAAATTAATTTTATGGGACCATTTTCAAAATCTTTTGAAAATAAATATATCTTAGTGGCTGTTGATTATGTATCCAAATGAATAGAGGCTATGCCATGTAGATCAAATGACAACAAAATTATTATCAAATTTCTTAAAGAAAACATCTTCTTCTGCTTTGGAATTCCTAGAGCCATTATAAGTGATTGAAGAACATATTTTTGTAATCAATCCTTTGCATCCCTGATGAAAAAAATATAGCATCATATCCTATCATCTACAAATTAGTAGGCAAGTCGAATTTTCAAATTATCAAATCAAACAAATCCTAGAGAAGACTGTGAGCACCAATATAAAAAATTAGTCATTGAAGCTAGTGGATGCTCTTTGGGCATATTGCACTGTCTTCAAAACCAACTTAGGAATGTCTTCCTATAGGCTTGTGTTTGGTAAAGCATATCACTTGCCCGTCAAACTTGAACATAGGGCAATGTGGGTCATAAAATAATTGAATATGGACTTGGATGCAGTCAGAGGCCAGAGGAAACTACAGATTGATGAACTTGAGGATATTAGGAATGAAGCCTATGAGAATGCAAAAATCTACAAGGAACAATTTAAAGCTTTTTATGATTGAGTAATTCTTAGAAAATTATTTACATCTGGTCAAAAAGTTCTTTTGTATAACTCTGGATTATATTTATTTTCTAGAAAACTTAGGTCTAGAAGGACAGGACCCTTTTTAGTAAAAAAATTTTTCTTACATGGGGCTGTAGAGATCAAGAATCTAAGTAATGATATCATTTTGAAAGTTAATGGATAACAATTGAATCCATTCTTGGAGTTGCCTACTAAAGTTGCGGAGGAAGCCATGGTTCTTCATGAGCCTATTTATACTGATTGATTCTATACCAAGGGTTTAGTCCGATTGAAGACTTTAAATTTAGCATTTTTTGAGAGAAAACCCAAATTTTTTATTTTTTTCTAATCTTTGTTTTAGTAATTTTTAATTTTTATAGGAATAATGGACCACTCTGCATGAAAGCGCCTATCGATGAATGAGTATACTTAGTCCAGGTGGTATCTCTCTTTGATTTATTTACCTATCTCTAGTTTATTTTTCTTACTCCATTGAGGATAATAAAAATTAAGTTGGAAGTGAGGGTAATAATTAAAAAAAAAATTAAGTCCTCAAATAAGTAAGTAATTAGTGTTTAGACACATGATTATCCTAGATTTGAGTTGAATTAAGTAAATTTTAAAACAATAATTGATTTTCATCTAGAAAATTCTTGAGATACAAAAGAATCAAGTATTAAGAAAATCTAATAAATGATTAAATTTAGAATAGAAATCATTCTAGCATTTTTAACTCTCCCTACTAGAATCAAAGAAGAGTTTACTTTTTATAAGCATAAGTAAAGTATCTATACATTCCTTCATAAAATATAGAAAAATAAGAATAAATTTTGAGCATTTTTCATCAAGTAATCAGGTCTCTTTATCTTAGGAAGTATTGAGTCTCACATCAAAAAGCAAAAAATATAAAAAAAATTTATCCTTTGAAAAAAAAGAAAAAAAAAATTTAAACATTGATCTCCCACCAAGTAATCGGGCCTCTTTGCCTTAGGAAGTATTAATATTCACATCAAAAAGTGGGCAATGTGAAGATGCCTCTTTCAAAAAAAAGAAGAAGAGAAAAAAAAGGGAGGAACAAGAGTTACTTTACATTTGTTTGTGTTAAAGTAGACAATTTGGAGATGAAAGTAGAAATTGATCTAGAAAAAGCTTGGAAATTTTTTTTTCTTTATTTAACCACAATATTAGTGAGTATTAATATCTTTGTGACTTATCTTAATAATGTTGTTCTGAATAACAATGGTCTGTTTAGAAAATTATTTGGTAAAATATCTATTTTAGAGTATGACAGTATCTAACACTAGTTCTTTTCTTTACTCGAGAATGAGTAAAGCTCAAGTTAGGAGGTGTGATAAGTATCATAAATATGTTAATAAAAATATCAATTAATTAATTCATTTTTATTCTTTAAAAATTGATGTTTCTATTTATCTTTTACAGAAAAAGATTATTGTCAATGTAAAAAGCTCGATTCACAGATTAAAAAGACTCAAATTGAGAGTAAATCAAACTCAAAATGGATCCCAAATGAAAACTCAAATAAATAAATAAATAAACCTAGTAGGTCAGCCCAATTAATAGTCCAATCCATGGCAGTTCATAGAAAAAATTTTGTATTTCGATCCGTGATCGTACACAAAGATAGTGGTTGGTCCACAGTCAGTCCGTAGACTGGTGTGCGCCTAGTCTACATGCGGACCACCAGCACAGTATAAGTGGTCTTTTATCACGAAGCATAAGGGGCATTCGGGCATGGTGTTCACGGGCGCAGTCGTATGTGAATGCAAGTCTGAATGCAGGCGGCTTCACACGATTGGGTGCGATGTTGGATCAACAGCGAAAGTGGGTGTGGGTTTGCAGGTTTCAGTGATGTTTCAACATGTTTTAAAGCCTTTCAAATACTAGGTTTCAATCAGATTGGAACACCTAATCTGAGTAGAACTTGGGCTCTTCATGGGACATGGCATCCTACTGTTCCCTTTAGTCCCATATCGCTAGAATAGAAGATTTTGCTCCCCCTAAATACTTATAAAAAGATCCCAGGCATACAAAGAAGGAGCATCCAAACAGTGAGCAAAAGCAGGGCAATAGGGCAAGCAGCAGCAACTTTTATTATTATTTTTTTCTTTCTTTTCTAGTTCTTGTTTTAGGCTTTGGGAGAAAGAGAAGAGTTTGAAGGAAGAGCTGGAGACCTCTATGCATGGCTAGACTCCTCTGACTCGAGAATTCGATGAAGCCTATAAATAAATTTTTATTTTTTTTATATTTAATTTTTATATAATTAATTTATATTTTTATTTCATATTTTTTTATTTTTTTGAGATATTAATCTAGCCTGCACGGTCTATACCCTCTACAGACGTATCATGATCTCCGAATACGGTACGTGTCATGATCTTCGAATACAGTACGTACCTAGGAAAGATAGATTGTAGTATGTTAGATTAAATCCTATATCTTGTAATTGATTTAGATAGTTTATAATCTAATTAGATGAGTTGTGATCTACGGATATAGTCCGTATCTCTTAGAAATAATTATACTAATACCCTAATCACAAGTATCATTATTGCAATATAAAAAAGAAGAAAATAAAATTTGTGTTACATGGTGGATTTGAAATTTTTGGATTATCTTTTTGACTTGCTTTTGTTCATAAATTATTTTAAACTTGTAAGTTAATTCTCGCTGTTTTATTTTTAAATTCTTTCACAATCAATTCTCTTTTATTATTTCTTCATAAAATAATTATCCTAGATCTTCGAAGATATATTTCTGACTCATCCTATCTATATAGTTTAAGTTTTATTTTTGACTGTCTATGACAGCGATCAACTGCAAAGGTCAATTTATGGACTTAAGCAAACATCTAAAAGTTGGAATGCATGTTTTGAAAGAGTTAATGCCCTGTAAGCCAATCTCGTGGTACATATAAAGGGATTAATCTGCTTTATTTTTCATACTCATGTAATTGATATATTTTATTATGAATAAAATTGAGGTATTTTTATTTTATCATATGCTGTGTATTGTTCTATTAAATTATGATATACCCAATAAATTAGGACAATGGTTTTAGAGTAATAATAAAATAATATCAGTGAGACCTAAAATCTTAAAATCTTAATCTAAAATTTTTTCAGTCATAGGATCATTGAGTTAGAGATCAATAATACCGGATAGGTTGGTACATCCTATGTATGCTCGATGAAAAGGATGATTGATCTCACAATCACTTATGTAGGGATACTAATATAAGGATGTAAGTGCTCATTAGAGGATGAGTTTACTGAAGTGATCCGTCATAAAAATTACATCTTATGAAAGTCTTACTTACATGTCAAAAGATAGTTCTCTTAGTGGGAGTAGTGCATGTGGTCCTTTGACCTGAGACTACCACGGTACCTTGTATATATAGATCTATGTTTTGGTTCATTTTCTATCATGATTTTTTAAGACATGTGTAGGATATTCTGGATATGGTGAATTATATATATGGAGATAGTGAGTAAGTCAACAAGAAATTGATCACTTCCAGTAAGGAAAGATGTCATCCTAGATAATCTCATCGATCAATGACTCAGGAAGTCTTTGATCTAAGAAAAATGAAAATTAAAAATAATTTCTAATATTTCATAAGTTGAGTCATCATTAGTGAATTGAGATTCATTCGAATAAGTATTAGGGTTGGATATTTTTTCATACCCATTACTTATTTAGGATGAAAGATGATCGAAGGATTGAATTACATGGTAGCTTACTACTGAAGAATATTTTTGATATTTCTATCAAAATATTTCACATCTTTTGGATAGATATGATACATTGCTAGACGTCAATCATGTCCTATAGATTTTCATGAATTAAATAGATTATTTCATGAGTCAATTAGAAAAGATTCTAATTTGACAACTCGGGTCTATATGGGTTTATCCTAAATTGATTGGATGGAGTCTAATCAAATTAGGTCAACATGTATCTAGACCTACTGTTGGGGAGGTGTGGAAATCAATGGGTCATACACATTAAAAAATAGATTAAGATTTTTATTTGAATTAATTTATGGATCATTAGATCCTAATTGGGTGGCTAAATAACAAGCTAGCACTTGTAGGCTAACTCTAGCTCCTATTTTGATCAATTTTCATTCGAACTAGATTTAATTTGTGAACCAAATTAATTGAGCATTAATTTGGATTCTCCTCAGATGTGTGCAGCGATCAGATGGCACCACATGGCTTAAATTGGCATGAAATAGATAGAGTCCAAAGTGGAATGGACTCTATCTCATCTTGGTGCAAATAATGGTGGGCGACAGCAATTTTTGGTGTGGAGGGGCTTGGAGACTCCTTCATAGATGGGTTTAAGACCCATGTGGATCCTTATCCAACCATCCATCAATCTAGCACATATTTGATGACATGTGTTGGTAAATTATGGCATGGAAGAGAGAAATTGCAAGGCACATGTGCGTAGAACTCATGAAGAGTTGCCTAAGAGTCCTTCTACTTTAAGGCAAAAGGAGGCTCATCTCAAACTGATTTTGGGCATATATTTACATCAAATAATCTCTGAAAAAACCTCCATTTACACATGGCAAAATTAGAGGTTTTCTGATTTAAAATTGGGATGCCATAAGCTTCTTTTCTTGGACATGCGTGTGAGAGGTTGTGAAACGATGTATGTGTTCCCAAAGAGACCTTATCATATAAGTCTCTTGAATTTTAATATGCCAAGTGATGTGGTGGTTAGAACACATGGAGAGATACTTCACATGTCCCCTCTTCAAATATAAATAGGGGTCGGTAGATGGGAGGAGGGCATTTGAATCAATTCAGCCTTCCTTAAGACAAAAAACTCTCTCCCTTTCTATCTTACACCCCTAGCCCTTTAGGACAAGCCCTTCTAGCCCAATCTAAGCCCAATTAGATTTAGAACAAGGCTTTAAAAGAGTCCTAAAAGGGCTAACCAAGTTATCAAGAACCAAGAAGAGGTCCAAATCAGGTTTGGAAAGCAGTTCGATCAAACCGAGTCAAGATGCACTCGAGTCCGACGTTTGGGTTCAAGAAGGAGCATCTCTTTGAATCAATTTTTGTGTGGATCATCAATCAGAGGGTATACACTTGTGTACTGATGAAAATATTGGAAATAGCATTTTGAGGTATTTATATGATTATATGCTTCAATTTATTATAATTTATTAATTTGATTGAATACATCAAGGGGATCCTAGGGTTTAGGGTTTCAGGTGTTCTTGGATTTCATAAATAATTTTGAAATCCAACCTTCTGCTGCTTGATCAAAATTCAATATGTTTCAATGATGTAATCAAATCATTTGATTTCATCAAGAATAATGAAAAATCATATGCATTTAAAAAGGTCAATGGGAGTGCTGTCACTTTCTTTGCATTATATGTGTATGACATCCTTCTAATTGAGAATGATATTGTCATGTTAATCTCGATCAAAGTTTGGTTATCCAAAAACTTTTTCATGAAAGACCTAGGAGAGGCATTCTTTATTTTGGGGATTAAAGTCTATGAAGATAGATCTAGAAGGATGCTAGAATTATCACAGAAGATACACATTGAAGAGATGCTGAAAAGGTTTAGCATGGAGAACTCCAAGAGGAGACTTGTACCCTTCAGATATGGTATCCATCTCTTCAAGAAAATGTGCTCCAACACATCGAAAGAGATAGAACTTATGAGTAAGATCCCTTATGCTTCGGCTATAGGGAGTCTCATGTATGCCATACTTTATACTAGACCTGATATCACCCATGCTATGAGTGTCACAAGTAGATATCACTCGAATTCAGGAGAAGAGCACTGGACTTTTGTAAAATATATCCTTAAGTACTTGAGAATGACTGAAGATATATTTTTGATCTTTGGCAATGGAGATATGAAAGTACAGAGATATATTGATTCAAATTTTATGTCTGATATTGATGATCAAAAATTGATATCAGGTAGTATTTTTTTGTATAATGATGGTGCTGTGAGCTGGAAGAGTTCTAAACAGGCATCATAGTAGATTCACCATGAAAGCAGAGTACATCGCTGCATTGGAAGCTATGAAGGAAGCATTTTGATTCAAGAAGTTCATTGCTAAACTGGATATGATGCTATCAAATACCATTCCACTCTATTATGACAGCAATGATGCCATAGCCCTAACTTAGGAGTCGAGATCTCATCAAAAATTCTAGCACCTCGATCAGTAGTTCCACCTCATCTGTGATTACCTCGAGAAAGGATATATCGAGATAAAAAGAGTAGACACCACGGACAATGTGGCTAACCCACTGATGAAGTAATTGAGCTAGCAAAAAACTGAAGCCCATCTTGAGAAGATGGAACTTAGATTTGTAACCAATTGACTTTAGTGCAAATGAGACTTTATTGGATGTATGTCCTAGAAGTCAGATTGGCCGATACTTGTAAAATTTTCTTAGGACATATTTTGTATAATTGACTGTTATATTAATAAAATTTAGATTTTTATCCATTTATATCTGTATTTATTGTGTCTGTGAATCATCCATTGAGTTAATAGATATGATAACACATATTCTCAAGAGTTGAAAATTTGAGATATGTGTTATTATTAGTTAACTCATAAATAACTCTCGATCATAAGATCATTATGGGGATAATAATTGATCTAAAAAGATTGATGCATGCTCGCTTCCTTAGGATAGATAAGTCTTGAATCTATGGTATAGAGACATTGGAGCAAAAGTGCTAGTGCTTGATAGGAATAAGAATACTGAGCATGATCAATCATGAGTAGTCACTAAGATATCTATCTTCTCATCAGTGATATACTTATAGCTACAATAGTATGTTTAGTTTTTTGACTTGAGGTGCATTGGCTATTCACTTTGAGGGTGCTGTAGTTTGACTACACAAAAATTTGATCTTCTAGCCATATGGAGCCTTGAGATGTATGTTAGCTATATTATATTCATTATAAAAATTGGGTTGCACCAAGATACGATCTATTGACCTCGATAGAAGAGTAGTAGTCCTATGTAGATCATGAGATTGAATCTTAAAGCCTATGGCCATGGCAGTGTGAATGATGAAAAGGTGTTTCCATAAAGTTTCATATTGAACTCAAATTGATTGATTCTAACATATGATAGGAATGAGGTTTGACGAGTTATCCTTGATCTTTATCCTATCGAAACTCATGATAGAAGAATCAAATCACACATTAACTACACCTAGATGTTCATTTATTTAATTCTGATGGATTGCCACTACATATTATTAGGTGTCACTGATAGATTGTGGGATCAATTAAAATTATATTGATGATCAATAATTTTAAGTGATTGAATTAAAAAGAGTTTTAATTTATCAAAAAGAGTTTCGATGAAGTTGGTGATAGAGATCACAACATATTTCATTACTATGTAGAATTGAATCTATAGGGTGACACATTAAGAGATTTAATCTTGAATAGACCAATTGGGCTTGTGAAGTCATAATTAGATTAGGATTTAGCAAAATTCTATTGGGTTTAGGTGCACCATGCTAACACATGGTTAAACTCATTTCTTCTTTGGACTTAGATTCCTTATTGGATAAGGTTTAGATCAAATCAATTCAATAGCGTTGTTCTTATTCTAAATCTATTTTGATTTGAGTTTAGAGGGGCAGCTAATTGGGCACCCAAGAGGACTGGATCAAACCAATTAGGAGGTGCAAGCCCTCATTATTTTTCTCCCTTGACTTTTCCTTCTTGGCATAGATTAAAAGGAAAGGAGAGTGGGGCGCACACCACCTCTGGATGAGATCCAAAGGAGGTGCATGCTCTCTCTTCTTTTGGAAGGTTCCAGGGGAGCACACCCTTGGAATTCACATGGACAATGAGAGGAGTGCACTCCCCTCTCTGGTTTTTGCATGGAGAGAAAGAGAGAGCAGGTGCACTCTCTCTCGCTTGCATACACAAGAAAGTTTAGTGGGGCGCCAAGGGTTGGTGCCCCCTCTGCTTTCCTTATTAGGCATGGGCCTTTCCTATTAGGCTTGTTTTTCTTAAAAAGAAAATCAGATTAAAAGAAATGAGTTGTTATGTGATAATAACCAGCCTTTTAATCCTGATTGGATCTTGATTTGGACTCCAAGAAAGGGTTCTGTTTAAGAGCTTCTTTTTAGGGTTCATTTGGTATGAAGAATTCAAACTTTTCTAGATCCCTCTTCTTGTGTCCACACCTCCTCTCCCTCTCCTCTCTATTACACGCCTAAGATAGTTGGGCATCCCCATCTCCACAAGCCTAAGGTAGTTGGGCAAATCTTGTTTTGTGCCAAAAAAAAGAAGAAAGCGAGATCTCAAGCCTTAAGATTGTGAGGAAGAAGATCAAGAGTTGATCTAGGATCTAGAAAGGCTGCAGATCATCTTGGATATTGCCCAAATATGGAGTTCAAGAGAGGGGGTGAATTGGATCTTTTTAAAATTTATGTGATTAGTGAACTCAAGTAATATACTATACTTGTTGAATGGAGTGAATAGATTAGTTAAGAGAATGAAATCAACCTCAAATAATAAGTAAGCAAGTATAAAGCATAAAGAATAAATGAAGACATGCAAGCACAACAAACACAAGAGATTTATAGTGGTTCAGTACCAATCTTGCACCTACATCCACTCTCCAAGTTTCTATTTAAGAATTTAATCCACTAAAAGGATTACAAGATACAACTCGTTGGATAACACTGATCCTTGCTATCCAAGTAAAAATACTTATTTTTTGGATACAAATCAACCTACAACACTCCGATTTTAGGTTCGAATCAACTTATTCAAGTTTTGGAATCTCTCAAAACTCAAAACCCAAAATACAATAGTAGGAACATAGTATATAAGAATTTCAACACAACAGCTCCTTAAATGAGCATAATAAATGCAATAAAAATATAATACTTAAGGAGAAGAAGCTTTTACTGAATATCCTCAAATGATTGGCACACTTGAATGCAGCTGGAGAGTGGTTGGTGAGCTGATTGATTATTTTTTTCTTCTCTTTTTAGAGATTTGTTTCACTTTCATGAATGTGAGCTTGAATGCATTAATCTTAGTTGATTTTTTACCTCAAGAGAGTATTTATAACCTCCATTTGGATTTGAGAGTATCTTGGTGTTGGTTAAGAGTCGTTGGAGAGTGTTTAATATGTATTAAATATATCAAAAATAGACTAAAAATTAGCTATTACGAAGCTTATCCAGAATAGGACATCCCATGGGATGCCTCATTGGCAATGGGACGTCCCATGAGATGCCTCATTTGGCCAGACAAAAAATAGGCTCTCTATTTTGATCTCAGGATCTCAGGGGTCGACCCACAGGGGTCATCCCATTGCGTGCCACAAACCAAAGTAGTACGTGCCGGCTACCCAATAAAAGGAGATGACCCAGATGAGTCATCTCATTTTGTTCCAATCCAATTTTTCATATATTTAAAATTCAAAACTTATCAGAACACTACCAAATGCTCTTAAATGAATTTAAGTCAATTTGACACTTTCAAAAGGCTTTAAAAACTTCTCCAACTTGCAGAAACTTCAATTTTAGTACATTTGATAGAGCTTTTCAAACTCAATATTTTAGACTATCTGAAACATACTAAAATATTCTTCAAAGATAAGAAACTCATTAGTAGTCCCTTCAAATAGTTGTGACAATCAAAATCAATTCTTGGAGCAATAATCTCTCCCTTTTTGATGATGACAAAATATTTTAGTGTTCATAAAAAAGATCCATAAAGCTCGAGGGATTGAGTTTGTGAAATACTTGTAGGAACATACCAAAGATTAAGCATAGAATATCATGAGATACATATTTTTAGCAAGTTGTAATATTTGAAATCATTTTGTTGAAAATTATTTGTGAAGGTATCAGGATTTTTTAGAAATTATTTTTAATCGGCAAAATTCACTCTATTCTTATATAAAAAAGGTGAAAGTAATCATTTTAACCATTTTGAAAAAAATTTCTTCTTTTCTTATATAAAATGTGGTCAAGTTGTAAATTTTTTTCTTACATTTGTTATCAGAGCAAAAATGGTTCATAAAAGAAAATTCTTTTTTTTCTTTCTTATTTTTAGTATCAGAGCAATATATGCATAAAACGAATCTTTCATTCTCTTTTTCTTATTTTGCTATCAAGACAAGGATGAAAACATCAGAGCAAAAATCAAAAGAGAATGCATTAGAGCATTTTGCAAAATCAAAAATAGATGTATCAAATTATTTTGGTATCAAGGCAAAAATGAAAGTATCAGAGCACAAAAAAAAAAAAAAGATGTGTTAGAGAATTTTTCAAAAAGTGCCAAAATAAAAGTAAAAATAGACGTATTAGAGTGAAAAATGGACATATCAGAATAAAATTTTGTATCAGAATAAAATCCAAAAAAATTTGCAAAAAAATTCAAGATAGACTACCTTCTCCCTCTTTTTGACATTATCAAAAATAGACTAGAGAGAGTAAGATTTTAAATGAGTTATGGTGGTACATCAGGTATCAAAATAATAGTACATTCATTCATATATAATAGTTATTCATTCATTCACATATAAATAGAAGTCGGTCATACAAAGTGATGATAATGGATAACCTCATACATTAATTACAACAAAAAGAAAGGTTACAAGAGTCAAGTACATTCATTCATAGTACATATCTATGATACCAACATAGTGTTCTCATACATTTAACAAAATAGCAAAATATGACAACTAAGTAGTATGAGACCTAAAAGGACTAGTACAAATAATCAGTTCAGTGAGAATGGGCATGGAGCTCAAGATCAAGACAACTGAAATATAATCAGTCTCAGCCTCGGCTGAATGGTCTTGTCTGAGTGGAATATGTCAGGGGATGAAATATAATAGGCTGGACAAAAGCAGGCTCATTGGATGCGGAGGGCCTGAACTGGAGCTAAGTTCTAATGGCATCTAGCTGGGACCAGACCCCCCTCAAGGAAACATGGAGCCTCCAAAGATCAGAAGAGATGAAGTTCCTCGAGTCTTTGATATCTACTTGGATCAGCTCAAGTGTGGAACGAAGCAAGCTGTAAAGTTTCTTTATCTCTCGAGCCAAAACAGCCAACTGAGATGAAAAGGTGCTCGAAATTCTCACTCCTACTGATTATGAATCCAATATTAGTCTGATCTCCCTCTCAATGTCAAAGATCCTGCCACTGAACCTGAGTAAAAAATCCTCTACACTCTAGTTTAGCACTCAGATCAGACAAAAATTGTACCAATGAAGAAATATGGGGCATGACTGAAAGATCTAAGGAAGAGGCAGAAAAAGAACTCGACTGAGGCTGATGATACTGTTGTTGCTGCTACTACTGCACCTGCTGGAGGATCTGCTGCTGATATTGCTGAAACTAATGGAGCTGCTGAAGAACCTGCTTTTGGAACTACTGCTGCTGAACAGATAGAATGTCTGCAACTCTCTCAGCCAACAGTCCCATCTCATCCTCCCCCAATCTAAAAGATGGTATGGTATGGCTTGAAGATGGAGATACACTGACTGAGGGTCTTGCCTCAGGCTCCGATACTAAGTGATCATCAGGGCTCTACCTGGGTATAGGTGGTGATGAGGGACCCTCCCCCTCAACATGCTCCTCCTCCTCATCCTCCTCCTCGGTTGTAGCTCCTCAGTCTTTGGTCCAACGACCATCCACTCTAATAAATCCCATGCATCGAAAGGAGTGGTCATTGTAGGTGTCAGTATTAGATAATCTACAGACAACCTCTCCATCAAAGCTTACTCCAGACTCCCTAAATATCACAGTGAGAGCCATACCATAGGGCAAAGGAGCCTTGGATCTGTTTAAGGCCTCCCTCATGGCATCGATCATCAAAATAACAGATTTAGGAGAGACTCAAAGACTACATGGTGCATCAAGTAGATATCTCGACGAGTCATCAAATCATATCTTCTTCCTCTGGGGAAGAAAATCCTAGACACCATGTGGTGGAGCAATCTCATCTCCACACTCAAATCTTTGGCTTCAATTTTCATGAACCCCTCCACATCCTCTCTTCCTAAGATGGTCCTAAGCCTGATTTTTTTTCTTGGAAGCTCATCTAGGCAGCTACCTTTATAGGGCATCTGAAGGAGTCTACCTAGTCTAGGAGCATTAAGTATAATTTCAACACCCTTTACTGCTAATCTTAGAATTCCATCAGTGAATACTAGATTTGAATAAAACTCCTTAACTAGGTCAATGTACACAGGTTCAAACAGACTACAGAAAAATCTCCACCATTGTTTGATTAACTTTTTACCAATTGAAAAACCATCACTCCTTAAAAATTGAAAATCAACATTTTTTCCCAAGACAACCTTTCTTGTAGAAAGAGGGATCATACTTGGAGTTATGGGAGGAGAGGCTTAAACTGAAACTTGAGCAGTCTTCTTCCTTCTTTCTTTAGCCCCCAAAGATCTCACTGACTTTCTTCTCTGTGGCAACCGCATCTTAAGGGCCATTATCCCAATAAGAGCAAGAGAATTGATCAAAAGAATGGAGAAGGGTGAAGGATGGATGGAATTGAGGAGAAGAAAAGGATTTTGGGGTGATTGTCTTGGATTTTGGAGATTAGGGCTTGAGATTTTGATAGAGAGCAAGAGGGAGACAGTTTTGATCAAGGATATATCGAGAGAATGTGTTTGCCCTAGAATTTGAGATAGAAATCTCAGATTTTTGGATGGATTTGTGGCCGGCGGAGAGTTAGAAGAAGTGTTTTTGATTTGGAATGAGAAGAAGAGGAAGAAGCATAGTGATTGAGTCGCCCCACTTAGGTTTTAAGAGAGGGATTAAATGGGTCGACTCACATAAAATTCATTTGCCCGATCAATTGGGACACCTTATGGGACACCCCATCCAGAGAAACATCAGGTGATGAGTAAATAATTTAAAAAATGAGAAAAAAATTCAAAGAAAAAATTTGAAAAGATTTGTATTGACTTGAGATGATCATGTAGAGTCCAGGTAAATTTTGGTATAATTTTTGATGAAAATTTTTAATGGAAAAAAATCTGAGATCATATTTGAATAACTCTAATGATTTTTAATTGATTTTAAATAATCATCAAAAAAAGATAGATGCCTTCCAAAAGTAAGATGATGAAGTCAAGGAACTTAGAATGGATTTTGAGAGAGAAATTATGATGAAGGATCCAGCAAAAAGATCAAAGATGCCTAATTCCTTTTTAATTTTATAAAATTTATTTTTATTTAATGCTTTGATGAAAATATCAACTAATTGCTTTTCAGTATTTATGTATTCAAATACTACATCATTATTTTGAACATGTTCTCTTATAAAGTGATGTCTAATCTCAATATATTTTGACCTAGAGTGTTGGATTGGATTTTTGATCAAATTAATAGCACTAGTATTATCACATCTTATGAAAATATTTTTAAGTTCAATTTCAAAATCTATGAGTTGTTGCTTAATCCACAAGATTTGAGCACAACAACTTCCGACTGCAATGTACTTAACCTCGGCTATAGACAATGCTACCGAATTTTGCTTCTTACTAAATCAAGAGATTAAGTTCACTCCTAAATATTGATAAGTTTCACTAGTACTCTTTCTATCTAATCTACATCCAACAAAGTCTGCATCTGAGTAACCTATTAAGTTCAGAGAAGATTATTTTGAAAACCAAAGTCCTAGATTTTGTATTCCTTTTAAGTATTTAAAAATTCTTTTAATAGCATTTAAGTGAGATTCCTTAGGGTTTGACTAATATCTAGCACATATACATACACTGAATATTATATCAGGTCTACTAGCAGTAAGATATAACAAAGAGCCTATCATGTCTCTATAAAGCTTTGAATCAATATTCTTACTATGTTCATCTTTATCTAATTTACAGGAAGGGGTCTTAGGTGTACTTATATTTTTGGAGCTCTTCATTCTAAATTTCTTTAATAGTTCTCTTGTGTACTTATTTTGGATGATAGAGATCTCTTCCTTCATTTGCTTGGTCTGGAGTCCGAGAAAAAAAATGAGTTCTTCCATCATGCTCATATCGAACTCCCATTGTATGAGCTTGATAAATTTTTGCCACAAAGCTTCATTAGTAGACCCAAATATAATATCATCAACATATATTTGTATAACTAAAATTTTTTTATTTTTTTTTATAAAAAGAATTGTATCTATTTTTTATCTCAAAAAATTATTTTCTAGTAAAAACTTACTTAATCTTTCATACCAAACTCTAGGGGCTTGTTTTAAACCATACAATGCTTTGTTTAACTTAAATACATGATCTGGATATTTATGATTTTCAAAGCCTGGGGGTTATTCTACATATACTTTTTCAGTAATATAACTATTTAGAAAAGTACTTTTAACATCTATTTAAAATATTTAAAGTTCATGAAACATGCACAAGCAAGCAGCATTCTTATGGCTTTTAGTCTAGCAACAGGTGCAAATATTTCATCAAAATCAATTCTTTCTTGTTGATTATATCTTTTGACAATTAATCTTGTTTTATTTCTGAGTATATTACCATCTTCATCTAATTTATTCCTATATATCCATTTTATTTTGATTATTGGATGATTTTTAGGTCTAGCAATAAGAGTCCATATATTATTTCTTTCAAACTGATTTAGCTCTTCTTGTATAGCAATTATCTAGTTATAGTTCTGTTCAGCTTCTTCTATTATTTTAGGTTCTAGATGTGAAACAAAAGCTACATAATTACATACATCTCTAAGAGAGGATCGAGTTCTTACTCCTTGTATTGGATCACCAATGATTAGTTCTTTGGGGTGATTATGGACATACTTCCATTCTCTTGGAAGATTACTTGTATCTTGAGGTTGTTCTTGAATATTTTGATCATTGATGCTTTCATCCTCATATTTTTTTTCCAACTATTCTTTGTTTCACTCATTTGAGTCATTTATGGTGAGCTCTTTTATTCCTTCTTCTATGACACCTGCATCATCAGCACCCTCTCTCTTTTTTGATGAAAGATCATTAGCTTCATAAAAAACTACATTAATTGACTCTTCTACTACTAGTGTTCTTTTATTAAATACTCTAAAACCTTTGCTAGAAGTGAAATAGTCAAAAAAGATAGCTCCATCAGATTTAGCATCAAATTTACTTAAGCTATCTTTGCCATTATTTAAAACAAAACAACGGCAACCAAAAATATGAAAATATCCTATGTTAGATTTTCTATCTTTCCATAATTTATAAGGTATTTTCTTTAAAATTAGTCTTATTAAAGCACGATTTAAGATATAACATGCTGTATTGATTGCTTCTGCCCAAAAATACTTTGGGAGCTTGCTCTCACTAGCATGGTATGGGCCATTTCTTCAAGGATCCTATTTTTTCTTTCTATTACTCTATTTTATTGTGATGTTCTAGGTACTGAAAAATTATGATCTATACCTTTTTCATCACAAAATTTTTCAAAATTCTTGTTTTCAAATTCAGTGCCATGGTCACTACGAATTGAAATAATTAGTAAACCTTTTTCATTTGAAATCTTTTGATAAAATTTAGAAAATATTGAAAATGCTTCAGCTTTAGATGCTAAAAATAAAATCTAAGTGAAACGTGAAAAATCATCAATAATTATAAAGCCATATCTTTTACCTCCTAGACTAGTTGTCCTTGTAGGATCAAACAAATTTATATGTAAAAGTTTTAAATGTTTAGAAGTTGAAATAATATTTTTAGATTTAAAAGAAACTCTTATTTATTTACCTAATTGACATGCATCATAAATTTTGTCTTTGTCAAAACTTATTTTTTGTAAACCAAAAATCAAATCCTTTTTAATGATTTTAAAAAGTGTGTGCATACTAATATGTACAAACCTATGGTGCCAAAGCCAACTAGTCTCATTGATTTTAGTATTCATGGCCACAAGTCATTGCATGTTTTGTATGAAAAGATTATCCAAATCAATCATGTAAAAATTGCCATACCTATGCCCAATGAATCTAGTGCTATCATCAAAAGGACTAGTTACAATGCATATAGATGATTCAAAAACTACTTTATAATCTTTATCACATAATTGACTAATACTTAAAAGATTATGCTTGAGACCATCTATAAGTAACATATTTTCAATACAAGTAGAGGGAGTGATATCAATGTTACTAATATCGATGATCTTTCTTTTGCCATTTTTTCCAAAGATGACCATCCCTCCATTTTTAGCTTCCAATGTGATAAATTGAGATTCATCATCGGTCATGTGTCTTGAGCATCCATTATCAAGATACCACTTCTGTTTTGTTGCTTGGAATGTAAGACACACCTACACACATAAAATCAAGTTTTAACTTTAGGTATCCAAGCTAACTTAGATCCTTTGGGGTTAGTCACAATAGTTTCTTTTGGAATCTATATTTTCTTAATATTTATATCAATAAATTTATTTGATAAGTATGTATAAGCTTTATGTCCTACTTTGTCATATTTAAAACAAGTAATATTTGATAATTTGCTCATGGATGCATTAACAAAAATATTTTTCAAAAATTTTTATTTTCTAAAAGTATTATAGCCAAGTCCGACTTTATCATACACAGCTTTTTGACTATCAATAATTATTTAAAGTTTATTTAAACTTAGAGTAAATCTATCAACTATTGGTTTTAATTTGGTTACCTCTTCCTTTAGACCCTAATTTTTTTTACAAGAGTTTTGTTTAAGTCTGAAATTTTATCTTTTTCTTTCAATAGAGTTTGATACTTTATTTCTAATTCTTTATTTTTGCTGTCAACTTCTTCTTTTTCTTGAACTAATGCTTGGTTTCTTAATTTTAGATTTTTATTTTTCAGTCTTATTTTTCTTAGATCATTCAAAAGTTTATGAAAAGCTTCTTGCAGTTCATCATAAGAAAATTTATTTTGAGTTTCAGGAGTTTTCTCATTTTCATATGCCATAAGGCACAGGTTGGCTTCTTCATAGGATTCTTTATCAGAATGTTGCTTCATGGTTAGCTCGTGCATCATGAGGAATCCAAGTAACTCCTTCAAAGGTAGAGTGTTTAGTCTTTGACTTCTTGAATCGCAGTGACCTTTGCCTCCCACGATCTTGATAGAGACCTAAGCACTTTGCTCACAAGATCACTGTTAGAATAACACTTACTAAGACTTTTTAGACCATTTATGATGTCAGTGAAATGAGTAAATATTTGAGTTATGGACTATTCAGGTTTTATTATAAATAATTCATAGTTGTGTACAAGCATATTAATTTTAGACTCTTTTACTTGGTTTGTGCCTTCATGTGTGACTTCTAACCTATCCTAAATTTTTTTAGCTGAATTACAAGTAGAAATACAGTTAAATTTATTTACATCTAAGGTACAATATAAGATATTCATGGCTTTAGCATTAAGTTGAGCCATTTTCTTATCAAATTTATCCTATTCACTTTCCAGTTTAGAGAGAGACACACTATCAATCAATTTAGTGGGTGTGTGAGGTTTATTTACTATGATACTCTACATATCATAGTCAAGTGTTTGAATAAAAATTTTTATCTGAGCTTTTCAATAGGTGTAGTTTGACCCATTGAAAAGTAAAGGTCGATTTGTGAATTATCCCTCGACTAGAGATGTGCCAAATTGGGCTGCCATGGATCTTTGGCTCTTGATGGTTAAATCAACCAAGAGCTAGAGCACCAGACTTTGATATCACTTGTTGTCTAGATATGGAGCCCAAGAGAGAGGGTGAATTAGATCTTTTTAAAATTTATATGATTAGTGAACTCAAGTAATGTGCTATACTTGTTGAGTGGAGTGAATAGATTAGCTAAGAGAATGAAATCAATCTGAAATAACAAAAAAGCAAGTATAAAGTACAAAGAATAAATGAAGAGATGCAAGCATAATAAATACAAAAGATTTATAGTGATTTGATGCCAACCTTGCATCTACATCCACTCTCCAAGTCTCTACTTGAAAATTCAATCCACTAAAAGGATTACAAGATACAACTCGTCGGATAATACCGATCCTTACTATCTAAGTAAGAACACTTATTTTTTAGATATAAACTAATCCACAATACTTTGATTTTAGATTCAGATCAATCTATCTGAGTTTTGAAATTCTCCAAAACTTAAAATCCAAAATACAATAGCAAGAACACAATGTACAGAAAATTTAGCACAACAGCCCCTTAAATGAGCACAATAAATACAATAAAAATATAATACTTAAAGAGAAGAAGCTTTTATTGAATATCCTCAAATGATTGACACACTTGAATGCAGCTGGAGAGTGGTTGGTGAGCTGATTGATTGCTTCTTTCCTCTATTTTTAAGGATTTTTTTACTTTCATGAATGTGAGCTTGAATGCATTAATCTTAGTTGATTTTCTATCTCAAGAGAGTATTTATAACCTCCATTTGGACTTGAGCGTATCTTGGTGTCAGTTAAGAGCTGTTGAAGAGTGTTTAATATGTATTAAATACATCAAAAATGAATTAAAAACTAACCATTTTGAAGCTTGCCCAGAATGGGACGTCCCATGGGATGTCTCACTAGCAATGGGACGTCCCATGGGATGCCTCATTTGATCAGATAAAAAATGAACTCTCTGTTTTGATCTCAGGATCTCAGGAGTCGACCCACATGGGTCGTCCCACTGCATGCCACAAACCAAAGCAGTGCGTGCCGGCTACCCAATAAAAGGAGATGACGTAGATAGGTCACTCCATTTTGTTTCAATCCAGTTTTTTATATATTTAAGATCTGAAACTTACCAGAATATTATCAAATACTCTTAAATGAATTTAAGTCAATTCGACACTTTCAAAAAGCTTTAAAAACTTCTCCAACTTGCAGAAACTTTAATTTTGGCGCATTTAATGGAGCTTTTCAAACTCAATATTTTGGACTACCTGAAATATCACTAAAATATTTTTCAAAGATAAAAAACTCATTAGTAGTCTCCTCAAATGGTTTGTGATCATCAAAATTAATTCTTGGAGCAACATTGGAGAAGATAAAAAGAATGATCCAAGGTTAATCCCAATAGATATCTGTAGAAGTCGAGTACATCCCCATTTTGTTTGCTGATTTATGATTTATTTTTTTGATTTAGATCTATGCATCGGATGTTGGATCGATTTTATTTTTGAAATCCACTACTTCTATGTTAATCAATCTGGTATGCAACCCATTCCTTCAACTGGTTTATCTCATAATTTAATTAGGCTTAATCTAATCAAATTCAAATCAAATCAAATTAAATTTAATTCAATTAGATCTAATTTGAACATCATAGCTCAATTAGATTGAGTCAGCAGCAATCTAATTACTAATTAATCCTCTTATAATTCACTAATACTTAGCAAATTAGCTAATTATAACTTTTGTATGATCAATCATATTGATAATTGATTTTTATTACGATTCATAATCGTAACTCAATCATTTGATCAGTCGAGAATCTCTTTTATGTGTGATCCTATAGATTTTTATTCTATCTGATAGTGAAACATATCACTCCATCATAGTATCATAGAAATATCTTTCGATGGGTTAGAATAATTCTAACTCACATCCAACAAGAATTGTCGATCCAAAATAATTCTAATGAGTTTTCACAATCCACTAGTAATGCCTAGCAGCATGTGGTGGCGATATAGTAGAATAGAAAGTAGAACCCCTGGGTATAGTTATTGTATGATTCAGTTCATCTATCATGAGTTCTGACAGGATGGAGGTCATGAAAACTCATCAAACTCCAACATTTATCATATGAAAGGTTAGATTAGCTAAAGTCCAAATGTGATACTCATGGAAACTTGTTTCCATCAATCATCTTGTTATGGCCATAGACTTATGGATTTGGCTTCTCAAATCTTATAGGACTACTCCTTATCTACTAAGATTGATAGATCTCTTATAAGTATACATCTTATTTTTACAATGAACTTAACATACACTATAAAGATCCAAATGGCTAAGAGACAATGTTTATATGTAGTTAAACTATAGCAATCTTACTGTAAGTAGTCGAGGCACTATAGGTTAGAAACTACTCACATCACTATAGCATCGAGAAGATCATTGATGAGTGAGTAGACATCCATGTGATCTCTCATATGGTCACGCTCAGTATCGATGTTCTCCAATAACCACCAGCACTCTTGCTCTGTATCTTTACACTATAAACTTGAGACTTATCTATTTTGAAGGAAGCAATCCATGTATCGATTTAACCGGATCAATCACCATTCCTATGACAATCCATCAATTGATAGCAATTTAGAAATTAATTATACATATCTCAAATCTACACTCTTTAAAATTATTAATTCTTTGGATGATTTTCGGATACAACACAAGAATGGATAAAAATTGCCCACTTTATTGATAAATCAATTATTTAAGTATAAAAATATATCTTAGAAATATTACAATATGTCTGTCTATTAATTTTTAGGGCATACATCTAACAATCTCTCTGTTGTCCAGAGGTAACAACCCAAGAGGGAGGGATAAATTAGGTTCTTTAAAAATTATAGTCAAATTAAATACTAAGCAAATATGTGCTTCAAATTAACTTAACCTAGTGATTGTGAGATATATGTAATAGTGTTGCAGTGGTATTGAAATAATAAAAGTAAAGTATAAACGTAAAGCAAGTATTTAAAGCAAATAAGTAAAATAAGAATGTAGTCAAGATAGCACAACACAAATACACAAAATTTATAGTAGTTCAGAGCAACCCGCTCCTACATCCACTTTTCAAGCTCTTCTTGAAAATTTTATTACAATCTTCTCTTGATTATAGTGTGTTTATTTTTTTGGACTCATAAGCAAAATTCAGTTGGTTTTTTGAGATCACCAATCAAAATCTTACACCGTTAGTTTTTCAGACTCACTAACAACCCAGTTAGTTTTTTAGGCTCACCACCAAATCTTTACAATATCCAATTATGGGCTTGGATGGGCCTAATCCTCAAGTTTTTTTTCTCTAAAAAAACTTATAAAGAAACAAAAAGACAAGTGAAAGTAAATTCAACACCAAACAAAAAAATAAAAAATAAAAACTCTTTATGTCCGAAGAAGAGGTTGAATGATTAGCACTTTTGAAGCTTGAACAATCTTCTTTGAATGCTGAGAGGATACTTGAGAACTTATGGAAGATCTCTTATAAATGCTCTTTGAATTTGAAGCTTGGTTCCTCTCTTTTTCTCTCTTTTTTCTTAAATATTCAATGGAGAACACAATTTTGAATGATTCTCACTCTTGATCCACTTTCTCCCTTTTTCTTTTGATTCTCCACCTTTAAATAAGCTTCATAATGGCTAGACATAGAGATCGGACCATTGGAGGGCTTGAACTAATCGTTGGAGTGGAGAAAAATTCATTGGAAAAATGTAAAAAACTAGCCATTACTATTGTCAGAAACTGTTGAGTCGACTCAACTTTTCTATGAGTTGACTCAAGATTCCCTTGAGTCAGCTCATGATGTTCTTGAGTCAGCTCATGCGAGTTATCCAAAAAATCAGCTCTTTATTTTTTGAGATTGAGTCAGCTCAATCAATGCTTGAGTCGGCTCAAGCTTGTACCAGTGCCATCATGCATGCCAAAGTCGACTTATCCTGTGCATGAGTCAGCTCAAGGCCTGTGTTAGTCTTTACATATTTCTGAATCGATGTCTGGGATGCTTGAGTCAGCCCAAAACCTATGTCAAGGTGCTGAATGCATGCCAGAGCCGGCTCAAACTCTTCCTGAGTTGGCTCAAAACCTTATCTCTTCAAGAAATTACTTGTCTTGGCTTTCTAAGTCTTTCTTCTCCAAACTCTTCATTCAAAAACCTTGGGCTTTGACACTATATAGACCAAACTTTTTGGATTTTTCACACATACTTAAATAGATCATTAGTGCCAAAAACCTACTCAAAAGATCATTGACTTAGTGAATTTTGTGAATATCTTTTTCAAAAATTATTTCTTCAATTTTAACATCTGAAAAGATCTACAGCCACTCTTGAAACACATGATTAGATTCATAATTACTCAAAATTTGGTGATCATGAAAATCAATCATCGGATCAATAATCTCTCTCTTTTTGATGATGGCAAAAATAAAATTAATGTGTTTCAACTAATTGGCTAGCATAAGTAATGAAGCGAGAGAATGTACACATCAAGAATGTTTTGTTTCAATTTGTCTTAGATTCAAATTCTTAAATATTTTTATGATCTAAATATTTTCAAGCACTCTAAGCATGAAGCATGTAAGCTTAATTTTCATGATCTAAATATTTTCAAGCACTCTAAACATAAAGCATGCAAGCTCAAGCATGTACTCAACACTACTCTCTCTCCCTTTTTGACAACATCAAAAAGCTCATGAGAAGGATTTTAAAGAATCAACAAAATCAAGAAAACTCATAATTCTCCTTATTTAGATTGCAAAAATTCTTTTCTTCCTTTTTGCATCAAACAAGTCACAAGCAAGAACTAAATACATCATCAAAATCAATTAAGTTATATCAAATTCAGATATTATAGCATGATGTACCACATATCATATACACATTCAAATTTAATTTGAGTTCTCCCCCTTTCCAATTTAACTTTTTTTTTATTTGAAACAATGTAGATTTTGAAATTTTCCTCCCCCCTTTATAAATGAGTCAAAGATATATTTGTTAATTCAATCTTTACTAGTTTTAGAAAAGATGTGTCAGTTAAAGTTTCTGAATAATATGAGCTTGATAGCACTTTATTCTCAAAAGTATGGATGCAAAAATATTTTCTTAAATTTAGTTAGACTTATGCTTTGAGCCTAAAAATCCAAGAAATAGAACTTTTCAATGCTAAAGATTTTGAATGGATTATTCAAAGCAAAATATATTTAATTTTTCAAAAACTCATCTCTTCCTTTCAAGTTCAAGTGAATCGATTAAATTTAGATCAAACTAATTTTTAAGCATGAAGGTTGAAGAATTAAGTCAATAAAATTTGAATGAAAATGATAAATTATTTGAAATTTGTACCAATAGATCATTCAAGACAAATCATTTTGAATAGATAATGTGAAATACACCACACAAAGATTTTCTATTTAAACCCAGATCATCCTCATCTTAGGAAGCATCACTCAATTAAGTTCAAAGAGGTATAAAACTCTCAATTTTATCTTAAAATAGCTAAAGAATATAGCAATGCAATGCCAGATTTGAGATTCAATATCCAATTCTTTTGCCAAAAAATATGACGCAATAAGGTGCAAGGCAAAAATAATATTGATACTAAATTTAAAAATTTTCATAAGGGGAAATGTCTTAATACCAATTTAAGAAGGAAACTTTCTTTTTTTAATTTCTCTCTTGATATCAATTGATTAAATTTCCCAAAATGAATTAAATGATGAAAACCATATAAATGCTTAATTATATCAAGATAATCAAATTACACAAGTTCATCAAAAATTTCTCTTTTTAAGTACAAAAATAATTTTTCTAAGATAAATCAAACAACATGAATATTCAAATAAGTAAAATAATTTCTCTTGAAGGATCACAGTCCCTAATCAATGAAGATATGACTTGAAGATTTAAGAAGAGTAATTTTCAGAAACTTGATCTATGCAAGGTATGAATCAGTTTAAATAAACAAAACCATTGAAATGCTCAAAATAAATCCATAAGATTAAATCAAAACAAGCATGATGTGAAAATTCATAAATAGTTTTCTTTTAAGATTAATAATGATTTTCTCTATTAAGTTTCAAAATTATTTTTCCCCTTATTTTTCATAACTATTGCAAAAAATTCTACTTTTTAACTTTCTCCCCCTTTATTTTATAAGCCAAGGCATTTTCAATAAAATAGCTTTTTTTAAGAGCATATTTTCTTCTTAAATGTTTTCTTTTCCTTTTGCAAAAATGCAATGTGTGTTTAACTTTGAAATTCAAATCAATACTTCTTCCTTTTCTCAAAAACATAGATGCAAATATACTTCTCAATTCAAAATTTTGAATAATATAGTCTTGAATATACTTCTCTTATTTTTTTGATATTAAAATATATTATTCAAAAATATATCACAAGAATTTGTCCCAAGCTGTACAATAGCAAAAATTCAGATTTGAGACATAGCATATTTTTCTTTTATAAAAAGATAATATGATGGAATTTAGAATAAAAAATAGACTACTTGATACCAAATATTTTGAGATTCAATCCAAATAGCAACTATTCAAAAAGAGTTATCTTTCTGCTTTTGATCAATATAGATTTCAAAAAATACATCTCCTCCTTTTTGAATATGGTAAATTCAGTAGTTTCACTACAATAAAATTGATTATTAGTGATGAAAAGTTTTTATCACTAATAACCAATTTTCATCGCTAATATATATTAACGATATAATTTTCATCGCTAATATTTCATCGCTAATATTTCATCATCAATAATCGCATCGTTGATAATATTTTATGATAAAAAAAATTTTATCGCTAATAAAAGATATTAATGATAAATATTTTTTATCATTAAAAAAAGATAAAAAAATTTAATCATAAAAAAGTATTTACGATAAATAATACTATCGCTAATAAATAAAAAATTAATAGCAATGAAGCCATTTTCATCTCTATTAATTCAAAAATTTTAGTGACTAAAAGTTTATGTCGTAAAAAATATTTTTTACAAAAAAAAAATTTGATCACTATTAATTTAATAAAAAAATTTAAAAAAATAAAATTAAATAATATTAGTGATAAAAAATTACATCGTAAATGATTCAATTTGTGACAAACAGTTACGTCGCTAATAATTATTTATGACAAAAGATTTTTTATTACTATTAATTATATATTTTTAAAAAAATTAAATTATGTTAGTAAAATATTTTTGATGATGAATCATTTATTGTGAATAATTTCATCACTAATAATTTAGTCATTTTTTTAAAAAAATTATAAGTATATATTTTTAATTTATATATATAATATTTTTTATAAATTAAAAAAATAAAAATAAAAAATTTACATAATAAATTGATAAATAATTTTTATTATTTTATTATATTAAATTAAAACTATAAAAAATTTAAAATAAAAAAAATACATCAATAAGCCATCAAATATCGACATTTAGAGAATGAGTTGGCTATGGAGAGTGCTCGACAGAGGTCTGACTGGCCTGCTGTTGCCTTATCAACTATATCGTCTGCTCCATCTGCGCCATCCACTCCATCATCTGGATCTGGAGCTGCTGATACTCGTCGATGCATGCAGCCAACTCTTGAGCTCAGTGCTCAGTCTACTATCGATCTATGACAGCCTGCTGTTGATCCTCGATGGTCTATCTTTGTACCTCCGTCAGTCGAGCCTCGCATGTAGAATGGATGTCAGCCCTAGATGAGCATGAGGATAAGGGAGCAATGATCCCATATCTTAGACCCCTAACATAACAGGATCTCATACTGAGCACCTGATCACAGATCTCATCATTTGTGGATGCAATTGAGTGCTCAGGGATAGGCTGGGATCTCATGTCAGTCATACGATCCTGAAAATTAAAATTAAAGTTATTTTAATTTTTTAATAAAAATTAGACTGTGAATAAAAAAAATAATTGGAAAAACTTACAAAGAACTCTTGGCTCCCTGTCGTCCACTCCTCCGACCGTCGCTGGTGGGTTCGCTGGTAGATATCGATCCTATCAGGAAGCTCGTCACTCTCAGCATCTTTCTGTAATTTAAAAATTAATTAAAAAAATTTAAATAACTAAAAAATTATATGCTAATTACAAATTACCTACCATGTGCTCCATGTGACGAGCGAACGATCTCGAACCTCTATAATACGGCACGATCTGTCTCGCCCAATTCATCGCATTTTGGGTACATCATCTCTGTAAAATTATCAATCAAATTAGTAAATAATAAATTTAATTTAAGAATATATGATTTGGTCATTAAACTCTAAAAGAAAAATTAGATGTGTAACCTGATATGTCGGATCCTCATACTACCGGTATATGGCAGTTTAATCATCCATGGTGATGCTGTCATAGGGCTGCTGCTGCGTTGCCTCCTCTCCATGATCCTACACCACTTGGTACCAATACTGATGCATGTGATGACGATAATCTTTGAAATGCAAGGATAGATGAGTGTTGATGGCTTACCTCACATGATCCTTCTCAAAATCAACGATGTCGAATACACCCTGCCAATAACAAATATTAGAAGAATACTATACAAATTAAATATTCATAATATAATTTATTTTACCTATAAGTGGGTATAGAAAATCTCTCTATGAGCCGATAGAACGTGACACCAATTGAAAAGTATCACGGGGGCATAACTGTGGCATATGATACCCAACTCAGTCTGCCATGGCTCGCACCATCCCCTAATGGGTCTAGTGTAGGTATCTCGATCTGAAGATGCTGTCCCAGGTACGTGCATCTCTAATGCTCTAGAACGAGGTTCTTCGATAGACCTCACTCTCGCCTCACTACCAATGAAGACTGACCTGAAACAACAACAATAAATAAATCATTAGTATGATCCAAATAAAAGAATCAAATTTTATTATATAAAAAATATAATAATATCATTAGGACCCACCTCACTGGGATCCACCTCACTGAGATCCACCTCATTGGGACCCACCTCATTGGTGTTGGAAAATGTGTCCCAAAAAACAATCGTCAGCCTGTTGATGGTTGAGCAATCTTGTATGGTAATTAATTTGTTAATAAATAAAATATATTTGATATTTTCATCATAAGCTTTCATCTTCTAATGAACTCCGTTGTTATGATGAAGTCCTTAGGACTATTTAAATTCGATAAAGAGAGAATTTATCGATTAGTCTTTAAAATTGTTCACGATCAAATGATAGGCTGTTAATAAGGACCACAGCTTCTATAAAGCATAGGTCCCTGTAGGCCATATGGGTTGGTTATCCTCTTAACCAAAGAGTGTGGAGACACTGGTATGGTATACAGGTGAGATGTAAGGGTACATCATCATTGAACGTGACCAACTCCAGAGCATTCTGCTGTCGAGAATGTCTTTGATGGGATATAGGTATAAGTGTCCCTTAGACCTGAGATCACCTCAGTGACTTGCAAGCAACTCACTGTGCTTTGATACTGGACTAATTGAATTTTTAATTCAGTGACGGAAGGCTTCTGAGCATAATCAAGTACTTGCGAAGTCACAGTGTGAGCATAACCAAGAGTTGGAGAAGAATGAGTCACTGTATTTCAATTTAGCAAAACTTTGACCAGAATAATCCATCAGATGGATTTGATATTTTGAAATATAATGTGGACAACCTGATCAGAGTTGACAGTTGAACTCTAAGGTATCCTATGATCATTTTGGTCAAGAGGATGAATTATATGGAAACTATATCCGCATGGATTTTAAGGATGTTGTTCTATACATTCGACCAATCCGATCGTCGGGTACCATTGCTAGATGGTCACTTCGATTGGTATAAGAATTTATTTTTATACTATCAACTTATGTTCGGACTTATGAGGTCACACACATTAGAGTTCATGATCCAATCAGATGGTTGATCAACGATTGAGAATCGTTCTAGGGTTAAATGATCAATACGATTGACATTTAACCTAGTGCAAGTGTTGCAGGAGGATCGATTAGCAATTCGATCACTAATTGATTTAATTTGATTAAGCCAATGGGCTGAGATTAAGTATAATTGAATATAATTTAATTAGATTTAGTTTGGGCTTGATTGGATCAAGTTCAATTGGTTTGTTGGATAAGCCAAGTGCAAGGAAAAAACTAGTCCTAGTTCAATTAGGACTTGGGTCAATTTAATTTCTAATTTGATTAAAAAATTAAATTAGATATAAATCTAATTTAATCTGATTAAATTATATTCTTAATTGGGTTAAGACTTATTTTAATTGGGTTGATCTAATTTTGGTTTGATTTGATTTGAGAAACAAAATTAAAACAAGTCATAAGATAGAATCCTAGTAAGACTAGGATTCCACCTTGCGCCACATAAGCCCCCCCACGCCCTCTCTCTTATTCCATGCCAATACCCTCTTATTTTATGTGACAAAAGCCCTCTCCCAGGTCTTTTCCACATCCAAAAGATTTTCTCTCTTCTTTCATACATGGAAAGTGGTTGTGGATTAAATCAAAGTAAGAATAAGTTTAGATTTCAAATTCTATGAGATAGAGTTTTAGAAATCCAAAACTCTTTTCTTTTTGCATCGAATTTATCCAAATTTTTTTTAGAATTTTTTTGGCTTTTAGGATATATATTGTACACCCTTTTCTAGTGGTCCATGCATGAAAATAAGGAGGAGGCACCCAAGAGTTAGGTGCCCCTTATCTTATCATGTTTGGATAAGCCTTGACTAGGTATTTGACCTAGACAAGGACTCTATCATATCTTTCTCTATAAAATGAGTTTCTTCATGAACATTTTGTAAAACATAGAGATTTGAGATTCCTTTGGGATATCCAAAAATTAAATAAAAGGACCTTTGGGTCGTGGAGATATAATAGACACAAGATAGGATGTCTAGGAGAGAGTAAAGAGAAGAAGAAGAGGGTCTTCTTCTAGGGTTGTTAGTTTCATCTCTTCCCTTCCTCCATCTTGAGTTTTTCTGAGAGCGTCTCAAATTTAAAACTCCTCCTCCTACTTCTCATTTTTGGAAGAGCCCAAATCAAGAAGAAGGAGGCACCTGATCAACCATCGAAGAAGGATCAGCGCAGTACTAGCATACTGTGCTGATTTCCTGAAGCAGGACTTCTGGTCGAGATTCGTAGGCTCGTGTGGATGACTCTTAGAGACTGGATGTATGTGTGGTTTGCAACATCATCCTCAAGCCTGGATCAGAAAGGTTAGAATGTCTAACTTGCAAGGTAATAGATCTGATCTATTGTTTAATACATACATTAGATGTAGTATAAAAATATGTTGATATGATCAACATGTAGCTCATGCTCTATATATTTTAATTTTTAATTTAATACTATATAATAATCATGTAATAAGATCTTAGATCTAGAGATTTTTTAATTTTAAAAAATAAATTTTGATTTATTTTAGTCTTCCACTGTCTGATCTTGAAAAAGTTTCAAGATCTAACCCTGAAACCCTAGATCTGTTTCCTACAATTGGTATTAGAGCCTAGATTATTTATTACATGATTATTTATATATACTTAAATTATTTTTTAGATTAAATTTAATTTATAATCTGATTATTAAATCTAAAATTAAAATTTTAAATCAATCACGAACTGCAAGATTGTCCTACTGTAAGGTTTACCCCTTACAGTGCAAAGATTGTCCTAGTTCGTGTAGATCTATCTTTAATCATAAATTTGTTAGATATGATCTAGATTAAATTTATGATTTATTATATTTAAAAGGTGTTTAAATCTGAAATAAAATCTCTTTGTTAATAATTTTTGTGTAAAAAAATTATTTAAAGTTGAAATTATTTCAATTACATGAACCAGTTTAGATTAGATCTAAAGTAGTTTTATGTTTATTTCACTTGCATCTTGATTATGAATCAAACATGTAATACAGTTGGTAGAACCATATTGTAAAATTATTTTACAAATATAAAAATTATTTTTGAAAAGCCGAACCCAACCCTCAGCCCAAAACTTAATTGAGAATTAAGAAGTTGTTTAATTAGGTTCTAGGATTGTGAATTGAAGAATCTAAGACATAAACCATAACACATTGGGTTAATGGGTTAGTAAAAATTAGGTCCGTTAATTGGGTTAGACCTATGGTTAGATTAAAGATGGACTTAATTAGAGAATTGACTAAATCTAATCAATTGTTGTCTTAGATTAGGTCAAGGATTTTCTAGATCAATTATAATAGTTGTAGTTGGTCAAGTCCATATCTTTAACGAGAACCAAATGATCTTTATTCTTGGCTAAGCGGTCTAGCATAAACTGTTAGGTTGATCTAATCAAAACTAATTAAACCAGTTGGTGTCTAAGGTAAATCAGACCGGTGGTTTTTAATTGGGAGCCCACTTACCTAGCTATTTTTGATGGTGTCTAAGGCAAGCTTTGGCCGACCCTCCCACTGATCGAACTTACCTGGCCTCTTGGTGAAATTATGTTTTGATTGGATCACTTGACTATTCGAGCTGACCCATATCAGCTAGGTACATCAATGTGACTGATTTAGGTGCTCCTAGATCAGCCCTTTTAATGATCTCCCTTAAGCTGACTTGGTGAAGCCAGTGGGAGGATCATGATAAGCTGGTTCATCTGACCTCATCCTCTAAATCATTTAAATCTTCTAAAATTATTAGGTCCTTAAAATGACAAAGTTATGAAGATAACTGAGTCATAGCCTCCCATTAAGGTATTTGATAATGAGTCCATTAACTCAATAATCATTACAGACCCAAGGGCCTGGTGCTTGTTGACTAATGGAATTATCACTCATCATATGACAACTTGAAAGTGTCTCTCTAATGGTGGTTAGGTGAGCCAACCAAAATTGAGCTTAATTATTCGTTGGTTAGATGCACCAAGTATGGTCATGTTAATGGTTGGACCTAATCAAATCCTTACAGTGAAGGCCAAAGCCTATTGATTAGGTTTCTGGAGCAAAATTAAAATTACTAGAAATTATTTAGAGAAATAATTAGTTATGAACCTATCCTTAGATGTACATGGATTGGCCAACCAAAGTTGGGCTTGTGTGCCGTCTAAGTGGATTCTAGTACCCACTAAGAAATTTGGGTAATTCCTCGAATTGGAGGTAGAGGCTACCAATTCGAATAAAGTAGTGGGAAAAATTTTTTGATTAAAGTCCAAATCTTTAGATTTAATGAATCAATTACTAATTAGGTTATGGTTTTCTTTTGTGCAGATATGGCCACTTTCCTATCGCTCTGATCATCGTTGGACAATGATAAGTTGGTGGGACCCAACTTCGATAGCTGGTACCAAAAGTTGAAGATAGTCTTGGAGCATGGATGGATCCTATATGTGATAATGGATCCTGCATCTGAGGAGCTAGCTGCCAATGCACGTGGAATAGTCAGAGACACATACCAAAAGTGGCTCAGTGACCAGACCATGGTGCGCTGTATCATGTTGGCTGCCATGAGCGACGAGTTCAGTCACAGATTCGAGATGACTCAGCCAAAGGACATGCTTCAAGTGTTGGAGGATGCCTTTGGCACATCCGATGACGTGGAGAGGCATAAGACTAGTTGTACCATCTTCAATGCCAAAATGCGGGATGGTGCCTCTGTCACTGATCATATATTGTACATGATTGAGCTGATGGAACGATTGAGCAAGCTCGACTTTTTCTTGCATGAGCAGCTTGGGAAGGATACAATACTAAACTCTCTGCCCAAGTCTTATCTCCCATTCCTCACTCATTATAGAATGATAAAGCCTGAAGTGAACTACCATGGGTTACTAGGGTTGCTTCAGAACTTTGAGAAGGATCACCAACTCCACAAGGAGTCGGTGAACTTAGTGGGAGGTTTGTCTTCTGGTTCTCGATCCTTTAAGAAAGAGAAGAAGAATAAAAAGAAGCAAGTGAAAAAGGTGCAACTTCAGGCTGGGACATTAGTGCAGGGCCAGACCAAAAAGATCAAGCCTGATAAGAGTCAAGCTGAATGCTTCTTTTGCAAAAAGCGGGGGCACTGGAAGAGAAACTGTCCCTAATACATTACCTCCCTGGACCCGAACAGGCAGAGAAAGCAACAAGTTGTTGCTGAGCAAGGTATTTATATGATAACTCCTTGCAATTTCTCTATTTGTGATATAACTGACTGAATATTGGATACCGATGCCCTTACCATATTTGCAATTCGTTGCAGGGGTTGCAGGTCAGTAGGAGATTCGAGTAAGGCGAGAGGTTCCTAAATGTTGGAGATGGAAGATCAGTTCCAATTCTAGCATTAGGAATCTTGAAACTTGTATTTGAATCCCATATCGTTGTTCTTAATGATTGTCATTTCTGTCCCAGTTTCTTTCTAAATATCATTTTTGTAGGCCTTCTGGCAAAAAATGATTATGAAATTTCAATAAAGAAACAAGTTTGTAATATCATTATAAATGGTGTTACTATTTTTTGTGGATATTTGAATAATGGTGTGTATATGTTATCACAACCTGTTAATGTAGTCTATTCAACTAGCAAGCACCCTAGATTAGATAGTGTGTCAGATATCTACTTATGGCATTGTAGGCTAGGTCATATAAATAAGAATAGAATAAATAGGTTGACTCAAGAGGGAATCCTCGAATTCAGTGATTGTGAATCACTTTCAACCTGTGAGTTCTGTCTTCTTGGTAAAATGACCAAGTCACCTTTTACTGAAAAAGGTGAGAGAGCTACTGAGCTCTTGGGCCTAGTATATACTGATGTATGCGGGCCCATGAGTACAAATGCTAGAGGTGGATATTTTTACTTCATAACTTTCATGAATGATCTATCCAGATATGGATATGTCTATCTGATGAAACATAAGTCGGATTCATTTGAAATGTTCAAATGATTCCGAAGTGAAGTAGAAAAATAAATTAGAAAGAGCATTAAAACTCTTCGATCTGACCGAGGAGGAGAATATCTTTCTAGTGAGTTTCTCATATATTTAAGAGAGAATGGGATTCTCTCCCAATGGACTCCTCCAGGAATACCACAGCATAATGGTGTGTCTGAAAGGAGAAATCGAATTTTGTTAGACATGGTCTGATCCATGATGGGTTTTGCCAGCTTGTCGATACTTTTTTTGGAGATATGCACTCGAATCGGCCTGTTATCTGTTAAATAGGATTCCAAGTAAGTCTGTAATTAAGACTCCATATGAGATATGGATAGGGCATAAGCCAACACTTTCACACCTTAAGGTCTGGGGGTGCCCGACCTATGTCAAATGATTAGTCACAGACAAACTTAGACCTAGGTCTGACAAATGCACATTCATAGAGTACCCCAAAGAGACCAAAGGATATTTTTTCTACCATGTTGATGAACAAAATGTGTTCATCAGCCTTAAGGCAATCTTTTTAGAAAAAGAGTTTCTTGATGAAGGAACCGTTGCCTCTAAGGTTGAACTTGATGAAGTTCAACAGGTAAAAGGACCGACACCAATAGCTGAACCTGAGTCAGATTTGATTAGATCAAATCAGGAGCCCAATGTATTTGTACCATTAAGGTAATTCAGTAGAGTACCGTATCAGCCGAATAGATACTATGATTTCTTAGTCCAGGATGGTGATCCCATCGAACTCGATGAGAACGATGAGGATCCAATCACCTATATAGATGTAATGCAGAGACCTGATTCTGAGAAATAGCTTGAAGCCATGAAATCTGAAATGAAGTCCATGAAGGTCAACGATGTATGGACATTGGTTGACCCACCTGAAGGGGTTAAACCCATTAGGTGTAAATGGGTGTTCAAAAGAAAAAGGGGCACAGACAAAAAGGTGGAGACCTATAAAGCCCGTCTAGTTGTCAAGGGGTATCATCAACATTATGGTATTAACTATGACGAGACATTTTCTCCTATGACAATACTCAAATTCATTCAGATAATACTTACAATAGCTGTCCATCTGGATTATGAGATCTGACAAATGGATGTAAAGACAGCTTTCCTAAATGGAGAGCTGATCGAAGAGGTATATATGATACAACCTAAGGGGTTTACATCCACAGATGAGTCCAAGGTGTGCAAGCTTCAGAGATTCATTTATGGATTGAAGCAAGCTTCTCGGAGTTGGAACATACATTTTGATAAGGTGATCAAAACATATGGCTTCATTAAGAATGGAGAAGAGTCCTGCATCTATAAATGGGCAAATGGTCCAGTTGTGATATTTCTTGTCTTGTACGTGGATGACATTCTCTTAATCAAAAATGACATCCCCATACTACAGGGAATAAAAGTTTGGTTGTCATCATAGTTCTCCATGAAGGACTTGGGTGAAGCATCCTACATCCTAGGGATGAAGATCTATAGAGATAGATCTAAAAAGATGCTTGGGTTATCCCAGTCCACGTACATAGACACTGTGCTGAAGAGATTCAACATGAAGAATTTCAAGAAGGGCTATCTACCGATAGGCCATGGAATTTTTCTCTCTAAGAAGAATTGTCTGATAACTTCTGAAGAGAGAGAGCATATGAGTAGAGTCCCATATGCTTCGATCGTGGGATCTATCATGTACGTCATGACATGTACAAGATCAGATGTGGCATACTCACTAGGAGTAGTGAGTAGATACCAATCTGATCCTAGAGAAAATCATTGAAAAGTGGTTAAAGCCATTCTTAAGTATTTGAGAAATACTAAGGATCAATGATTGGTTTATGATGAGTCAGATCTGAAACTTATGGGGTTCACAGACTCCAACTTTCAATCTGACCATGATGACAGTAAAAGCATGTCGGATTATATCTTTACTCTGAATGATGGAGCTATTGCTGGAAGAGTTCCAAGCAGTATACTGTGGCAGACTCTGTTTGTGAGGTGGAGTATATTGCAGCATCGCATGCCGCGAAGAAAGCTATGTGGCTGAGAAAATTCATCATCGAGCTCGGAGTAGCACCCTCTCTCGATGGTTCAGTCCTGCTCTACTATGACAGCACTGGTGCCATAGCTTAAACAAAGAAACCCAAAGCACACCAGCAGACAAAGCATATTTTGTGCCGCTTCCACTTGATTCAGGAGATCGTGGATTGAGGTGACGTCGACCTTCAGAAGATCGATGAAAAGGAGAACCTGGCCGACCCCTTCACTAAAGCTCTAGCGATAAAGGAGTTCGACAACCATAAGTCGAAGATGGATATTAGATACTATGCCAAGTGGCTTTAGGACAAGTGAAAGTTGTTGGAAAATGTGTCCCAAAAATCAATCGTCAGTCTGTTGACGGTTGAGCAATCTTGTATGGTAATTGATTTGTTAATAAATAAAATATATTTGATATTTTCATCATAAGCTTTCATCTTCTAATGAACTCCGTTGTTATGATGAAGTCCTTAGGACTATTTAAATTTGATAAAGAGAGGATTTATCGATTAGTCCTTAAAACTGTTCACGACCAAATGATAGGCTGTTAATAAGGACGACAGCTTCTATCGAGCATAGGTTGCTGTAGGCCATATGGGTTGGTTGTCCTCTTAACCAAAGAGTGTGGAGACACTGATATGAAATACAGGTGAGATATAAGGATACATCGTCATTGAATGTGACCAACTCCAGAGCATTCTGCTGTCAAGAATATCTCTGATGGGATATAGGTATAAGTATCCCTTAGACCTGAGATCACCTCAGTGACTTGCAAGCAACTCACTATGCTTTGGTACTGGACTAACTGAATTTCTAATTCAGTGATGAAAGGCTTTTGGTCATAGTCAAGTACATGCGAAGTCAGAGTGTGATCGAGATGGGATTGACCACTCCAAGAGTTGGAGAAGAATGAGTCACTGTATTTCAATTTAAAAAAATCTTGGCCAGGATAATCCATCAGATAGATTTGATATTTTGAAATACAATGTGGACAACCTTATCAGAGTTGACAGTTGAACTCTGAGGTGTCCTATGATTATTTTGGTCAAGAGGATGAATTATATGGAACTATATCCGCATAGGTTCTAAGGATGTTGTTCTACACATTCGACCTATCCGGTCGTCGGGTACCATTGCTAGATGGTCACTTCGATTGGTATAAAAATTTATTCCTATACTATCGATTTAGGTTCGGACCTATGAGGTCACACACATTAGAGTTCATGATTCGATCGGATGGTTGATCAACAATTGAGAATCGTTCTAGCATTAAATGATCAATACGATTGACATTTAACCTAGTGCAAGTGTTACAGGAGGATCAATTAGCAATTTGATCGCTAATTGACTTAATTTGATTAAACCAATGGGCTGAGATTAAGTCTAATTGAATATGATTTAATTAGATTTGGTTTGGGCTTGATTGGATCAAGTCCAATTGGTTTATTGGATAAGCCAAGTGCAAGAAAAAAACTAGTCCTAGTTTAATTAGGACTTCGATCAACCTAATTTTTAATTTGATTAAAAAATTAAATCAGATTTAAATCTAATTTAATCTGATTAAATTAAGTTTTTAATTAAGTTAAGATCTATTTTAATTGGATTGATCTAATTTTAGTTTAATTTGATTTGAGAAATCAAATTAAAACAAGTCATAAGATAGAATCCTAGTAAGACTAGGATTCCACCTTGCGCCACATGAGCCCCCCCCCACGTCCTCTCTCTTATTCCATGCCAATATCCTCTTATTTTGTGTGACAAAAGCTCTCTCCTAGGTCTTTCCCACATCCAAAAGGTTTTCTCTCTTCTTTCATATCTGAAAAGTGGTTGTAGATCAAATCAAAGTAGGAATAAGTTTGGATTTCAAATTCCATGAGATAGAGTTTTAGAAATCCAAAACTCTTTCTTTTTGCATCGAATTTATCCAGATTTTTTTTAAAATTTTTATGGCTTTTAGGATACACATTGTGCACCCTTTACTAGTGGTCCATGAACAAAAATAAGGAGGAGGTGCCCAAGAGTTGGGTGCCCCTTATCTTGCCATGTTTGGATAAACCTTGACTAGGTATTTGACCTAGACAAGGACTCTATCATATATCTCTCTATAAAATGAGTTTATTTATAAACTTTTTGTAGAACATAGAGATTTAAGAGACCTTTGGGGCATCCAAAAATCAAAGAGAAAGACCTTTGGGTCATGGAGATATAATAGACACAAGATAGGGTGTCTAGGAGAGAGTAAAGAGAAGAAGAAGAGGGTCTTCTTCTAGGGTTGTTAGTTTCATCTCTTCCCTTCCTCCATCTTGAGTTTTTTTGAGAGCATCTCAGATCTAAAACTCTTCCTCCTACTTCTCATCTTTGAAAGAGCTTAAATCAAAAAGAAGGAGGCACCTGATCAACCATCGAAAAAGGATCAGCGCAGTACTAGCATACTGTGCTGATTTTCTGAAGTAGGACTTTTGGTCGAGATTCATGAGCTCGTATGGATGACTCTTAGAGATCGGATGCATATGCAGTTTGCAACATCATCCTCAAGCTCAGATCAGCAAGGTTAGAACATCAAATTTGCAAGGTAATAGATCTGATCTATTGTTTAATACATACATTAGATGTAGTATAGAAATATGTTGATATGATCAACATGTAGCTCATGCTCTATATATTTTAATTTTTGATTTAATGCTATGTAATAATCATGTAATAGTATCTTAGATCTAGAGATTCTCTGATTTTAGAAAATAAAATTTAATTTATTTTAATCTTTCGCTGCCTGATCTTGAAAAAATTTCAAGATCTAACCTTGAAATCCTAGATCTGTTTTCTACAATTGGGACCCTCTGATAGTGGAGCCGATGCGACAATGAAGATCGATGAAGGTGCCTCAACTTCCGAGGTAGAATGTGAATGTGAACATCGTCGTCTGTCTCTTGATGCCATATCTGCAATAATTAAGATATAAATAAATATAATATTAAATAATAATAATAAAAATCAAATAATATTTTAATGAATACAATTATATAGCATACCATTATTGCAAGACAAGATTGAACAAAGAATATAGATCTACTCATCAATATTCGTATTTTTCTCAATGTGTAGATCCTCCTTCGAATTACAATAATCGATATATGTGTCGTTTTCTATCTCATCGTCATTTATAAACTGATCGTCACCTTCTGACTCATCAAGATTACATACAAAATCAGCTTCAACTTCATTGGACTGTAGATCAGCCCTATTCAAAGATGCCGTTATAAGTTCTTCATCCACCAAAAGCTCAGCTAATATTTATTCTTCTTACTAAAAAGCTTTCTCTTTATGTAAATTCGAATTTTCATCCATCTCTAATCGGGTTGGTATGTCATATACGCCTTTAGGTATTATTTTTTATACAACATGCCAATTATCTCGATACCTTAGATCCTTCAAATATATTACTTGTTGCGCTTGAGTTGCTAATATATACGGCTCATTTTGGTACCATGTTCGTGCAAAATTTACACTGATAAATTATGAATCGATATAAATACTGATCTTTTTATTACTAATATCCCACCATTCACACTGAAATAAAAATACAGAATTACTGGACCCATACTTCAGTTCTATGATATCTACCAGTACACCATAATAATCAATCTTTTTTTCTCCTTCATATCCTGTTATAGCAATCCCACTATTGTGGATTCATCGTTGCAGCTCAAGCTTCCTTGTGTGAAATCTTATTCCTCCAATAATTCAGGATGCATAGTAATTAATCTTTTGATCAAAATCACATGCTAAATCGTGCAACTCATCAGTCACACCCATTTTTTTATTGAAATACTTATGTTTCATCTACATCATAAGATAAAAAATTATATTGGTTCAAATAATATTATTTATAAGTAAATAAATAATATATCACTAATGTAACTTACAAAATCACCAAACTATTTTATAAATTTCTTTCTGTGTCGATCATCAACATCTGTATTATTCTCTCTACATAGTATACTCTTATGCTCACTATAAAAAATTATAATTTTTAATTTTACATCGATATAAATTTTTTTTTTAAATATTAAACAGTATGGTAAGATGGTACTTACTCAATAAAATTTTTAATTTTTTTATAATTATTTAGAACATGAAAGTGTGCTTTGGGTAGCTCGTTCACATCCATAAATTCATATCTCCTTACACTAATAAGTTGAACCATTTATTTAAATATAGACAACATCAGTTCATTGTCACCCCATTCACGGTCTGCATTACAATCTGTACGATTGAATCTTATTTTGATATCATCAAGATACATCGAGCATAATGTGACACACTCAATAGCTACATATGCTTCCGCTATAGACCCTTCAGACCTTGCTTTATTACGCACATAGTTTTTTAAGGTGCATAAGAATTTGTAAATAAAAATAAATTTAAATTTTAGAACTATATTTACATCTTATAATTGATATGACAAAATATGTATAATTTTTTTACCTTTCAATAGGATACATCCATCGATAATGTACCGATTCGATCAAAAAAAATTTCTTTGGAAGATGAACAGCCAGATGCACCATGACATCAAAAAATGATGATGGAAATATTTTTTCTAACTTAAAAAGAATGAGTATGATATCCTTCTCTGATCTCTCAAGTAAGTTAATCTTCAATTTTTGATAATACAGTTCTCGAAAGAATACTCCCAGCTCAATCAATGCAGTTTGAACATTACCATCCAAATAGCCACGCATGACCACAGGAAGCAAATGTTGCATCATCACATGGATGTTAGGACTTTTCATGTCAGAGATATTACTGTCGTTGTTCCCAACACACCGTAATATGTTTGAAGCGTATGCATAAGAAAATTTTATGATTTTGAACCATCCATAGAAATTTTTTTTTTCTCACCAAACAGTGAATAACATGCAGGTGGCATAAAAAATCTCTCACCTCGATGAACTAAATGCAACTCCAATTAGATTCCTATTTTCTGTAAATCAAGATGAGCTTTTGTACCATCTTTTATTTTTTCTGGGATGTTCAATACAATACTGACGATATTATCACAAATATTCTTTTCAATATACATTACATCTAGATTATGATGAAGTAGTAGTTACTTCCAATACGGTAGTTCAAAAAAGATGCTCCGTTTCATCCAATTCAGCTCATCTTTAGTACGCTTCCGCTTGCGAGTATCCGATGTTTTTTTAAATTGGACATTTTCAATGACTTCAAGTTATTTTAAAATTTCTACTTCACTTAACTCTTTAGGTGGCGAACGTCGGTCAGACTTACCATCAAAATATTGGTTATAACGGGTCCTCCAAGAATGATTAGCAGGAAGAAACTATCGATGACCCATGAAACATATTTTCTATCCGTGCTTTAAATGTAAGGAGAATGCATCCCTATTGCATGTTGGACATGTAAGATATCCTTTGGTGCTCTATCCAGATAAGTTTTCATATGCAAGAAAATTATTTATGATCCATAGAATCGAAGCATGTAACTTAAAATTACTTTGACTTACAGAATCATATGTCTGTACCTTATTTTCCCATAGCTCTTTCAGATCATCGATTAAAGGTCGTAGATATATATCAATTTCATTACCTGATGCTTTCGGACCTGAAATCAACAGTGATATAAAAATAAATGGTTCTTTCATGTACTTCCAAGGTGACACATTATATACAACTAGCATCACAGGCCACATGCTGTAAGAGGTACTTAGATTGTCAAAGGGATTAAATCCATCTATTGCTAGACTAAGCCGGATATTGTGTGGATCACTCGCAAAGTATGGATGCTTTGCATCGAAGTCTTTTCATACTAAAGAGTTGGTTGGGTGGCTAAGTATGTTCTCCTCCAAAAGCTGCTGCACATAATGCCATCTCATTTTTTTAGCTGTCTTTATGGACATACGTAACCTTTGAAGTCTTGGAATCAGTGAAAAATATCTCAAAATCTTTTGAGGTATCTTCTTTGCTTTCTTATTATCGATTTTGTATCTAGGCTCACCATATTTCGAACATTCGATTGCTTGTTCATTATTCTTATAAAATAATATATAGTCATTTTTGCAGGCATGTATAGGAATATAGCCAAGTCCAATTTTCTGCATGTATATTTTTACTTCAGAATATGATTTTGGAAGTCTCTCTCCATCGAGAAGAGCTGCTTTAATCAATGTTAAAATTTGATCAAATGACTTCTGACTCCATCAATTCACGATTTTAATATGAAGCAATTTTATCAAAAATTCTAACTTGAAAAACTTTGTACAATTTGGATAGAGTGGCTCTCGTGTATCCCTTACAAGCTTTGCAAACTGTTTAGAAGTCCCTTCTACCTCAAGCCGGATATTATGTTCATGATCAGAATTACTTTCAGATGCAGTAGTGCTCATGCGTACATTTGAATAAGTACCTTGATGTGAATCATCTAACAATTCTTCTATACCGCTATGTTTGACAGGTCCACCAGCATCACTATCATCTTCAATATCATCATCATCGCGCACCACTTCATTCGGATCACCCTCCCCATGTCATATCCAATAAGTATACTTTTTATCCATACTATATTGTAGTAGATGCTCCTCAACAAGTGTTATGTGACGATATGCCAAATTGACACATCTCTTACATGGATAGTTTATGCGACCAGCACTATCAGCCTTATGCCGTACAAACTCAATAAAATCTCAAACTCCTTTTCGATATTCAGGCAAAAAAATATCTCTAGCATTTATCCAATTTTTATTGATATCCATCTAACAATAAACACAAAATCATTAACAACCAAAATAAAGTTCAGTAGTATTCTGGATCTCGATCCAAATTTCAAATTAAATCGTATTCTGAATTCCAGCCAAAATCTCGATTCGGATCCAGATCTGGATCACTTTATACAAAACAACACATATTAAAAAACACAGACTGAATAGTAATATAGAAAATATGTTACATCAATTTAATGAAATAAAAATGCATGATACTATCTATTTCAAATCATTATTAATAGATGTGGTCCTATCCCTTTCAGAAAAGTAATAATCTCATTATTGTTATTAGTGGATATTTTATCTCATTTTTGTGAAAATTTTGGCAACATCTCCCCATGGTTCTCCAAGTATACAATGTGGATATGGTGCCTATGCACCCTATCCACCATATACCCAAAGAACAATGGACAGATAACTTCTGAATATCACATAATGAAATAAAATATCAACTATTAACAACAATAATATTATTATTTTTTCAAAAAGTTCGAATACGGAACATCCAAGATTCGATCTCGATGAAGATTGACTCTTGAATGAAAATCTATGACTCAATGCAATTTAACTACCATCTTTGAACATGCATTCGAAGATGGATTTCTAATTTATCAAAAAAGAATAACTTCGTATTGAAATTTCTTCATCAAAAATTTCAACAAATTTTTTTCTAAAATAAAAACACTTTTTATATTTATAATTTTAGCAGTATATAAAGCAGCACATAAAATAATTAAATTATAACAAGTAACAGCAATGTGCATTATGTTAGTGAAAAAAATAATTAATCAAATAATTAAATAATTTCAACAGTAACACTAAAAAATAATATGTAATAAATATAATTAATCAAATAATTAATCAAATAATATGCATCCCCCTCCACATCGGCCCGACCCGGCCCGATCCGGCCCAGCCCACCCCATCCTCATCCTCATCCTCGCCGGCCTCGACCCCATCCACGCCGGCCGAGCCCCATCCCCATGACCTCGGCCCGACTCAGACCCATCCCCGCAGGCCCCGGCTCGACTCGAAACTGACCCAGCCTGGATCCAACCCAGAACCGACCCGCCCTGCCCCGACCTGGCTCGACTCGACCCAGCCTGGCCTGCCCCATCGGACCGGCCCGACCCCATCCCCAGAGGCCCCAGCCCGACCTGTCCCGACCCGCCCCAACCCGATCCGGCCCGACCTACCCCGTTAGACCGACCCAGCCTGACCCTGTCCCTAGACTCGAACCGACCCGACTCGACCCAACCCACCCCAGCCCAGCCCGACCCAACCCGACCCAGCCCGACCCGGCCCGGCCAAACAGATCGGGCCAGCCTGACCCCGTCCCCACCCCGACCATGTCTCCACCAGCCCGGCCCCGTCCACCCCTCCCCGACCTGGCCCGACCCGACCCACCCATCAACCCCAGCCCTACCCGGCCCACCCGACCCCATCCTCGTGCCCGTCGGCCCTAACCCACCCATCCTCGTCCCCATGCCCGTCCGCCTCAGCCCCATCCACGACAGCCCGACCGGGCCCACCTGTCCATGCCGACCCACCCGTCCATGTCGGCCCACCCATCCTCGTGCCCGTTGGCCTCGGCCCACCCATCCCTGTCCCCGCGCCCATCGGCCCCGACCCCATCCACGCTGGCCCGACCCGGCCCACCCGTCCACGCTGGCCCGACCTATTGGAAAATGTGTCTTAAAGCCAATCATCTAAGTGGTAGATGATTGAAATTAGTATTAAATTATCTAATAATAATAGTTATTTGGCAGGTTCATCACAAAAGTTTTATCTTCTTTAAATGAACTCTTAAATTATGATGAAGTTTTTAGAACCATAATTAATCGATAAAGGAGGATTTATTGGATGGTTCTTAAATTGTTCACGATCAAATGATAAGTTATTAACAAGGATGATAACTTATCAAGTGTAGATCGTTGTATGCCATATGCGTTGGTTGTCCCCGTAACCAAGTGGTGTGGAGACATTGGTATGGCATCCAGATGAGATGTAGGAGTACATCTGTATTGAACGTGATCAATGTAACACTCTACTGTCAAGAGTAGTTAGCTAAGACCAATGGGTATAAGTGTCCCTTCGATCTGAGATCACCACAGTGACTTGCAAGCAACTCACTGTGCTTTGGTGCTGGACTATCTGTATTTTTAATATAGATTCAAAAAAATTTTGGGTACAGTCAAGTACTTGTGAAGTCGGTGTGTGAGTCAAGATAGGATTGACCACTCCTGATTAACTTCAGGAAGAGAATGTCTCGCTGTGTTTCAATTTAGCAAAACCTAGGCCTGGGTAATCCTCGTGAGAAGTCACGAGATTTGCAAAATTTTGAGACACAATAGAAATGACTTATATGAGTGTTGACAACATACTCGAAGTCGTCTTAAGCATTATTGATCAAAAGTATGAATTACATGGTAACCATGTGTCAAGGTTCTTAGAATGTTGCTTTGCATACATTCGACCTATCTGGACGTCGGAAACTATTGCTAGATGGTTACTTTGACTGGTACAAAAATTGATTCCTATGCTACTGACTTAGGTTTGAACCTATAGGATCACACACATAAGAGGTTGTAACATAATCAGATGGTTAATCGATGATAGAGAATCATTCTAAGGTTAAACGATCAATGTGATTGATGTTTGACCTAATGCACGTGTTGCAGGAGGATCGATTAACAATTGGATTGCTAATTGACTCAATCTGATTGAGCAATTGGGCTGAGATTAAGTCTAATTGAATTTGATTCAATTAGAATTAGTTTGAATTTAATTAGATTAAGTCTAATTGGTTTATTGGATAAGCCAGTTGCAAGGGAGAATAAATCTTTGTTTGACTAGGACTTGTATGCACCTAATTCCTAATTAAGTTAAGATTTAAATCAGAATTAAATATAATTTAATCTAATTTAATTAGACTTCTAGTTAGACTAAGATCATCATTAATTAGGTTATAATTAATTTGGATTGGGTTCAAAGAGCTTGACCTAGTCTACATAAGAATCCTAGTTAGACTAGGATTCCATCTTCTCCATTATGCCACCTAAGAAACTCCAAGCCCACACCACATATTAATTTCTAGATAATTTTTATATGATATCCATATCTAAGGAATATAATCTCACATCACTTATTCTAGATATTTGAATCAGATTTGATTTGATTCAATATGAAAAGTGATTTGGTTTATTATGGAAAGTGGTTTAGGTTCATTTCCTTTTTGAAAGAGTCCCTCTTCACAATAACTCTTCTCTCCTCTCATGCACCAACTTCCTCCACCCTTATCCTATCTTTTTGTCACCCCTTTTGTGCTTGTTATCCTGATCTCCATGCAAAAAAGAAGGGAAGGGGCGTCCAAGAGTTGGATGCCCCATGGTCTCCTTGTTAGACTAGGTCTTTTGACCTAGTCTACCTCTTATATTGGTGCCGCCCATATGATATTATTAGAGAGTCTAAAATATATGGTTTTTTTGATAGAAAAAGTAGAGAAGAAAGATGATAGCATGGGTGGTTTGACGCACCAATATCCTTGGAGGAGAGTCTTCTATCAAGAGATCAAAAAGTTGATGTCTTGTAGAGACAAAAGGTAAGAGAGAAGATTATTTTCTCTTATTATTTTCTTTTCTTATTATTTTCTCTTTGTTTTTGTATTTTTTATGTCATAAAAATTTGAGAAAGAAAGAGAGATGACGTGGTGGATTTATGCTCCAATGAGTTGGGGTAAGGTGATCTGATTTTGGACATGATCTGATCATGTTCTGATGAGAGAAGAAGAAGAAAAGAAAGTCTTCTCTTAAGGTTTCTTTTAAAACCCTTCTTCTCCATCAATCATGAGATTTTTCTATGAAAAAAATTAGATATCACAAGATCTGAAAGTTTGGAAAACATCTAGAGAAGAAAGTCTCCTCATGTCTTTAGCATAGAGATGTTCTCAGGATATCAATCATTGATGTACTGAAAGAGAAGATTTATCTTCTCTTAGGACCTTTTTCTATTACATATTATTTCTGATTTTAGGGAGGTCAAAGGATTTGACTTCTCCCTTATTCCTCCTCATATTTTTCATCTCTTGGAATGTCCAAGATATTTGAAGAATATTTTTAGATTAACCATCCGGAGGGATCTGTAAAAAGCTAGCACTTCGAGCGGATCTTCGTTCGACGATCCTTCGATTTTGTTGCAGTCTCATGTGGATCACCTATAGAGGTTGGATGCATGTGCGGCTCTAAAGATAATAAAAAAAATCAACCACAGAGTTCCCGACCCACATGAAGGTAAGAGATCTGATCTCTTCTCTTATCTAGATGTGATCTAGGTTTTAGATCTAAAACTATTTTAGATCTAGGGTATTGATTTGATCAATGCCAAAGCTTTTATTTTCTAATTTATAAATACAATATGACATGTTGTAGGTTCTAATTGTAGGGTTTAGTAATTTGATTATATATATTTATATATTAAATTATTTAATCTACATATTTCGCTGCATTATATTTCAAAATTATTTTGAAATTCATGCATGAAACCCTACATTTTTTTCCAACAGTGGTATCAGAGCATCTAGGTTCTTTTATAATATATTTATAATTATATTAAAATAAATTAAAAAAATAAAATAATAATTGTACGGACTGTAGGTTGTCCTGCTGTAAGGTTTATCCCTTACAGTGCAAAGGTTGTCCTAGTAAGTTACGATCTAAAAAATTTAAAAGAGTTTAAATAAATCTTGTCATGAATGTTTTAAATTAGGCTTATTTTATTTCATGAAATTTTATGTAATGTACATAGATTAAAATCAGTCAAGAATAGGATCTTGCGAAGGTTTTGTTTGCTTATCGGGCCAGCTCGACCAGCAATCCAGCTTGACTGAAAAGTTGGCTCGATTATTTTTCTGACTGATTTTAATTGTTAGTGTTTGTTAGTGAAATAAGTCAATCTATTTTTGAAATGACTCGACCTATTTAGTGAAACAACACTAACTTATATAAAATCTTTCAAAAGTTGAAAATGATTTTCAAAATGCCGAACCCCAATCCTCAGTCATGAACTTAATTAAAAGAATTAAGTGATTGTTTAGGATTTAGGTTTGTGATTTAAAGATCCTAAGATAATTTCATAAAATATGGGTTAAATGGTAATGGGTTAGCTTTGATCAGGTCATTAACTGGGTTAGACCTAGGGTTAGATTAAATATGGACTAAGTTAAGAAATTGATCAAACCTAATTAAAAGTTAATTAGGATTAGGTCATTCCTATAGATCACTTTAATAGTTGTAGTTGATCAAAGTCCATATATCTAACAAATGGACACTGATCATGGCTCAGCGGCTGAGCCCGAGTCTTTAGGTAGACCAAATCAAAACTGATAAATCAGTTGGTGTCTAAGGTAAACCTAATCGGTGATTTTTAATTGGGAGCCCGCTTACCTGACCATTTCTTATGGTGTCTAAGGCAAGCTTTGGCTGACCCTCCCTCCGATCATACTTACCTGGCCAATGTGGTTAATCAGGTCTTGATTAGATTGCTCATTGATTCGTGCTAACCCATGTCACATAGAAAATCAATGAATCTGATTTCATTCAGTGAGACTAATCTAGGTGCCCATGGACCAAATTTGATCCTAGTCCTTGTTAATGACTTGAGAAGTCAGTGGGAGGACTTGACTTGATGAAGTCAGTGGGAGCAAATTGGTCCATGTCCTTTCTATCCTTAAATCACTAATAATTTTAAATCTTCTAAAACTATTAGGTCCTTAAAATGACAAAGTTATGGAGATAACTAAGTAATAGCCTCCCATTAAGGTGTTTGATAATGAGTCCATTAACTCAATAATCATTGCAGACCCAAAGGCCTGGTGCTTGTTGACTAATGAAATTATCACTCATCATATAACGACTTAGAAGTGTCTCTCTAATGGTGGTTAGGTTAGCCAATCAAAGTTGGACTTAATCATTCATTGGTTAGATGCACTAAGTATGGTCATGTTAATGGTTGGACCTAACCGGATCCTTACAGTAGAGGCCAAAGCCTACTAATTAGGTTTCTGAGGTAAAATTAAATTAGTAGAAGTTATTTGAAGAAATAATTGATTAATGAACCTATCCGTAGATGCATATGGGTTGGCCGACCAAAGTCGGGCTTGTGTGTAGTCTGTGTGGATTCTAGTACCTACTAGAAAATTAAAGTAATTTTTGAATTGAAGGTAAAAGCTATCAATTCGAATAAAATAGTGGGAGAACTTTGAGACTAAAGTCCAAGTCTCTAGGCTTAAAATAATTCATATACATTAGGTCATTGTTCTCTTTTCTCAAAATAAGGCTAAACCTTAATTGCTCCAATCGCTGTTAGACAGTGATGACTTATGGGACCCAACTTCGTTAATTAGTATCAAAAGTTGAATTTGGTTCAGCAGTACGAATGGGTTTGTATCGAAGCTTCTTAGTCTAGTCAAAATAGTTAGTCCAAAATCGATCCAAATCAGGCATGTTGCTTCTACTGTCAGAAGCAGGATCATAGGAAGAAAGAATTGTCTTGCTTCCCTTGACCATAATAGGTTGAACAAGAGAAAGGAGCAAGAGTTTCTCATCAAGGATGTTATATAATAACACCTTAAAATTTCTCTATGAAATTCTACTACCTAGGTATTAGATACCGATGGTCTTATGCAATTTATTGCTAGGACTACAAGTAAGTGGAATGTTTGAAAATGGTGAGAAATTTTTGATTGCTAGGGATGAAAGTCTAAACTTTAGGAATTATAGAGCTTATTTTCAAATATTATCATGGTTACTATTGTCCATTGTTTATGATGAATGTAATCTTTGTTGGCCTTTTGACCAAACATGATTATCATTCATTAATAAAGGAAGATTATTATGATATTATTATGAATAATGTTACAATAATATATGGACAATAAGGAAATGATATTTAACATCTACACAGCCTATTAAGTGTAATGTACACACCCAAGTTAGATAATGTCATGGATGTCTATCTTTGGCTTAGTCACCTTGATAAGAACAGGATAAATGGATTAGCTTGAGAGAAAAACCTCACATCAATGATTGTGAATCATTGATAACCTGTGAGTCTTGTCTTTTTGGAAAGATGACAAAGTCATCTTTTAATGAAAAAGGTGAAGGAGCTGATAAAGTTCTAAGTCTCATATATAGTGATGTATATGGACCTGTGAACTTAAGTACCAGGGGAGGATATTAATATTTCATTACAGACAACCTATCTGGGCATAGGTGCTCTGGCCTGAATCATTTGAAATATTCAAATGATTCAATAATGAAAGATTGAAACAAACTGGATAAGGTGTTAGAACTCTTCGATCAGATCGAGGAGGCGAATACTTATCCAGTGAGTTTGTGACATATCTAGGAGAGAATTGGATTCTCTCTTAGTGGATTCCTTTTCGGAACAAAGTGTATCTAAAAGGAGAAGTTGAACTTTGTTAGACATGGTTCAATCCATAATAGGATTCACTTCTCTGCCTGTTTCAGGATTGTGCTCTTGTATGATTACTTGTTTTACTCTGAAAATATACTGAGTAAGTCTATTGTGCAGATTCCATATGAGATATGGAACGGGCATAGATCTAGACTCTCTCACCTTTGGATTTTGAGTTGATCGGCCTATGTCAAAGGTTTACATACAGATAAACTTGGTTCTTGGTCCAATAGGTGTTTAAGGGTTACTAATTCTATCATGCTGAAGAACATAAGATGCTCATCAGTAGTAGGGCATTCCTTTTGGAAAGGAGTTTCTTAGAGAAGGAACTGATGCCTATCAAGTTGAACTTGAAAGTTTGACTAGTAGAAAATAAACCGACATAATCTAGTAAACCTACAGAACCAGATTTGATTAGATCAAACTCAGAGCCCATTAAAATAACACCTTTAAGAAGATCTGATAGAGTATCACGTTAGTTGAACAGACACTTCAGTGTCTAGGTCTGGGATGGCGATCCTATTGAGCTCGATGAGATTAACAAAGATCCGATCACCTATAGGGATACAATGCAGTGGTCTAACTCTGAAAAGTGGCTTGGAGCCATTAAATCTAAATTGAAGTCCATGAAAATCAATAGTGTATAGACACTAGATGATTCACCTGAAGGGATAAAACCCATTAGATGTGAATGGATTTTTCAAAAGGATCAGAGTAGCGCAAACGGGAAGGTGGAGACCTATAAAGCCCATTTTCACTATTATCCCAGAGTTGGAACATACATTTTGAATATATGTCTTTGTTATGAATAAAGAGGAACCCTGCATTTATAAATGGGCAAAATATTCTATAATGTTATTCCTTATGTTGTCTATGGATGAAATTCTCTTAATCGAGAATGACATTCCAGTATTGCAAAGAATAAAGGTTTGGGTGTCATCTAATTTTTCTATGTTCAAGATCAAATATGGTATACTCACTAATGGTAGTGAGCAGATACTAGTCTGATCTAAGTAAGAACCACTGAAAGATTGTATGGACAATCCTTAAGTATTTGGAAAATACTAAAGTCCAGTGACTCAAATATAAAAATACTGACTTTAAACATGTGGATGTTTCGATTTCAGTCAGATCAAGATGACAACAAAAAAGTATCGGATCATATCCTAATTATAGGAGCAATTTACTGAAAAGGTTTCAAACAGGATACTTTAGTCTACTCAGTTAGTGATTTAGAGTACATCGTAGCATATGATGCTGCCATGTAAGCTGTGTAGTTGCTGAGCTTCATTAGCAGGTTGGGAGTGGCACCCTCCACTGATGGTCCAATCCTATCATAGCACTAGAGTCATAAATCTGGCTAAAGAACTGAAGGACCAGCATACTCTCTATTGCTATCACTTTTGATTTTAGATCAGGGTGACATCGATCTTTGGAAGATCGATGATAAAGGAGAACTTGATCGACCCATTTGCTGAGGCCTTGAAACTAAGAAGTTCTATGAACTCAAGTGGAAGATAGAATATTTGATATCATTCTGATTGGTTTGAGTACAAATGGGAGTTATTAGAAAATGTATCCTAAAGCCAATCATCTAAGTGGTAGATGATTGAAATTAGTATATGAATTATCTAATAATAATAATAGTTATTTAGCAAGTTCATCATAAAAGTTTTATCTTTCTTAAATGAACTCCTAAATTATGATGAAGTCATTAGAACCACAATCAATCGATAAAAAAGGATTTATAAGATGGTTCTTAAATTATTCACGATCAAATATAAGTTATTAACAAGGATGATAACTTATCAAGTGTAGGTCGCTGTATGCCATATGCGTTAGTTGTCCTCATAATCAAGTGGTGTGGAGACACTGGTATGGCATCCAGGTAAGATGTAAGAGTACATCTGCATTGAACATGACCAATGTAACACTCTACTATCAAGAGTAGTTAGCTAAGGCCAATGGGTATAAGTGTCCCTCCGATCTGAGATCACCACGATGACTTGCAAGCAACTCACTGTGCTTTGGTGCCGGACTGTTTGTATTTTTAATATAAGCTTGAAAGATTTTTGGGTACAGTCAAGTACTTGTGAAGTTGGTGTGTGAGTCAAGATGGGATTGATCACTCCTGATTAACTTCAGGAAGAGAATGTCTCGCTGTGTTTCAATTTAGTAAAATCTAAGCCTGGGTAATCCTGGTGAGGAGTCACGAGATTTGTAAATTTTGAGATACAATAGAGATGACTTATATGAGTGTTGACAATATACTCGAAGTTATCTTAAGCATTATTGATAAAAAAGATGAATTATACGATAACCATGGGTCAGGGTTCTTAGAATATTGCTTTGCATACATTCGACCAATCTAGATGTCGGGAACCATTGCTAGATGGTTACTTTGATCGGTACAAGAATTGATTTTTGTGCTACTGACTTAGGTTCAAACCTATAGGGTCACACACATAAGAGATTGTAACCTAATCAGATGGTTAATCGACGATTGAGAATCGTTCTAAGGTTAAACGATCAATGTGATTGATATTTGACCTAATGCAAGTGTTACAGGAGGATCGATTAGCAATTGGATTGCTAATTGGCTCAATCTGATTGAACAATTGGGCTGAGATCAAGTCTAATTGAATTTGATTTAATTAGAATTAGTTTAAATTTAATTGGATTAAGTCTAATTGATTTATTGGATAAGCTAGTTGCAAGGGAGAACAAGTCCATGTTCGACTAGGACTTGTATGCACCTAATTTTTAATTAAGTTAGAATTTAAATTAGAATTAAATATGATTTAATCTGATTTAATTAGACTCTTAGTTGGACTAAGATCACCATTAATTAGGTTACAATTAATTTGGATTGGGTTCAAAGAGCTTGACCTAGTCTACATAAGAATCCTAGTTAGACTAGGATTTCATCTTCTCCATTGCACTACCTAAGAAACTCCAAGCCCATGCCACATATTAATTTTTAGATAATTTTTTTATGATATCCATATCTAAGGAATGTAATCTCACACCACTTATTCTAGAGATTTGAATCAGATTTGATTTGATTCAATATGGAAAGTGATTTGATTTATTATGAAAAGTGGTTTAGGTTCATTTCCTTTTTGAAAGAGTCCCTCTTCACAAGAACTCCTCTCTCCTCTCATGCGCCAACTTTCTCCATCCTTATCCTATCTTTTTGTCACCCCTTTTGTGCTTGTTATCCTGATCTCCATGCAAGAAATAAGGGAAGGGGCGTCCAAGAGTTGGACACCCCATGGTCTCCTTGTTAGACTAGGTCTTTTGACCTAGTCTACCTCTTATATTGGTGCCACCCATATGATATTATTAGAGAGTCTAAAATCTGTGGTTTTTTTGATAGAAAAAGTAGAGAAGAAAGATGATAGCATGGGTGGTTTGAGATACAAATATCCTTGGAGGAGAATCTTCTATCAAGAGATCAAAAAGTTGATGTCTTGTAAAGACAAAAGGTAAGAGAGAAGATTGTTTCTCTTATTATTTTCTTTTCATACTATTTTCTCTTTGTTTTTGTATTTTTTATGTCATAAAAGTCTAAGAGAAAAAGAGGGATGACGTGGTGGATTTATGCTCCAATGAGTTGGGGTATGGTGATCTGATTTTGGACATGATCTGATCATGTTTTGATGAGAGAAGAAGAAGAAAAGAAGGTCTTCTCTTAAGGTTTCTTTTAAAACCCTTATTCTCTATCAATCATGAGATTTTTCTATGAGAAAAATTAGATATCATAAGATCTGGAAGTTTGAAAAATATCTAGAGAAAGTCTCCTCATATCTTAGCATAGAGATGTTCTCAGGACATCAATCGTTGATGTACTGAAAGAGAAGATCTATCTTCTCTTAGGACCTTTTTCTATTACATATTATTTCTTATTTTAGGGAGGTCAAAGGGTTTGACTTCTCCCTTATTCCTCTTCATATTCTTCATCTCTTAGAATGTCCAAGAGATCCAAAGAATATTTTTAGATTAACCATCTGGAGGGATCTGCAAGAAGTTAGCACTTCGAGTGGATCTTCGTTCGACGAACCTCTGATTTTGTTGCAGCCTCGTGTGGATCACCCGTAGAGGTCGGATGCATGTGCGGCTCCAAAGGTAACAAAAAAAATCAACCATAGAGCTCTCGATCTGCATGAAGGTAAGAGATTTGATCTCTTCTCTTATCTAGATGTGATCTAGGTTTTAGATCTAAAATTATTTTAGATCTAGGATATTGATTTGATTAATACCAAAGCTTTTATTTTTTGATTTATAAATGCAATATGACATATTGTAGGTCCTAATTGTAGGGTTTAGTAATCTGATTACATGCATTTGTATATTAAATTGTTTAATCTACATATTTCGCTGTGTTATATTTCAAAATTATTTTAAAATTCATGCATGAAACCCTGCACCTTTTCCCAACACGATCGGGCCCTGGCACCATCCACGTTGGCCCGGTGGCCCAACAAAAGAACAAAAAAAAAATAAAGATGGATTACCGATGGTGGATGCAAGCACTGTCGGCCCATCCTTGTCCCCGCTGGCATCTCTCCCATCCCCGATGGCCCACCGGTGGCCCAAGAATCCCCCCTAAAAAAAATAAAGAAATCTTACCTTATCGACAGATGTGACTATGATAGCGACGGCGATGGCAACGACAGCGAACTCGACAGTCGGGAGAAGAGGCAGAGTAGAGAGGGGGACGCGGGGGGGAGAGCGTGTGAAAGCATAGTGGGGGGGCATCGGGGAAGAAAATGGGTTTCAGATGGGACTTGACCGGATGCGATGTATTAGCGATGAAAATTTTTATCGCTAATAAAATTTTTTTTCGTTAATAATTTAAACAAAAAATAATTTACGATGAAAAAAGTTTTTCGTCACTAATAATTTTATTAATGACGTAACTAGTTCATTGCTAATGATTTTCGTCAAAAAAAAAATTCGTTGAAAAATTTATTTCCCCCAACCCCCCCCCAAAATATTATTTGTGATGAAAACATAGGTATCGTCGCTAATAAATTTTTAACAACGAAAACTTTCTATTGCTAATAGTTCAATTTTCATCGTTAATTAAATTATTAGCGACGAAAAATTTTTTCATCGCTAATAATAACTGAAAAAAAATTCTTATTTTTTTAAAAAAAATATATTAAATTTTTTCTTTTTTTTTCTTTTTAAAATATTGTGGCAATTTCAAAAGGTTCTAATAGTCGATAGATACGGGGATATTTAAAAGTTTCAAGAAATAATATTAAAGCATACAGCTTGAGATCCCCAAATTTTATGCTATAGATAAGATAGAGATGGATAGAATTAAGTAATTATAAATGTAAAACTCTTTTTCCAGCATCCAGTCTTGCTGTTCAAGAACGTCGGCAGTAGAACATAATTTTCAGACATTGTTGCCCCTCTGGGATAATGATGCTGCCATCTTCCATAACATAGCTCAACCTTAATCGGCTACGCCTACTATTAACTAAAACCTTATTAGGGATAGTGTTGTTTAGCTTGGCTTCCTGTTCTGTTGTTTATGCTTAATGTAGATATTTTTCTAGGCTTCAAAACTATGAATTAGATAAGGAACCAGATCATCAGTTTGGGATTTTACAGGTTAAAGTTTTTATTAGATCCCTAGTATTTTAAATTGTGTATAATGGGACGCATGTGGGTTGGATGATCCCATCTAGGCCTTGAAGTGACCAGCATGTGCTTGTGGTTTGCAACTTTGAATCAAATTAAGCATTTGTTTAGATAGTTGGGCCTAAAATTCTATGAGATGTATGAGCAAACCACCAAATATACAAAATTATGAGCCGAGCTTGGCCTATGTTACCATTGTCTAGGACTGATTTTTGAGTTTCATAATATTTTGGATCCAACCATTCAAATAAATCCTAAATTGGAATCAATTATATCTTTGTTAAAAAAATAAAATTTTTTAAAATTTTTTTAATATTATTTTTTTCTTATATTACTACACATTGATCTTAATATTCTACATATTTTTCTTGTGCACATATTATTTTTTAAAAACTATGTAATATTTATTTTTATAAATATAAAAAAATTCTTATAATATATCTAAACATCTTTCAATAAAAAAATTTTCATCGTTAATAATCTGTAATTTATAAATTTTTAAAATTTTTTATTTTTTTTTCAAATATTAGGGATGAAAATTTTTCATTGTCAATAGTGGATTATTGGCGATGGAAATTGCCATTTCATCACCAATACTTCATTATTTATGATATAATATTTTTATAACAAATAATTTATAATTTATAAATTTATAAATTTTTTATTTTTTCTTATTTATTAGCGATAAAATTTTTTTATCATAAATAATATAGTATTTGTGATGAAAATTTTATTTTTATCGCCAATAGTCTATTATTTATGATATAAAATATTTATCATAAATAATCTATAATTTTTAAATTTTTAAAATTTTTTAATTTTCTTTCATATATTAGTGATGAATATTTTCACCATAAATGCATTGAGTATTTATGATGAAAATTTATGTTTCACTGTCAATACTCTATTATTTATGACGTAATATTTTCATCATAAATAATTTATAAGTTTTGAATTTTTAAATTTTTTTATTTTTTCTCATGTATTAGCGATAAAAATTATTCATCATAAATAATATAGTATTTATGATAAAAATTTAGTTATTATTGTCAATATTCATTATTTATGATGTAAAATTTTTATCATAAATAATCTATAATGTTTAAATTTTTAAAAATTTTTTATTTTTCTTATGTATTAGTGATGAATAATTTTTATCATAAATAATTTTGTTTTAGTCACCAATACTCTATTATTTGCAACATAATATTTTTATCATAAATAATTTATAATTTTTTTCATATATTAGAGATGAAAATTTTTCATAATAAATAATTAAATATTTATGATAAAAATTTAGTTTTAATCACCAATATTAGATTACTTACAATGTAAAAGTTTCATCACCAATATTGTATAATTCTTAAATTTTTAAAATTTTTTATTTTTTTTAAATATTAGTGATGAAAAGTTTTTATCGTAAATAATAAGTATTTATGATAAAAAATTAATTTTCATCATAAATACTTTTATTATTTATGATGAAACTATTTTCATCATGAATATTTAAAAACTTAAAATTAAAATAATTATTTTATTATTTACAATGATTAACTTCATCACAAATAATATGTAATTATGATGAAATTTTATTTTCATCACAAATATGCATCTATTTGTGATAAAAAATAATTTTCATCATAAATAATTCAAGCGATGAATTTATTTTTTCATCATAAATATCTTTATTGATGATGAAAGATATTTCTATCGTCAATAAATTCATCGCAAAAACTCTCTTTTCTTATAGTGTTTGATTGCTTTGCACTTATTAGATATATTTCAATGTTTATAGATTGCTTTATGCTTTATAAATCCAAGATAGATCCTTTCAAAATTAGGAATTCAAAGCAAATTATAAAAGTATTTTCAATTATTCTTCAAAATGATCATTTCTTCTCTTTTCTTATAGAATACCAAGCAATTAAGTTCAGAAAAGGTATGAACTTCTTGAATTTATCTCAAACGATATAATATCAAGAATATAGCTTTACAAAATTAGATTTGAGATAAAGACATTCTTCTATTTTTGTCAAAAGATAAATCAATGAGATATAAGGTAAAAAGTAAGCCATCTATATCAATTGATTAAAATTAATTTTTTTTTTTAATATTGAGCTTTAAAGATAAAATAATAGCTTCTTTGAAATATTTTGCATGATAGCTTTATGAGGACCATTTTTTAAATTTATTTTTTGATATCGATCAACCAAAATAAAATATGAATGTTCATTAATAAATTCTCTTTTGAGATCAAAAATAATTTTTTAATATCACTTAATTATCAAAATTGATGATCAAAACATGTAAAGTATGCACATTTGCTCAAAATGAATCAAGTGATTAAAACCATATGAATGGTTAATCAAATTTATATGACTAGGTCAAGACAAGTAAATATAAAAGTTTAAGATACTAGAAGGAGAGGAAGGTCTAATTTTGGTGGGAGAGGGGTTTGAAAAAGAATTTTGTTTCGAGAAAATTGAAAGTGGAATGATAGAGCCTTATAGCAATTCAATTAAGAAATCCATCTTAGACTTAGGGATCAACTCATCTTAATCTTGAGTCGACTCCTAAAGAGGGGTCGACTTTAGTAAAACTGAGAGTCGGCTCTTCATAAAACTAGTTTTTCAAAGAATTCATGAGTCGACTCCTCTGCTTCAAGAGTTGGCTCCTTAAAGCAGAAAACAGTTCAAGGAATTCTTTGATTTAAAGAAAATTAGCTCAAATTGAGTATGGATCCAAGGGTAATCAAATTATAGATCAAGAATGATATTCAAATCAATTTGAATTAATTAATTAGGATATAATATTTAAATCAAATGAATTTAAGGGGGAACTAGATAAAGGCTCTAAGGGCTTAGGTGTTAGATGTGTGTCCTAAAAGCCAATCTTGGCTGACATATATTTTTTTTAGAGCATGTTTTATACTTGATGGACTGTCTTTATAATCAATCATATCATATGTGTCCATGATTTATCCTAAAAATTAATAAAGATAATTTTGTATATTCTCAAGTTGTTGAGAATTTGAGACATACATCATTAGTGATTAATTTCTAAATACTCCGATCGAAGGATTATCACGGAGGATGGTGATCAATTCATTTAAGATTGATACTCGGATCACCTCTTTTTAGGACAGCTGAGTTTTGAGTCTGTGGTGTAGAGACACTAGGATGAGAGTGCAGATGGTTGTTAGAGAATAACTTGCACGGATCGTGACCAACACGAGAAATCACTTAGATGTCTACTCACTCATCAATAATTTTTTCGATGCTGTAGTGGTATGATTGGTCCTTTGACCTATGGTGTATTAGCTATTCATAGTGAGGCTATTTAGTTTGACTGCATATTCTCTTGATCTCTAGTCATTCGAATTCTTGCTGTGTATGTTGGCTATTATAGGTTCAGGTTCGTTGTTTGGAGTAGGATACACCTAGATGAAATCTATCGATCTTGATAGAAAAGAAGAAGTCTTATATGATTTGCAAGACTGAGTTCAAAAAGTCTTTAGCTAAAGCAAGTGTGAATACTGAAAAAAAATTTCACGAGATTCACAGATGAACTCGAGTCAAACCAATCTAGCATATGATTGACGATGGAATTTGATGAGTTCTCCATGACCTCCGTCTAGTCGGGACTCACGATAGAGGGATTGTATCATACGATAATTACACCTAGATATTTATCTTTTCTATTCTGCTGGATTATCGCTACATACTGCTAGGTATCACTGGTGGATCGTGAAAACTTACTAGGATCATTTTCGGATCAACAATCTTTATTGAGGTGAGTTGGAATCGTTCCAGTCCATCGAAAGGAGTTTCAATGATACTGTGATGGAGATCATAGTATATCTCACTACTAGACAGAATAGAACTTGAGGGGCCACACACAAAAGGAGCATGACTTGATTAATGGCTTGGATCATATTCAAATTATCAATCAGATTGATAGTTTGAATTTTAGAAACTGCTAATTTGTAAGTATTACAGTTTTGACAGTTGCTAATTATTAGGGCAGAGACTTAATTATAAATATTGTAATTCATTTTGAGGCTAATTAAATTATGGATTAAGTTTTAATTAATTTAAATCAGATTTAATTTAATTAAATTTAATATAATTTAATGCTAATTGGATTTAATGATCTAAATCAGATTTGAATTTCAAGCTTGATTAGATCAAGCTTGACAGCCTTTCGAATTCAACTCGATTCGGACTCGATTTGAACCCAATTGAGACCAAATTTGAATCAAAAGAATCATGATTTAGAGAACCCAAGTTTTCTAAGACTCTCTCTCTAGTTTTCATATAGAGAAGGGGAGGGAGCGTGTGAAGATGCACCCCCTTTGTTTTTGTGCGTGTGAAGGGGAGGGGGCACCAATAGTTGGCACCCCACCTTATCTGGAATTCTCTTTCTTTTAGATTTAATTTGTATTTGAATTTGATTTAAAATAGAATTAAATCTTATCTCATATGGTGTGTAAAAAAAATTTGGTGCGACAAAAAAATCTGGAAAAGAATTGGCGTGTGCTAATTTTTGTGTGAGTTTCTTTCTTGCCACACAACATCATCTCCACACCCATCTAATCCTTGATTTTGATTTGAACGCCTAAGATCAAATCAGATTTGATCTATTAGGGCATGAGGAAGTGGTTGGGAAGAGAGGATTTTTGTTTTGTATGATAAAAATAAATTGGGTGTGAGGTTTTTGACGTGTATGAAGCAGATGACTTTTTTAGGACATCAAAACATCTCAACGCCCCAACACTTCTTCTTCATTCCTTCAATCTCCACACCAAGATCTGATAGAGATCAGATCTAATAGAGAAAAAAAGAGAAAAGAAAAGAAGAAGAAAGGTTCTTCTTTCTTTCTTGATGATCTGGTTCAGATCCCGATGGATCTGCGTGAAGGAGTTCACGTAGCGATCTTCTTCTTCGAGATCTAGAAGAAGAGATGCAGATCCAAGGCTAAGGAGCGAGATGTGCAAGATGCTAGCATATTGGTGATCTTGATGCTTTGATCAAGCATCTTCGTATAGATACCAATAGAGGTCGGACACATGTGCAGCTACGATCGAAATCTCAAACATCCGTAGGATCCAAAGGTATGGAGATCTGATCTCCAAATTTTATTTCATTGATGTTTGATTTTCTTTTCAGATTTTCAATCAAGATAACATGTTCATGTCAAGATCCTAAGCATAATTTTTAGATTAGATCTTGTACATATTTTAAATTAAAAATATTTTAATTTATTTACTTTCACTGCATAAGGTTTTAAAAAAATTTTAAACTACACGTACGAAACTATAGCAAATTCTAACAGTGATATCATAGCTAGATTCTGATACGAACATGAAAATCTCTCAGATCTGAACTCTAATTTATAGAAATTAAATCTGAAGGTTAGTTAGATTATCCACATCATTCTGAAATAAGATTATCTTGATATAATCCTGTTATGCTGAACGGTTGTCCTAGAATGATGTAGAACATCTATTAATGTTAGATCTGAATTTTCTACATATTGTAATGTGATTACAGGATTATTTTAAATTTAAAATAAATTATGAGTTATTCAAATCTAAAATTAATTTTAGATCTGAATATATTAATTAGGGTTTAATTTAGATCTAGTATGATTGTTGAAATTTTTTTCTACATGCATAGATTCAAAATTATTATTCATATGTTTGATATGTGAAAGATAATTAGATCAGATTTTTTAATTGATTACATATGTGATATATTAGATTAATCTCTTAGTAGTTTAGTAATCGAATTAGAATAATCATCGTGAGCATCCGGTCATATGAAGATGAAGGGATTAAAGTCTCTCTCTTGTCCATTCGATGGGTTTTCTCTTATGACGTGTAGAGGTGCCGACTGTGATATTTTCTATAAAGATGAATAGCGAACAAAAAATTATATGTGTTATATATTCTAAATTTAAATTAGATTATATATATATTTTTATATATTTTAGATCACTAAATATTATATGTGATATATTATTTTGACACACGATCTAAAACTTAAATTTCTACAAAACCCTAGATCTAAAATTTTAGGTTCTATTTGCATGAAACCATAAAATTGTAACTGGAATGCCTATGGAGTCGACTCAATTCTCGATTGGATTGACTCGAGTGCTTGATGAGTTGACTTATTTTGTTGGAGTCAACTTGAGACCTTAGTAGGTCAGCTTATTTGCTGATGAGCTAACTCAATTGTGCAGCTAGGTTGATAGATTTCTATTTATCTTAGTGTTATATTGACTCTCTGTGATAAGTTGATTTATATTCTAGGGTGAGTCGACTCGATTCTGCAGACAGTAAAATTATATGAGATACAATATAAATTATTTAGATCAAAAATTATTTCGAGATCTAAACTTAAATCTATGTACATAATACACTTAATGGAGAATTGAGATTTAAAATTATAAGATCTAAAATTAAGAATTTAAGATCTAAATTTCAATGCATAAAATATGGACTTTCGATATGGATTGAACAAATTAGGTTTAGAGATTAAACTACAACTAGGATTATTGATTAGACTAGGTTAGAACCTTTTTCGATTTTCAGCAATTGATCAAACCTAATCAAGAGTTGGTTGGGATTAGGTCAAAGAGGTTCAAAATTAAATTTAGTTATAGTTGGTCAAATTGATTCATATTTGATATGAATTGATTAAATCAAAATCGAATTTGGCTTAGTAGTTAGAGCTCGGATCTATAGGTTAACTTAATTGATTTTAATCAACCAATTTGGTGTCTAAGGCAACTCTTAGATGGTGGTTCTTTAATTGGTTTTGTTGTCTGACCTGATCAATTCGTTGGTGTTTAAGGAAAACAATGGAGGGACTCCCACTCATCTTCACTTACCTGGCCATTTTGGGAGATTATGTTTTGAATTAAGTTACTTGTTGACCCGAGTTCATCCATGTGACTAGGTTGGTCAGACATGAAATGTGCTGATCCAAACCAGATTAATCATTACACCAGATGTATATAACTAATTAGAAGAGATCTGAATCTAAATCTTCTCACTAAATATTAAGTCTACTAGTCTTCTACCATTGTAGGGATGCAGGTGCCTTTTCTGGCATTGATCGTTCTTGACTAGTTACAGTGGTTCGGTTGCATCGGAAAGATACAGCCATTTTATTAGCATTAGATGCCTCAAGGTAAAGATAGGGTTGGGCTCAATAACTATTAGGTGAGGGATCCAATGAGGGCTTTACACTCACTGATGAATAGTAGGTCAGACTTAACAAAGAAATGTACCAATAACTGTTAGGTGAGGCCACAAGACTTAGAGATCAAGTTGCTGCAACATGCTTGAAAAAATATCTGGACAAAGAGTTATCCATGTATTGGTATACATGTCACCAATAACTATTAGGTAAGTTACCGTATATCAGTAGGACTGGAGTGAAAGGAAGAAAAACCATTTCTCTTCAGATAGCTCAGATTGCATCTTAAAATTTTTTATTAATCAACATGAATAAGGATCAAATCCTTACCTGATTAGTAGTGGAACTAGAGATCAAATCTTTAAAAATTTGAAATAAATCTTCATGAAGGTCTGAAAATACAGATCCTCTACTTCACATACACACCAGACAAATAAGAAAGCAGGATGAACTCAGATCAAATCACCTTCACAATCCAATCAAATGAGAGAGGAGAAGTGCTGGTGTGAGGCCCGATCAAATCACCTTTGCAACCTAATCAAATGAGGGAGGAGAAGTGCTGGTGTGATGCCTCACACCAGCAAGGGGGATGCCCAAGGTGGACCCATGGCAAGGAGAGAGGGGACAGCATCGATGGGAGATGCCAAGGAGAGGAAGAAGGGCTTCTCTCTTCTCACGCCTCTCTGTCTCTTTCTCTTTTCTCTCAATCTGATTTGTTTTGCTATTTAGTTTCTATGCATCCATAAGTAGAGACCCTCTCTATTTATAGATGAATCCCATGATCCAATAAGTATAGGACTTTTAAATCAAACATGTTTTGAATCAGTCCAATACTCATCAAAGAATGACTCCTATATGAGATAGAATTGGAACCATACAAGGTACCCACAATGCACCCACTCCCACACCCATATGGGATGCCCACAACCAGCACCATTCCAGGTGCTGATCGACCCAAGAGAGAGAAGAATTTCAATGCAAGTAGAATTCCTCATATCTCATCTAAAATGGGTTCAATTTGAATCCAATTCGAAGCTGGTTCGAAATAATTTCAAAAGATTGTCAATCTCAAACTCTTTAGGACTTTTGTACCAAGTCTAACTTAAATTTTGGATCCAATTAAGTCTAATTAATTCAAATCTAATCTAAAATTAATTAGCACTTAAATTCAATCTCTCATATGCTCCATGGATCATAGATCAGAAACTGTTTATCTTCGGTATCGAACCTGAACCTCATGTATAGTGCTAGCTAGATATAGTCAACTCTTCAATCCCGTTTGATCCATAACTTAATTCTCAATCAAGTTAGCTTATATATTCAATCAAATTCAGTACTTCCAAATTAGATATATAAACATAGGTCAATACTTTTCTATGGTGTCTGACTTGTGTGTGTGACTCCATAGGTTCAAACACTAAGTCGGTAAAACAGAAATCGATTCCTACAATAATCGAGATACCATCTAGCAATGATTTCTGACGTCTAAATAGGTTGAATTATAGCAAAAGAATATTTTAGAACCTATGCACATGATTATCACATAATTCATCCTTTTGACTTTGAATGCTCTAGAATGGTCTTAGGTTAATTAACTGTCCATCGAGATTTCTTCATCCATATTGTATTTCAACTTTTTAAATTCATCTCATGGTTTATCCTGACCAAGACTTTACTAAAGTAAAATACAGTGATACATCAACTCCAATAATTTGGAGGGATCAATCTCATCTTGATCCACACACAGACTTCGCAAGTACTTGACTGTATCCAATAGCCTTCCGTTACTGCATTAAAATTTTAGATAGTCTGACACCAAAATACAGTGAGTTGCTTGCAAGTCACTATGGTGATTTCGAATCTGAAGGGCACTTATACTCATATACTTTATGAGCAATTCTTAACAGTAAAATGCTCAACAGGTGAGTTACTTGTTTAGTGATGATATACTCCTATATCTCACCTATATGCCATACTAGTATCATCACACTTGATTAAAAGGACAACCAACCCATATGGCACACAACGACCTCCACTGCATAAACGTTATCATCCTGTAATGACGTATCATTTGATCATGAACATATTTAAGAATTATATGATAAATCCTCTCTTAATCGTACACTAACATAGTTCTAAGGACTTCATCACAGCATAAAAGTTCAAAGAAGATGTAACTTTATAATAAAAAATATCAGAATAACTATTATTTATTAATCAATAATTTATATACAAAGATGAAATCAATTATCACACGATTGATTTTAGAACATAATTTTCAACAACTCCTACTTAGACTAAAGTCAATCGGGGCAGTATCTTATACCCATCTTTCATTTGAAGTCATCGAACTCTTTGATCCTGAAAGCTTTAGTGAAGGGGTTGGCTAGGTCCTCCTTTCCATCAATCTTCTGAAGCTCGACATCACCTTGGTTCATGATCTCTCACACCAGGTGATAACGATACAGAATATATTATGGCATCCGATGCAGTATTGTATTATGCTTCGCATACAGAATTGGCCACATTATATTGCTTGAAACTCTTCCAGCAAACAGCTCCTCCATTTAAGGTAAATACATAGCTCGACACGCTTCTGCTATCATCACAATCTAACTAAAAACTAAAATCAGTATATCCTACAAGTTTCAGGTCAATGTCTCCATAGATAAGCTATTGGTCTTTAGTATTTCTCAAATACTTAAGAATTGCTTTCACAATCTTTCAATATTTTTCACCTAGATTAGACTGGTATCTACTCACTACTCCTAGTGAATAAGCCACATCTGATCTCGTATACGTTATAGCGTACATGATAGATCTCACTGTCGAAATATATGGTATTCTACTCATATGCTCTCTTTCTTCAGGAGTTGTCGGACAATCTTTCTTGAAAAGAATAATTTCATGACCTATCAGAAGATAGTCTTTCTTGAAATTATACATATTAAACCGCTTCAACAAAGTATCAATGTATGTGGATTGGGACAATTCAAGCAATCTTCTAGATCTATCTCTATAGATCTTCATCCCTAGGATGTAGGATACTTCTCTCAAGTCCTTCATGGAGAACTGTGATGATAACCACAGCTTCATATTCTACAAAATTGAGATGTCATTTTCTAGTAGCAGTGTGTCATCTATATACAGTACAAAAAATATGATAACAGAATCAGAAGTCTACTTATAGATGCAAGGCTCTTCTCTGTTCCTAATAAAGCTATACATTTTGATCACCTTATCAAAATATATGTTCTAACTTTTAGACGCTTGCTTAAGTCCATAAATAGACCTATTTAGTTTGCACGCTTTTGACTCATCTGTGGATGTAAATCCTTCAGGTTGTATCATATACACCTCTTCTTCCAGCTCCCCATTAAGAAAAACAGTTTTGACATCTATTTGTTAGATTTCATAATCTAAGTGTGCAGCGATAGCAAGCATATTCTGGATGGATTTGAGCATTGCCACAAGAGAGAATGTCTTGTCATAGTCAATACCATAATATTAATGGTAATCCTTGACAACTAGACAGGCTTTATAGATCTCTACCTTTTCGTCTGCCCCTCTTTTCCTCTAAAAAATTTATTTACACCCTATGGGTTTTATCCCTTCAAGCAGATCAACTAGTGTCCATATACCATTGATCTCCATGGACTCCATCTCGGACTTCATGGCCTCAAGCTATTTTTGAGAGTCGAACCTTTGCATGGCCTCCATATAGGTGATCGGATCCTCATTGTTCTCATCAAATTCAATGGGATCACCGTCCTGGACTAAGAAACCATAGTATCTATTCGACTGATGTGGTACTCTAACGAATCTTTTTAATGATGCCTCTACTGGCTCTGAATTTGATTCTCCAATCAAATCAAATTCTGTGTGTGTCGATCTTTTCACCTCTTAAACTTCATCAAGTTTAATTTTACAAGCATTAGCTCCTTCACCAAAAAACTTCTTTTTCAAAAAGACTGTCCGACTGCTGAAAAATACCTTTTGTTCTGCAGTGAGATAGAAGTAGTACCCTTTAATTTTCTTTGGATACCCTATGAACAAGTATCTATTATACTTAGGTCCAAACTTATCTATTTTTAAATGCTTGATATAAGCTGGACACCCCCAGACCCTAAGGTGTGAGAGTACCAATTTACACCCAGTCTATATCTCATATGGAGTTTTATCGACAGACTTGCTCAATATTTTATTCAAAATATAGCAGGCAATTTCTAGAGCATATCCCCAAAAAGAGATTGATAGACTCGCAAAGTCCATCATGGATAGGATCATGTCTAACAAGGTTTGATTCCTCCTCTCGGACACCCCGTTAAGTTGTAGTGTTCCAGGAGGGATCCATTATGAGAGAATCCTATTCTCTTCTAGATATGTCAGAAAGTCATTGGTGAGGTATTCACCTCCTCGATCTGATCGAAGGGTCTTAATACCCTTTCTAGTCTATTTTTCTACTGCAGCACAGAATCGTTTGAACATTTTAAATGATTCTGACTTATGCTTCATAAGATAGACATACCCATACCTCTATAGGTCATCTGTAAACGTAATGAAGTAGTAGTATCATCTTCTAGCATTTATGTTCATGGGTCTACATACATCAGTATGTATTAGACTTAGGACATCGCTGGCTCTTTCACCTTTTTTCTTAAAAGATGACTTAGTCATCTTACCAAATAAATAAAATTTGTAGGTTGATAATGATTCACAATCATCTATCTCAAGGACACGTTCTTTGATCAACCTGTCAATCCTTCACATGACCAAGTCTACAATGTCAAAAGTAAGATTCACTGATATTATCTAATTTAGGGCATTTGCTGGTTGTGTACATTACACTAACAAATCGTGATATTATGTATATGTAATGTTTTAATTGTCCATGCATAATTACAGTATCATTCATAATGATATCACGAAAATCATTCTTTATTATAAACTTATAACCAAATTTGGTCAAAAGATCTATGGAGATGACATTCATAAAAAAAGAGAGACGATAATGACAATCATCTAACATGATATTACTAGACTCGAAGACAAGATGCAAAATTCTCAAGACCAAAACTGGAACAAGACTTTCATCTCTAATATTAAGAAATCGCTCACCCTCTCTAAACTTCTTACTTATCTGTAGTTCCTACAACAAATTACATATATTAATCAAACTTTCGATATTCAATACCCAGATAGTAGTATCACAAATAAAAAAATTATAAGGAGTTATCATATAAGTACCTTGTGAAGCAACCACTTGCATGCTTCTTTCTCTTATTTTTAGGTTTGTTTGGGTCAAGGGTGGCTATATATGTAGGACAATTCTTTTTTCAATGACCCAGCTTCTTACAGAAGAAGCATTCTACCTGGCTTTTATCAACTTTTGATGATTTGCTCTACTTAAGATCGACGATATGAGATTTTTGTACCTTCTTTTTCATTCTTTCTCTCCTAGAGGATTAACACCCTACATATGATCCTCCCACTAAATTTATCGATTCTTTCTGGAGCTGGTGGTCCTTCTCAAAAGTCTGTAGTAATCCTAAAAAATCATGATAGTTCGCTGCAGGCTTCATCATTCTGTAATGACTGAGAAAGGATAGGTAGGATTTTGATAGTGAATTGAGAATAGTATCCTTGCCTAACTATTCATGCAACGAAAAGCCAAGTATGCTAAGATTTCAATCTGCTCAATTATATACAGTACATGATCGATGATTGAAGCCCCCTCTTGCATATAGGCATTGAACACTGCACAGGAGATTTTGTGTCTCTCAACATCCTTAGGGGTGCCGAAGGACTCATTCAATATTTGAATGATCTCTTCTGACTGCGCATCTTTGAACTTATGGCTAAGTTCATCGTTCATAGGTGCCCTCATCACACAACGCACAATCGTGCAATCATTGAGCCACTTCATGTAAGTATTTCTCATAGTATGAGGAGTGTTGGCAATAGATTTTTTAGGTGCCTCATTCGTAAGGACGTATAAAATCCTCTCGTGCTTCAAGATGATCTTCAACTTTTGATACCAACTATCAAAGTTGGGTCCGATGAGCTTGTCGCTATCCAATATCATATGGAGGGATAGTATGTTGACCATAACTGAAAGAAAAATATAAGCCTATTAGTATATGAATTATTTTTTAATCTGAAAGATATGGACTTTAGTCTAAAGGTCTTTCTACTATTTTATCGAATCGATAGCCTCTACCTCCAACTCGAAAAATTACATTAATTCTTTAGCAGGTACTAGAATCTACACAGACTACATTCACATTCGAGTGTGGCTCGACCAACCCTAGTGCATCCATGAGTAGGCTCATAACCAATTGTTTCTCCAAACAACTTCTAGCAATTAGGTTTTGCCCTAGGCTTTCCTTCAACAGGTATGTGGTGCCTCCACTGAAAATCTTGGTTAGGTCCAACCATTAACATGATAATATCAAGTACATCCAACAAACGGATGTCCAAGCTCGAGTGTGGTTTGGCCAACCTGAGCGTTGATCTGATGGTATATCATGATGGTCATATGATGAATGATAATTTCAATACTTATTTAAAATATTGGACTCATTATCATGCATCTTAATGGGAGGCTATGACCAAGTTATCTCATAACACTATCATTTTATGGACCTAATAATTTAGAAGATTTAATTTCATTGACTTGAGAATAAGAGAAGCATTTGATCTGTTAGCTGGAAATCCTTCCACTGACTTCACCAAGTCATATAAGGTATTAGACACAAGCTGATATAAAGATACCTAAATCAGTCACACTGATTCACCCTAATGGCATGGATCTGTATGAATCAACTAGTGACCTAATCAAAACATAATCTACCATGTTGGCCAGGTAAATGAGATCAGTGGGAGGGATGTGTCCTTAGCTCACTATAGATGCATCTAGATGAATAGCTCCCAATTAAAAATCACTGGATCGAATCTGTCAAACTTACCTTAAACACCAACTGGTTAATTAATTTTGATTTGGTCTACTAGAAGATTCGAGCTCAACCACGCAGCCATGATTATGGTCCATTTATTAGGGTCAAACATATGGAGTTGATCAAACTTCAACTATTGAGATTGATTTAGAGAAATTCTGATCTAATATAATTCAACACTTGATTAGATTTAGTCAATTTTTCTACTTGATCCATAGGTGTTTCTAATTCTAATCTGATTCAAGCTAACCCTTTGTCTATCAATTTATGTGGTGTCTTAATAATCTTCAATTCTTAAATTTAGATCATTCAAACTTAATTCAAAATTAAGTGTGTGAAATGTGTGTTTCAGTCTGTAGAACTATTCTACCAAAATTTCAGGTGAAACATATCATATGTTTCAATTTATGAAAATAAATTTTTATAATATGTTTAACAATTAAACATCCATAAGTATGATCTAAACTTCATATATATATATCATGCATCATGATAACTTTTAGATCAATACCGATTATATCTTATGTAACATGCTATTCAGATTTAAAATAATTTTATATCTAAATTTTATCTTATTATAATGAATCATAAATCACTTTAGATCTAATCTGAACATATTTATGATCAAAATAATTTATAAAAATCTATTCACTTTTTTTCTTCATAAAATCGAATCACAACAATACCCTTACACATCATAAGAGAACCCATCGAATAGGCAAAAGAGAGATTAATCTCTTCGATCTCTTAAGACAGGATGGTCTGATGATCTTATCAATCTGAGTACTCGGCTACTAAGATTTGAAATCTAATTTTATATGTAATTACATCAATATGTAATTATTGACAAAACTATTTATGTCATAAACATGTCCTTGATCTTATCAATCATATTCTTCATCTAATCCAATTAGATTTGATGCATCATATACATCATATCAGATCTGAAACATATCTTATACTAATTATAAAATATTAATTTTAGATTTGATATCATATAAAAAACTAATTAGATATAAATATGAATGCATAAGAAATAAATTTCTGATAAAATTTATTTTATTGTAATACTGATTTTCGATAGAGTTCAGATCTAAATATCCATCAAAATAGATCTAATTCAGATCTAAAATAAATCTCACTTTATAATAAAAATAATAATATTAAAATTTTATTAAAATAAATTTTAAATAAATTTTAAATCTCATTGTTATTTCATAAAAAATTCAGCAATAGCAAAATTCTATTATAACAAACTTATAACAATCTTAATCAATAATTGAGTAGGCTCATCTAATCCAATCAAAATTAGATCAAAAATTTTATATAAATAGATTTAAATCAGATTTAATGTTTCACATAAAATTTTAATTACATATAATATGTAAATAATCTAAAAAGATTTAGATATGCATGCATATATTTCAGCCCCACTCTGATACCAATTGAAGGGAAGAAAAACTGTTTCTCTTCAGATAGCCCAAGTTGCATCTAAAAATTTTTTACTAATCTACATGAATAAGGATCAAATCCTTACCTAATTAGCAATGGAACCCGAGATCAAATCTTCAAAAATCTAAAATAAATCTTCATGGAAGCTTGAAAGTATAGACTCTCTACTTTACATACACGTCAGACAATATAGGAAAGTGGGATGAACTCTGATTAAATCACCTTTGTAATCTAATCAAACGAGAGAGGATAAGTGCTGGTGTGATGCCTCACACCAGCAAAGGGGATGCCCAAGGTGGGCCCACAGAAAGGAGAGAGGGGACTGCACCAATGGAAGATGCCAAGGAGAGAAAGAAGGGCTTCTCTCTTCTCACACCTCCCTCTCTCTTTCTCTCTTCTCTCAATCTGATTTGTTTTGCTATTTGGTTTCTATGCATCTATAGGTAAAGACCTTCTCTATTTATAGATGAATCTCATGACCCAATAAATATAGGACTCCTAACTCAAACTGTTGGATTCTAGACATGCAGTGAAAATCAATTTTTTAAAATTTTAAAACAAACAAATCAATAGCTTTAACAGTTAAAACTATCGAGTCAAAATCCAAACCCTAGAATCACTTTGCTGATGTCGATCAAAATAAAACAAGCATGCAAAGGGATAGAATTTTATACTTTCACCAAAAAATAATATGACACGATGGAGATCTCTATGAGACTCCAAAGTAGAAGCCCTCCAATGGTGATCCACACAGAAGTTGGCCAAGATCCTTTCTAATCGATGTGCTGCCGCAGCCTTATCTTCTCAAGAATACTATCGACTTCGAACATGAAGTATGATCACACCAAAACCCAATCATTTTTTATTTTGCCACCAAAATTATGTCAAGAAGACACTCTTCAGATGTCTCACAACCTAAGATTTGATTTTTGACTCCAACATATGAAAAAATTAAATCCTAGGGCACACTAGCAATACTTGCTAATTCTTTTACCATCTTTCTTACAACTTTTGCCTCTTAATTTTTTCTTATCTTTTTCTTAAATTTTTTAGAATTTTTTTCTCTTTTACATGCCACTTATCTCTAATTTTCACCCAAACTCAAGCACTTGGTCCATATGGGATGCCCCATATAAATAGGTGACCATGGGCTGTGAGGAAGGACTAAGGGGTGCCAACCTTTGGTGCTCCACCTTCTCATGCAGTGAAATAAATCATCATGTTTTATTTTTGGCACAGGAGAGCCTTCAAATAGAAGGACTCCTCCTCTTCCATATCCCATAAAAATCCCATGTAAAAATAACACAAAATAAATAGAGTTTTGGATGAGAGAACGAGGTGATAAGATAAGATAAGAGCCTTCATTGAGAAGGACTCTTCATCTTCTCACATTAATTAAGAGGGGGCAGCTACATTATTTTGGCATGAAATCTAGTGGGCGTAGAGAAGTCCTTCCGCACTTAAACTATTCCAAGTTGGATAAGAACCCAATTAAATTGGATCCAATCCCATTAGGTCAAAGACAACTGGTCTAGTTTAGCTAAAAAAATTTTGAACTGAACCAATTTAGGAACTTGGGTTAATACAATGTGTTAGCATATCAAATCAACCCTTAAAATTTATATTAAATTCTAATTAAATCAGATCAAGATCAAATTTTAAAATGTATGATCTATTTGAATTCTAAATCTAGCCAGCAGTGGATTCAGACTCTCGACGTAACCCTAATCCGATTAGATTAGGTCAGCTGAAGAGTCCCAATCAACTAAGACTCTTCCTAATTAATTTTTGAATTAAACTTTTTTAATTCTAACAAGCCCGTAAGTTAAAATTGACATCTAGCAATATGTCATGACTATCTAAAAGATTTAAAATTTTGATTAAAAAATATCAAAATATCCTTCAATGGTAAGTTCCATATAATTCAATCATTCAATCAAATAACATCCTAAATGAGCTGTAGACATGAAAATATGTCAAACCTAATTGCTTATCTATATGTATCTTAATTAGAAGGTGATGATTCAGTTGATGATATATTAGAAATTTTTTTCTAATAATTATCCTACTTTGGCCAAAGACTTCCAGAATCATCAACCTACTAGATCACATAGGATATTTGCTCTTCTTATTAAGAGTGACTGATCCCTTATTGATCACTTACAACCTCCATGCATACTTCACCACATCCAAAACACCCCATATGAGAATTGAAGAATCAAGTTAGGAAGTGAACCAAAATATGGATTCATGTACACAAGATACCATAACGATCTCAGGTCAAAAGATCACTTACACAACTCCCACTAGAGAATCATCAGTGCACATATAAATAAGACTCCATCAGATATTCTCTCGCAGGTCTATTCAGTGAACTCATTCTCTAATGAGCACTTATATCTTTGTATTAGTATCACCACACAAGTGGTTGTGAGATCAACTACCCTCATTTCTGAGCATACATAGGACATGCCAGTTTTATCGGTATCATTGATCCCCAACTCAATGAACTAACGATTAAAAATATATTAGATCATGGCTATTAAGATTTTAGATCTCACTAGCATGATCTCATCATGGCTCTAAAATCATTGCCCAGACCTATGGGGTTCATTATTGTTGGTGCAAAAATCCACCTGCGTCGGAGAAGCTGGAGTCGAGGGAGTCGCGGTCGCCACCGGGACCTGCAAAAGAAGTCTAAACCGAAGGTGGGGTTGCTTTGGTAAGACCCTCCGACGCTCAAGTCAGTTCTCTGCCTCAACAAGAATGGAGTGCTCGAACAAAAATTTTAGCAAAATTTTGGGATAAAAAATAGAGCTTAGAGAATAACGTATCTGGGGTCCCCCCTTTTATAGGCGGAGGGGGCAACAGACTGATAGCGATATTTGTAACTGTCTGGCAGTGGGCTGCCCAGGGTCAGGAGGAGTTTGTTGCAAAGAGTAGTAGAGTGGAATCGTGGCTATCACTGGGACATGCCACGTGGAGTCTGTCGCGGGGAGTAGAGCGGCGTCCATTGTCGCGACTTGCCAGAGGATGGAAGAATCACGCGGTATCCATCACAGGAAGTGGAGCAGGATCGTGGCCATTATTGCAGTCTGTCAGGGAGTGATGGAGCCACGCGAAATCCATCGTAGAAAGTGGAGCAGAGTCGTGGCCGTTACTGTGGCTCGCCAGGGAGTGATGGAGCCGCACGAAATTCATCGCAGGAAGTGGAGCAGAGTCATGGCCGTTGCTGTGGCCTGCCAGAGGGTCCAGGCCTGTCGATCGAAGTTCGGTTGGGGTACGATCTCTGTAGAAGCCCGGACGGGGATCATTTGTCGAGGAGTCTCGACCAGTGCCGGTCTACAACGGACATCCAAACGGAATTCGCCCATAATGGAAGCTTGGGTGAAGGTCTACGGTGGGAATCCGGCACGGGCCGCTTGTGGTAGAAATTTGAAGTAGATCATTTGCAGTGGAGACTCGGAGTGGGTCGCTTGCGGTAGGGGCTCGGAGTCCGGCTCCCGTAGGAGTCCGGACGAAGTCTTCCTACAGCCGGAGTCGGGGACAGAGTCTGGCTCCCGTAGTAGTCCGGACGAAGTCTACATACAATTGGAGTTGGGGGTGAAGTCCGGCTCCCGTAGGAGTCCGGGCGAAGTCTACTTGCAATTGGAGTTGGGGGTGAAGTCCGGCTCCCGTAGGAGTCCGGACAGAGTCTACCTGTAATTGAAGTCATGGGTGGAGTCCGACTCCCATAGGAGTCTGGACGAAGTCTGCAGGTGAAGTCATGGGTGGAGTCTGGCTCTCGTAGGAGTCCGGAGAAAGTCTTCCTACAGTCGGAGTCAGGGGCGAGGTCCAGCTCCCGTAGGAGTCCGGGCGGAGTCTTCCTGCAGCCAGAGTTGGGGACGAGGTCCGGCTCCCATAGGAGTCCGGGCAGAGTCTTCCTGCAATCGGAGTTGGGGATGAGGTCCAGCTCCCGTAGGAGTCCGGGCGAAGTCTACCTGCAATTGGAGTTGGGGGCGAAGTCCGGCTCCCGTAGGAGTCCGGGCGAAGTCTACCTGCAATTGGAGTTAGGGGCGAAGTTCGGCTCCCGTAGGAGTCTGGATGGAGTCTACCTGTAATTGAAGTCGTGGGCGGAGTCCAGCTCCCGTAGGAGTCCGGACGAAGTCTGCAGGTGAAGTCATGTGTGGAGTCTGACTCCCGTAGGAGTCCGGACGAAGTCTTCCTGCAGTCGGAGTCGGGGGTGAGGTCCGGCTCCCGTAGTGAGTCCGGACGAAGTCTGCCTGCAGCCGGAGTCGGGGGCGAGGTCCGGCTCCCGTAGGAGTCCGGACGAAGTCTAGGATATGGTCGATCATAGTGGAAATTTGGGTGGAGTCTGTCCATCATGAAGAATCCGATCGACGCTGGTGGGGGCTTATCCATCAGCAAAACTTGGGAGTGTTGCGGAGGCTCGGCCGCCCGGGAGGTTTGAAGAGACGTCGCCAGAGGTCGGAAGTCGGTTGGATCCCCGGAGGGTCACTCCTGTCACGAACTTCGGCTGGGGGGGTATTTTATACCCAACACTAGTCTCCCTACTTCTGAGTTCGAATTTCGAATGAAGGAAGTACAGAGAAATTTTCGCAGCCGAAGTTGTCCCCTTGAATCCTGTGCATGATCTCCCCCAGATATTTTGGCATTAAATGCACGCGTGCTGGAGTCTTTTCGAATCGAGGTGATTCGAAGGGACCTTTCAGAATTTCCGTTGGTACGTTGGCCCAGGTACGGTGCAGTAATGGCTCTGTCAGCTGTTAGCCACTTTTAGCCGCCTGTCGTGGCGAGTGGGACACGTGGCGGGCGCGGGTCAGCCTGGGGGGATTTGCGATCATTATGGCACCGGATCCCAGGGTCTATTTAAACCCGTCCTTCCACCTTTAGGGGCCCTATTCCGCCTGAAAGTTCTATCGGTGTCCGCCTTTTCTTCGAGAGCCCTGACCCTCCTTGGCGTCTACCTTGGCCCTAGGCATCCTTCGAGTCATCCCTGTCCTCGCACCTTCTGCATCCTTCGGAGCGACTTAGGTTAGTCCCGAAACTTTGTTCCCCTTCTTGCCATTCGGGTGCCCCTTTTCCTCCATCTTTCTCCTGTCGCCCTCCTTTGGTTTGGTTCCCCGCAAATCTTTCGCCTCTTGTTCCGCCTGATTTCTCTGAGATTTTTAGGGTCCTCATTTGAAATGTCTTCCGGCACCTCCACCTCTAGCGGTTCTGGGAGTTCGTCTGCCTCAGCCCCCCAGGACCCCCACACTGTAAACGAACCCACATCTGGGGCTAGGCTTCGTCCGATTTTTGCGTCGGGTGTCATTCCCTGTTCTCTGACTCCGGATAAACTCCTACTGATAAGGGTTCAGTATGGAGTTCCTCTGAAGTACGATCTAGAGCTCCCCGGTCCCGCCGACTGGGCTAGCACCCCCCCCCCCCGCCTGGCCGCTTCTGCCTGTATCAGGAGGCCTTCCGTGCTAGACTCCGCCTTTCGTTGTCGCCCTCTTCCGCCTTTCGTTGTCGCCCTCTTTCGTTTCTTAGATATTTCTTTAGCTTCAGTGGCACCGAATTCCTTTAGGTTTTTGATAGGATTTCTCTCCCTTTGCCACGTAGTCGAAGTTCAGCCATCCCTCTCTTTGTTTAGGCATTTCTACACCTTCAAGCGTCATCCCTCGGCAAAGGACTGGTGGTATTTCTCCCCCCAGTTTGGTAAGAAGGGGTTGCTGAAAGGTGTTCCCTCTTCAATCCACAACTGGAAGGAGAAGTACCTCTTCGTCCACTGCCCGACTTTGAGGCTGGGCTTACCCCTTTGGGGCTCTCTGAGGGACTCTGTCCGTCGGGCTCCCAGCCTGGGAGAGGACAACCTTCAAGCCGCCCGGAAGCTTCTTGGCTATTCCGCTCCTTCCCTTCCCAACCTTCTGAAGGAGCAGTTTTTATTCAACATCGGCTTGAGTCCCCAGGATCCTGCGAGTATTCCATCTTTTCATTCCTCTTCTTTTCTCCCGTCCTCCTTCTTTTTCTCTTCTTTTCTTCTCTTTCTTTTCTCTTTTTTTTTTTTTTTACGTGTCACTTCTTCCTTTTTCACCCCATCACCGATTTTTGATTGATTTTTTTTTCTTTTTTTTTTTAAGAATGGACGCCGAAGCAGTATGGATGCTCGCTAGGGGCCTCAAGGCCCACAAAAGAAAAGGTGTCGCGGCCTCCCTATCAGCAAAGAAGGCCAGAACAGAGGAGACGAGCACGGCCGTGCCTGCCCAGGTGGCTCCCATGGTCGAGGTTCCCTCGGACGTCGAACCCCCAGCTCCCCAGGCCTCTTCAAGGAGTCCCCTCACTGAGGCTGCCGTTTCGGGGGTCCGTCCCATGGAGGCGCTCAGGGTCGAGAGGGGGAGGAGAAGGAAGTCGGTGGCCCGCAAGATAAGTGGCCGTCGGGTCGCCATCGAAGAATCCCACGGTTCTGAAGAAGAGCCGGAGAATCCCTTCAATGATAGGGACTTGATCAAACGGTTGATTGACGGCTGCATTCTGCCCGAAGTCGTCGAGAGGATTGATCGCACCGATCCTGAGCAGCGGGTTTGGGACTCCCTAGGGTCCTTTCTCAAGGTAAACAAATCTTCATTTAATTGACTTTTTGACCCTTATTCTGATCCCCTAGCCACCCTTGCAGATTGGGCACCAGCTCCTTGCCAATATCGAGGCGACGAACCGAGCGAGGAGGGACGCCATCCAGGCGGAGGAGCATCGTCGGGCCGAAGTCGCTCACCTCAAAGAAAAGGCAGTCGAAGTAGTTACCCTCCAAGAGGCCCTGGAGAAAGAAAAGCAGGCCCGGGAGGAAGAGAAGCAGACCTCGGAGGAGATGGTGAGGAAGGCAGAGGCCGAGGTCGCAAATTTGGCAGAGCAGATTCTGATCCTGGTCTCGGAGGTCAGGGTTCTTGTGGTGGAGGAGTTCAAGGCCTCTGCGGAGATGAGAGACCTGAACATCAGGTTCGGCCAAGAAGCATTCATCAAGGAATTCGAGCTCTGCCAGGAGAAGGTGGCCAAAAAATTTCTCAAGCTCGATCTCAGCTTCTTGGGCGAGGAGTCTGAAGATGAGGCCAGTCCCTCTCCTGCTGCTACTGCTGTCGCAGCCCCCCTTCCAGGGACACCAAGCTCCCCAACTCCTACTGCAGAGGTCTGAGACCTCCAACCTTGTAGTTTTCTTTTACTGCAATTTTTCCTTTCCTTTTTGTCTTTAAGAAACATTCAATCAATAAAGTTGAGTTTCTTCTTGTGGATGGCTTTTCCACTCTTCTCCACTCTTCCTTCCTCCTCCTTTTTGTTTTTCTTTCTGCAATGAGACGCGCCTTGACGCTTTTGTCTCCCGATGGCAGTGTCCTGCCGAAGCGCTTCCCCTGTCCCAGGAGATTCTGCTAAAGTCCATGATCCAGCGCTTGAAGAAGGAAGTTCTTCATTTGACGAAAAGGTCGAAGAAGATGGAAGGCGAGCTTCGCAGGTTGAGGGAGGGTCACTCTGAAGCCACCGCGGAGGCCACTCGCTTCCGAAACCTCCACGTGAAAGGGATCATGGAGTACAGCCGGAGAAAGGCGAACTTCGAGAGGGAGCTCAAGGAACACAGGAAGCGCATGAGCGATCGATTTTGGGCTCAAGCTACCAAGATCAGTTCTCTCAGAGTGGAGCTATCGGCTGCACAGGAGAGGATCGGCTAGTTGGAAGGAAGCTCATCCCGGCTTTTGACTCGGGCCGACAGCGACCGGGAATGATCGAAGAAGGTCTCCAACCTTCAGCGGTAGCTCTAGGATGCCGAGGCAAGCTATGACACGCACTGGGCCGGCTGGCGTAGGCAGGTGGACGAATACAAGGGGAGGCTCAGGATGGCGACCGATGAGGTTGCCCGCCTTCAAAGGCAGCTAGCTGAGGAGGCTCAGTCTGCTTCCGCTCGAGATTTTGATGAACTCCAATCCCTGAGAAGGACCGTAGAAGAACTGTCTGTCGCTCTTGGGGAGGGGAGAGTCGAGCTACAGTAATTGAAGATCCAGCTGGTGTACGAGCAGCGGGCGGTCAAGGATGCGGAGGTAGAATCCGAGGTCCTGAGAAAGAGACGTCGAGAGGTGAAGAACGAAAGGTAGTGGCTTCATCGGATGTTCCAGGACATGCTGCTGAAAAAGGAAGAGCTAGAAGAAGAAGTTGAAAATCTGAGGTAGTCCTTGATAAGGAGTGAAGCCGATAATTCGAGGTCGGAAGGAGCAGAGCTTCCCTAGGGCTCTTTTTGCCTTCTGTCTTTCCATGTATATATTTTCCTTTTGTTGTTTTGTTTTGTTCTTATTGTTTTGCTTTTCTTCCTTTAGCCTTCTGGGCTTTGTAGTGTATATTTCGTGAATGAAATGAAAAGAAGATTTTGTGTTACCTCATCCATGCATTGTATTAAATCGTCGTCCGCCGAACTTCTTTTGCCTTTTGACTTGTTCAACGTCGACGTAGTTTGGAGGTGCCCAATCGTTATCGTGTTGTTTTACTTTTCTTGTCACTTTTTCTTCTTTTTTTTCTTTTTTGAGTGAGGGTCCTCCCCTTGCTTTTCGCGAGGTCGCGTAGAAGTGTGGAGGTGCCATTGAGGGGACTTTTTCCTTTATCTGATCTTGTTGGGCGATCGGGTTTTTATCATCGTCAGGATGAGGTTCTCCTTCTATTCTTGATGTAGTCGATCTCAGCTCAGGTTAGGATGAGGTTCTCCTCCTGTTCCCAACAGGGCTGTGGGGGCACATAAGGGCCGTTGCAAGGGCCTCTCCCCCCATCCGATCTAAAAGAATCGGACCTTTGACTTTACTCATGTCAGGATGAGGTTCTCCTCCTGTTCCCAACATGACTGTGGGGGCACATAAGGGTGTTGTAAGGCCTCTCCTCCCATCCGGTCTAAAAGAATCGGGCCTTTGACTTTGCTCATGTCAGGATGAGGTTCTCCTCCTGTTTCCAACATGGCTGTGAGGGCACATAAGGGCATTGTAAGACCTCTCCCCCCATCCGGTCTAAAAGAATCGGGCCTTTGACTTTGCTCATGTCAGGATGAGGTTCTCTTCCTGTTTCCAACATGGCTGTGGGGGCACATAAGGGCATTGTAAGGCCTCTCCCCCCATCCGATCTAAAAGAATCGGACTTTCATTTTGCTCATGTCAGGACGAGGTTCTCCTCCTGTTCCTAACATGGCCATGGGGGCACCTAAGGGCCGTTATATGAGCCTCTCCTCCAACCCGATCTTAGAATAATCGAACTTTCATTTTGCTCATGTTAGGATGAGGTTCTCCTCCTATTCCTAACATGACCTTGGAGGCACCTAAGGGCCGTTATATGGGCCTCTCCCCCGATCCGATCTTAGAATAATCGGACTTTCATTTCGCTCATGTTAGGACGAGGTTCTTCTCCTGTTCCTAACACGACCTTGTTTTGATTGTTTGAAGGGGTTATCCCCAGTCGTAACAAGTCCATGCTAAAAGGGAAAGACATGCAAAGTCAAAAGAAATTTTGATTCAAAGCAAAGTCGTTAGTAATACATTTACAGGTTTTTCAAGTCCCACAGTCGTGGAAGGTCTGCTCCTCTTTGAGGTCCTCCGGTGATGGAGTTGATGATCCTGATTGGAGGCCGATCTCTGGGCTGCTCTTTCCTCCTCGACGGTTCAGGTTGCGGTAGGGCCCTTGGCCGATCCTCTCTACCCTCAGGTCAGCGTCGAATGAACCTGTCGAACCGACCTCGTTTGATGAGCTCCTCGATCTCATCTCGGAGCTGAATGCACTCCTCTATATCATGACCATGGTCACGATGGTAGAGGCAGAACTTGTTGGGGTTGCACTTTTCGGGGTGCGTGTGCATCCTCTCTGGCCTTGGGAGCTGCTCTCTGACCTCCATCAGCACCTGGGTTTTCGATGTGTTGAGGGGGGCATAGTTGCGGAACCTTCCTGGGGGAGAGCCCCACCGAGCTCGACGCTCTAGGCTTCCCTGCCTGCGTGCTCGAGGAGGAGTCTGGACACGCTTGTGCCCGGGAGGAGTTCGAGAACGTGGTCGAGCTTCTCTCGTCCCTTTTTCGACTGCGGGCTTACTCGAGTCTCCCGCCTGCCGCTCTCTCGCGGTCTCCTCATCCTTCATTTTGAAGGCTTCTTCTGCTCGGGCGTACCCTTCGGCCCGAGCCAACAGGTCAGCAAAATCCTTGGGGTACTTCTTTTCCTGGGAGAATAAAAGGTCGTCCTTCTGAAGGCTGCCTTTCAGGGCGGCCATCGCTACCGATTGGTCCAAATTTTGGACCTCCAATGTGACGATGTTGAAACGGTTGATGTAGGCCCGAATGAACTCTCCCTCCCTCTGCTTGATGTTGATGAGGGACTCTGAACCTTTCCGGAGATGCCGGCTACTAACAAAATGAGCCACAAACTGGTGGCTCATCTGATCAAAGGAAAAGATGGTACCCGGCTTCAGTGTCAAGTATCAATTTCTCGTCGCTCCCTTCAAGGTGGATGGGAAGGCTCGGCATAGAATGGCGTTGGGTGCGCCATGAAGCAGCATCATTGTCCGAAAGGCCTCCAGGTGGTCAACTGGGTCCGAAGTCCCGTCGTAGCTTTCAAATTGAGGGAGTTTGAAGTTCGGCGGGATCGGTTCCTGCATGATCATCTGAGAAAAAGGGGGGTCAGTACAAATATCCACACCATAAGTGGGGGGAGCATGGCAGAGCTCTTCGATCCGTCTGTTCATCTCCTGGAGCCTCCGGTCCAGAAAATTCTCTCGACTGCGGGTCTTGAGGGTTCTCTGGCAGAATGAAGGTAGAGATCTTCCAGGGGTGGAATCATGGTCTGATAGAGGGCTCTCCACCCTTGGATTCATCTTTCCGAGAAAGACAGGGCGGTTGGCCCAAGTGGCCCATCCCACCGTCGGATTTTGAAGTTTTGGCGACGCTCTTTCTGGTCGCACTGATAACTGCGGCTGCTGCTGTTGTATGGCCTGCATAACTTCAGTGAGGCCTCTGACCTGCTGCGCCAGTAGGTCGAATTGCTCCGCGCCAACTGCCGCTGCCGGAGGAGGGGGTAGAGGCTGGGAGACTGGAGGTGAGGCCGGAGCCTGAGATCTGGCTGCGGAGGTCGTGGATCGTCGTGTGGATGCTTTGCGGGGAGGCATCGGGCGAAGATCAAGTGGGGGAAGGAGGAGTGGATGTCGGAAAAGATGACCGGAGGCGGTCCCGTTGAGCACTCCTTTAAGAACAAGGGTGCTACGAAGACACAGGGGGCCCCCCTTCCTCTAGCGTCAATCCTGTTGGTACAAAAATCTGCCTGCGTCGGAGAAGCTGGAGTCAAGGGAGTCGCGATCGCCGTCGGGACCTGCAAAAGAAGTCTAAACCGGAGGTGGGGTTGCTCCAGCAAGATCCTCTGATGCTCAAGTCAGTTCTCTGCCTCAACAAGAATGGAGTGCTCGAACGAAAATTTTAGCAGAGTTTTGGGATAGAAAATAGAGCTTAGAGAATAATGTATCTGGGGTCCCCCCTTTTATAGGCAGAGGGGGCAACAGACTGATAGCGATGTTTGTAACCATCTGGCAGTGGGCTGTCTAGGGTCAGGAGGAGTTTGTTGCGAAGAGTAGTGGAGTGAAATGTGGCTATCACCGGAACATGCCATGTGGAGTCTGTCGCGGGGAGTGGAGCGGCGTCCGTTGTCGCGACTTTCCAGAGGATGAAAGAATCGCACGGTATCCATCGCAGGAAGTGGAGCAGGATCGTGGCCATTATTGCAGTCTGCCAGGGAGTGATGGAGCTGTGCGGAATCCATCGCAGGAAGTGGAGCAGAGTCATGGCCGTTATTGTGGCCCGTCAGGGAGTGATGGAGCCGCGCAGAATCTGTCGTAGGAAGTGGAGCAGAGTCGTGGCCGTTGCTGCGGCCTGTCAGAGGGTCTAGGCCTGTCGGCCGAAGTTCGGTTGGGGTACGATCTCCGTAGAAGTCCGGACGGGGATCATTTATCGAGGAGTCTCGGCCAGTGCCGGTCTATAATGGACATCCGAATGAAATTTGCCCATAATGGAAGCTTGGGTGAAGGTCTACGGTGGGAATCTGACACGGGTTGCTCGTGGTAGAAATTTGAAGTAGATCGTTTGCAGCGGAGACTCGAAGCGGGTCTCTTGCGGTAGGGGCTCAGAGTCTGGCTCCCGTAGGAGTCCGGACGAAGTCTTCCTGCATCTGGAGTCGGGGACGGAGTCCGGCTCCCGTAGGAGTCCGAATGAAGTCTACCTGCAATAGGAGTTGGGGGCGAAGTCCGGCTCCCATAGGAGTCCGGGCGAAGTCTACCTACAATTGGAGTTAGGGGCGAAGTCCGGCTCCCGTAGGAGTCCGGATGGAGTCTACCTGTAATTGAAGTCGTGGGCGGAGTCCGGCTCCTGTAGGAGTCCGGACGAAGTCTGCAGGTGAAGTCGTGGGCGGAGTCTGGCTCCCGTAGGAGTTCGGACGAAGTCTTCCTGCAGTCGGAGTCGGGGGCGAGGTCCGGCTCCCATAGGAGTCCGGATGGAGTCTTCCTGCAGCCGGAGTTGGGGATGAGGTCTGGCTCCCATAGGAGTCCGGGCAGAGTCTTCCTGCAACCGGAGTTAGGGACGAGGTCTGGCTCCCATAGGAGTCTGGGCGAAGTCTACCTGCAATTGGAGTTGGGGGCGAAGTCCGGCTCTCGTAGGAGTCCGGGCAAAGTCTACCTACAATTGGAGTTGGGGGCGAAGTCCGGCTCCCGTAGGAGTCCAGACGGAGTCTACCTGTAATTGAAGTCGTGGGCGGAGTCCGGCTCCCGTAGGAGTCCGGATGAAGTCTTCCTGCAGCCGGAGTCGGAGGCGAGGTCCGGCTCCCGTAGGAGTCCGGGCGGAGTCTTCCTACAGCCAGAGTTGGGGACGAGGTTCGGCTCCCATAGGAGTCCGGGCAGAGTCTTCCTGCAACCGGAGTTGGGGACGAGGTCCAGCTCCCATAGGAGTCCGGGCGAAGTCTACCTACAATTGAAGTCATGGGCGGAGTTCGACTCTCATAGTGAGTCCGGACGAAGTCTACCTGCAGTCAGAGTCGGGGACGAGGTCCGGCTCCTGTAGGAGTCCGGACGAAGTCTAGGAGATGGTCGATCATAGTGAAAATTTGGGTGGAGTCCGTCCATCACGAAGAATCCGGTCGACGCTGGTGGGGGCTTATCCGTCAGCAAAACTTGGGAGTGTTGTGGAGGCTCGGCCGCCCGGGAGGTTTGAAGAGACGTCGCAGGAGGTCGGAAGTCGGTTGGATCCCCGGAGGGTCACTCCTGTCACGAACTTCGGCTGGGGGGGTATTTTATACCCAACAATTATAATCTTAAAAACAATAAGATGCAATATATAATGAATCAATAATACTAATTTTATTAATAATATTATTGTCAATTACATGAATCTAGAAGATAAATTATAGAAAATATCCTCTCACATTCCGTATGCAATTGGCTTGTTGGGTATTATTCTTTCAATCTCTTATTTGCACTAAAGCCAATTGCCCCTAAACTTGATGCCCATATAATCAAGGTGGCGGTCAAACTGCTGCACTGACAAGGCCTTAATGAATAAATCTGTTATATTGTTCTTGGTATCAACTCACTCCACGATCACATTATATCTTTCAACTATCTTCCGAATGAGATAGAACCATCTTAGGATGTGCTTGGATTTATGATGAGACCTCGATTCTTTGAATTAAACAACTATCCCAGTATTATCATAATAAAGGAGCACTGGTTGTTCAATCTCTGAAGCCACATCCAATTCTGAGATAAATTTTTTTATTCAGATGGCCTCCTTAGCAGCCTCATTAGCAGCAATATACTCAGCCTCAGTGATTGAATCAACAATAATTTGCTGTTTGAAACTCTTCTAACATACTGTACCATCATACAGAATGAACACATACCCAAATATGGATTTACTATCATCTGGATCAGATTGAAAACTAAAATCAGTATAACCTTTCAGTTTTAAATCTGATCCACCCATATATAAAAAAAAATATCTCTAGTCCTTCTCAAGTATTTGAGTATGTTTTTCACAGCTTTTCAATGATCTTCTTAAGTATCAGTCTGAAATCTGCTTACAATGTTCAAGATATAAGCTACATCAGGTCTAGTACATAACATAGCATAAATGATTGATCCTATAGCTGAAGCATAGGGAATAGAGCTCATTCTATTTCTCTCTTCAAGTGTCTTAGGAGATATTTGCTCAGAGAGTTGCATGCCATGACCTATGGGCAAGTAACCTCTTTTATTTACCTCTATGTTGAACCTCTTCAATACAAGATCTATATACCTAGACTGGGACAAGCCAAGTATCTTTTTTGATCTATCTCTATAGATCTTTATACCTAGTATATAAGATGCTTCACCCAAGTCTTTTATGCAACATCGGGATATCATTCTGAATGAGTACTATGTCATCTACATGCAAGACCAAGAAGACAACAGCACTCCCACTAGTCTTCTTATAGACACAAGGTTCATCCATATTTTTGATAAAGCCAAATGATTTGACTGTCTCATCAAAATGGATGTTCCAGCTCATCGATGCTTGTTTTAATCTATAAATAGATCTATTCAGCTTGCATACCTGATTTGCTCTCTCACTAGAGACAAATACTTCTGACTGAGTCATATAGACTTCTTTCTTAAGATTTTCATTGAGAAAAGTAGTCTTGACATCCATCTGCTAGATCTCATAGTCATGGTATGCAGTAATAGCAAGTATTATCTGAATAGACTTGAGCATGGCTACCGATGAAAAAGTTTTTTCAAAATCAACACCTTATTTTTGTCTGAAACCTTTTGCCACTAGCCTAGCCTTATAGGTCTCTACCTAGCTATCTGCTCTAATCTTCCTTTTGAACACTCATTTGCAGCTTATTGGGGTCACATCCTCAGGCGCATCAACCAAAGTCCAAACTTGGTTGGTATATATCGAGTCCATTTCGGATTTTATGGTATTGAGCCATTTATCAAAGTCACTACTCATGACAGCTTCCGAATAGGTCGTGGGATCATCATTCTCAATGATGTGGGATGTGTTGTCATTGTCAATGATAAATCCATACCTGAGTAGTATATTACGCACTCTATTTGACCTTCAGAGAGGAGGTATGTGTAGTGGCTGTGCCTCAACAATGGGCATATCTGATTTAGAATCATTTTGTGAGTCCTGGATGGGTTGTAGATTTTGAAATTCCACAAGTTCAATAGACCTCCCACTGCCTCTTTCTTGGATAAACTCTTTTTTTAAGAAAATAGTATGCCTACCAACAAACACCTTTTGTTGAGTAGGATGGTAGAAGTAGTATCCTATACTCTCTTTGGGATAACCCATAAACCTATATTTTTCTGATGTAGCATCCAGCTTATGTCTATCAATATTTTTCACATAAGCCGGGTAACCCCAAATCTTAGGATGCGTAAGACTAAGTTTTTTTTCTTTTCATATCTTATATAGAGTGCTACAGACAGATTTAGAAGGTACTTTGTTTAAAATATATGCTGTAGCCTCAAGAGCATATCCCCAAAAGGAGATCGAAAGATCCGTGAAACACATCATGGACCACACCATATCTAATAAGATATGATTTCTTCTTTCCGTAATTCTATTTAATTGTAGAGTGTAAGGAGGTGTCCACTAAGAGAGTATTCTATTTTATTTTATGAGGAACTCACTAGTCAAGTATTCTCCTCTTCGATCAGATCGAAGAGCTTTAATATTTTTATCAATTTATTTCTCAACCATTCTTTGATACTCTTTAAATTTATCAAAAACTTCAAATTTATATTTCATTAAATACATATATCCAAACCTAGACATATCATCAGTAAATGTGATGAAATAAGAGTATCCATCTCTGGCTTGAGTCGACATTGGATCACAAACATCAATATGTACAAGGTCCAAAATGTCACTCACCCTTTCTCCATGTCCGGTAAATAGAGTTTTGGTTATTTTACACATGAGACAAAATTCACAAGTTTCATATGATTCAAAATCATAAGGATCAAAGAATTTATCTTTGTATAACTTGTTAATTCTTGACTCATTTATATGACCAAGTCGGTAGTGCCAGAGGTATGTGACATTCACATACTCTCTCTTTCTTTTCTTCATATTATCAATATGAAGTACATTATCATTAAGTGATAGAAATAAAAGACCATTATCAATATAAGTATTTTCATAAAATTCATTAGAAAAATATATAGAACAACCATTATTCTTTGCTTTTATTTTAAAACCTTCTTCTAATAATAATGGTATAAAAATAATATTTCTAACGATATTAATAATATAATAACAGGCTTTTAATTCCAAAATTTTGTCTGAAAGCAACTTTAAAATCCTGGTTCCTACATCTTTGACCTGAATGGACTCTCCACTAGTACCAAATAGCTCGAAGTCATCTTCATTCAGACTCTTTATTTTCTATAGATCTTACAATAATTTACAAAGGTGTGAGCCACAGACGGTATCCAATCCTCAAGAATTTGAAATTGAAGTACTTAATGATAAGTTGTTTGTATTATATACTAACCTTTAGCAATATTTGCTGATTTTACAGTTGTAAGGTATTCCTTGTAATTCCTCTTCCAGTGTCCCTCCTTACCGCAGTGATAGCAAGTACCTTTGGTGGAGACCTTCTTTACCTTTTTCTTCGAGATACTAGCCTTAGGATTCAACTTTTCTTGAAACTCTTCTTGCCTTTCTTCTTATTGATCTTATCGACAAGAAGAATCAGAGCCTTTTCATCCTTGAAATGGCTCTTTGCTATTTTCAACATATTCAGCAGCTCAGACAGGCTAGTGTTTAGTTTGTTCATATGATAGTTTATGACAAACTGAGAGAAAAACTCAGAGAGAGACTGCAGGATCAAATCTTGACTAAGTTCACCGTCCATGGCAAAACCCAATTATTCCAGACGAGTGATCAAATCAATCATCTTCAGGACATGTGTTTGCACAAAAGTACCTTCACTCATATGGGTATGGAATAACTGCTTAGATATCTCATATCTAGCAGTTCAACTTTGTTCTCCATATAACTCTTTAAGATTAAGAAGTATAGAGGGAACATCCATGTCCTCATGCTGCCTTTGAAGCTCATTGCTCATCAAGGCAAGCATGATGCATTTGACAGTCATACTGTCATCTTTCCACATCTTATATGTGACCTTTTCCTCCTCGAAAGCATCTTCTCCAATCGAATTGGGTGCAGGTGTATCCAATATATAGGAGACTTTCTCTTGAGTGAGAATAATTCTCAAATTTTTCAATCAGTCAATATAGTTCGGTCTAGTCAATTTATTTGCATCTAGTATACCTCTAAGTAATAGTGAGAATGCAGTTAATCAATAATAACAATAGCACAATACAAGTGGATAACTTATAATGACATGCACAACTAGATTAGGATTTTTATCTAATTGTGTCTTCCACTATTTTAATGAATTTCATAACCCTCAAGTATGAAAAATGAGAAACATCTTTATATTTCTTAGTAGAGTTGAGATCCCTATTCCTCACAAATACTTTGTAGATAGCACAACAAGCATTCATGAGTTCAAGAGTAGGTAACTCTTTATCAATTGTACTTCATATAATTCTCAATATTTTTTTTCTTACCTCTAGATCACTTATAGTCTTGTGGATAGCACAAGAAACTATAGTGTTATAGTTAAGTTAACCCTTCAATCCCATATGGTCATACTTAAACGATACTATCCTTGTGGATAGTACAACAGAGCAATACTATTCAAATATGCCATAAGCATCAATATGCACTTGGTCAACATCATATCAATTTCTAGAGTAAGCTTTGTGGATAGCATAATCAGCTCATTAAGATCTTGACATATTCTATTTATCAAGTTTGAAGGAAGGCCCTTATAGTGTCTACATCACTAATAAATCTAAGTTCAAAATTCAATAAGATCAAATTAGCCAGATCAGTAGGTGGGAGGCTCTCCGTAGCTTTCCTTACACAGCAACAAAGTTGATCAAGCCAGCATATGGATCTAATTAGAAAATCACCTTTCATACTTTTTCTGACATCAATTGATCAAATGAATTTGATATTTGAATTGAAATATGAATCCTGACATTACAACTTAATATAATTTTTACGAGGATCTTTAAACTAGTCTCGACATATCCGAACTACAACTACATAAAATGTGCTAAACATATTATGCAATTTGGCATGCTTTTACAAGTCATAATAACAATCATATAATTATGCCAAAAATTATATAAGGGTGTATAAAATAACTTAACATATGCCAAGCATATCAAATAAGAAAGCAAACCCTAATCAAATTAGGTATGCAAAACACCCTTATCCATTAATTGATTTAAGCATCCAGCAACCAAGAAATCATAAATTTCATATTATCATAAATTTATAATTTTAATAACTAAAATTTAAATTCATGGTTCATATAAAATTAAAAATAATTTTTGATTTTAAAGATCGATGCTAAAAATCGATGTAATATTTTTTGACAATATATGAACAAGAATAATTCTATACTACAACTTTGCACTTGTTTGATCGAATCTAACAAGGGTGGCTCTGATACCACTATTAAATTTTGGACATGCAGTGAAAATTAATTTTTAAAATTTTAAAATAAATAAATCAATAGCTTTAATAGTTAAAACTATCGAGCTAAAATCCAAACTCTAGAATCACCTTACTGATGTCGATCAAAACAAAACAAGCATGTAAAGGGATAGAATTTTATACTTTCATCAAAATATAATATGGAATGATGGTGATCTCCATGAGACCCCAAAGTAGAAGCCCTCCAATGGTGATCCATATGAAAGTTGGCCAAGGTCCTTCCTAATCGATGTGCTGTCGCATCCTTTTCTTCTCAAAAATACTACCAGTTTCGAGTATGAAGTACGACCACACCAAAGTCCAATGGCCTTCAATTTTGCCATCAGAATCATGCCAAGAAGACACTCTTCAAATATCTCACAACCTAAGATTTAATTTTAAGCTCCAACATATGAAAAAAATAAACCCTAGGTCACACTAGCAACACTTGCTAATTCTCTCACCACCTTTCTTACAACTTTTGCCCCTCAATTTTTTCTTGTCTTTTTCTCAAATTTTTTTAAAATTTTTTTTCTCTTTTACATGCCACTTATCTTTGATTTTCATCCAAAATCAAGCACCTAGTCCATATGGGATGCCCCATATAAATAGGTGACCATGGGATGTGAGGAAGGACCAAAGGGCACCAACTTTTGCCGCTCCACCTTCTCATGTGGTGAAATAAATCACTGTAATTTATTTTTGATGCAGGAAAGCTTTCATATAGAAGAACTCCTCTTCTACATTTCATAAAAATTCCATATAAAAATAGCATGAAATAAATAGAGTTCTAGATAAGAGAACGAGGTGATAAGATAAGATAAAAGCCTTCATTAAGGACTCTTCATCTTCTCACATTAATTAAGAGGGGGCAGCAACATTATTTTGGCATGAAACTTGATGGGTGTAGAAAAATCCTTCTACACTTGAAACTGTTCCATGTTGAATAAGAACCCAATTAAATTGGACCCAATCCCATTAGGTCAAAGATAAATGGTCTAGTTTAGCTTAAACACTTTGAACTGAACTAATTTTGAAACTTGGGTTAATATAATGTTCTAGCATATCAAATTAATCATTAAAATTTATATTAAATCCTAATTAAATTAGATCAAAACTAAATTTCAAAGTGTGTGATCCATTGAGTTTCAAATCTAGCCAGCAATAGACCTAGACTCTCGACATAATCCTAATCCGATCAAATTAGGTCAGTCGAAGAGTCCCAATCAATTAGGACTCTTTCTAATTAATTTTTGAATTAAATTCTTTTAGTTCTGATAAGCCCACAAGTCAAAATTGATATCTAACAATATGTCATGATTATCCAAAAGATTTAAAATTTTGATAAAAAATTATCAAAATATCTTTCAGTGGTGAGTTACCGTGTAATTCAATCTTTGAGTCAAACAATGTTTCAAATAAGCTGTGGGCATGAAAATATGTCAAATCTAATTACTTATCTATATATACCTTGATCAAGAAGTGATGGTTCAGTTGATGATATATTAGAAACTCTTTTCTAATAATCATCCTGCTTTGTTCAAAGACTTTCAGAATCATCGACCTATAAGATCGCATAGGATGTTCACTTCCCTTATTAGGAGTGATTGATCCCTTATTGATCACTCACAATCTCCATGCATACTTAACCACATCCAGAACACCCCATACAAGCATTGGAGAATCAAGTTAGGAAGTGAACCACAACATAAATTCATGTACACAAGGTACCATAATGATCTCAGGTCAAAAGATCACTTCATAACTTTCAACATGTAAATAAGACTTCATCAGATATTCTCTCGTAGGTCTATTCAGTAAATTCATTCTCTAATGAGCACCCATATCCTTATATTAGTATCACCACATAAGTAGTTGTGAGATCAACCATCCTTATTTCTGAGCATACATAAGATATGCCAGTCTTATCGGTATCATTGATCCCCAACTCAATGAACCAATGACTGAAAATATTTTAGGTCATGGCTATCAAGATTTTAAATCTCACTGACATAATCTCATCATGGCTCTAAAATCATTGTCCAGACCTATAGGGTTCATTATAATCTTAAAAATAATAAGATATAGCATATAATGAATCAAAAATATCTATTTTATTAATAATATTAATATCAATTATATGAGTCTGAAAGATAAATTATAAATAATATTCTCTCATATCCCATATGTGATTGGCTTGTAAGATATTATTCTTTCACAAACATGCTTTGAATCAGTCTAGTACTCATGAAAGAAGGACTCCTACATGAGATAGAATTGGAATCACACAAGATGCCCACAATGCACCCATTCCCACACTCATATGGGACTCCCACAACCAACACCATTCCAGGTGTTGGTTAGCCCAAGAGAGAAAAAAATTTCAGTGTAAGTAGGATACCTCATATCTCATCCAAAATGGATCTGATTCGAATCTAATTCGAAATTAGTTCGAAATAATTTTGAAAGACTGTCAATCCCAAACTCTTTAGAATTTTTATACCAAGTCTAACTTAAATTTTGAATCTAATTAAGTTTAATTAATTTAGATCTAATCTAAAATTAATTAGCATCTAAATTTAATCTCTCATATGCTTCATAGATTATAGATCAAAAATTGTTCATCTCCAAGATCAAACCTGCACCTCATATGTAGTGCTAGCTAGACATAGTCAACTCTTCAATCCTATTTGATCCATAACTTAATTCTCAATCAAGTTAGCTTATATGTTCAATCAAGTCCAGTACTTTCAAATTAGATATATAAACATAGGCCAATATTTTTTTACGGTGTCTGACTTGTGTGTGTGACTCTATAGGTTCAAACACTAAGTTGGTAGCATAGAAACTGATTCCTACACTAATTGAGATACCATCTAGCAATAGTTTTCGACATCCAGATAGGTCAAATTATCGTAAAAGAATATTTCAGAACCTATGCATATGGTTACCACATAATTCATCCTTTTGATCCTGAATGTTCTAGAATGGTCTCAGGTTAACTTTCAATCGAAATTACTTCATCCACATTGTATTTCAACCTTTCAAATCCATCTCATGGATTACTCTGATCAAGACTTTACTAAATTGAAATATAGTGATGCATCAACTCTAATAATCTGGAGGGGTCAATTCTATCTTGATCCATACACAGACTTCGCAGGTACTTGACGGTACCCAATAGCCTTCCATCACTGCATTAGAAATTCAAATAGTCCAGCACCAAAGCACGGTGAGTTGCTTGTAAGTCGCTATGGTGATCTTAGATCTAAAGAAAACTTATACCCATATGCTTCATGAGTAGTTTTTGACAGTAGAATACTCAGTAGGTGAGTCACTTGTTCAATGATGATGTACTCCTATATCTCACTTGTATGCCATACCAGTGTCACCACACTCTTTGGTTAAGAGGATAACCAATCTATATGACACATAATAACCTCCACTCAATAAACATCATCATCTCATAATGGTGTATCATTTGATCGTGAACATATTTAAGAACTATACGATAAATTCTCTCTTATCGTACACTAATATAGTTCTAAGGACTTCATTATAGCATAAGAGTTCAAGAAAGATATAACTTTATGATAAAAAATATCAGAATAACTATTATTTATTAACCAATAATTCATATACAAAGATGAACTTAATCGTCACACGATTAGTTTTAGGACACAATTCCCAACACGCAGCACCCACTAGAAGCACTTATCGCATTAGGGTTTTTGTTTTCTCCATCTGAGGAGTGTGAGAGACTTAAAAAATTAGTAGGAGATTTTGTTTATTTTTTAAAATTTTTGAAATAAACTATTATAAGTATAATCATCTAATTAAATCTTTACTCTCTATGATCAATTCTATCAGCTTCCAACCTTCTAGCTCGAATCCTAGATATCAACCACTTAATCGAAATCAATTACATATTTTGGCTCAAAAATCTAAGAATAGTTTTTAACTTTTAAAAATTAAGTCATGTTCTTGATCAGGTTAACCTAATGTCATCAGCTTGTCCAATCCATGGTTAACGAGCTATACTTAACAAATGGTTAGACATTGATAATTAGATTAGGTGTTATAAATTGGACTCAATAGTTGATGAAATCCAATATATGCATAAAGACATATAGACTACCAATAATATACTGATTCATCTGCAACAATGGTGAGATGATCAGAGGCACACAGTGCATGACATACGTGATGGGTAGTTTATCCATGATCAATGATCAAGGATATTGAAGAGCTTGAAAAGTTCGACATGACCATGTACAAAAAATTGCTAATGAATTTGATTCTACAATCTCTGATTCATATAAATAGTTTATGAAACTATTATATGAATAAATATTATAGCACTTTAACTGAATTGATTAATATGCTGATAACTAAAGGATCTTGAAAAGTTTAGAGGTACATACCTAAAAAATTTAAAAAAATATTGACATACTTTTAGAAGGTATGTCAAATTATTCAAATTGATCTTACAATTTTTCTTTTTCATTAGACTCTAGTGCATATTACGCATTTTAATATAGAGTCTAAGGAAGGAAGAGGATTAAGGAAAGGTGAAGTGACTCTTTTGAATTGGCAATGGCGTAAAAGTTGCACTAAGATCGTGGGCACCTAATCTCGATGATTACCATTTGAATTTAGTTCTTTATCATTTGTATGGTGATGCATTTATGAATTTTTTTGAGTAAATAGTGAATGCCATTGGATCTAAAAGATCCAGAACCAAATAATCTGAAGTATATAGATGATTCTTTTGGCTAGATCATGTATGAGAAGAAATAATTTACCAACTAAAAAAAATAAATCTTTGGGCTCATTGACTGTTAAGTCACATCTAGTCTGTAAATCATCTCTTTGAGGATTAATGACCAAGCTGTCCTTTACGGGTCAAAGGGATAAGACCACTGAGATACTTACTCTAGTACACATATGATGTGTATGGCCCATTTGATGAGCAAGACTAAGAGATTATCACTACTTCATCATCTTTATCGATGAACAGTCATGGTATAGATATATGTATGTGAGATATAAATATGAAGATTTTGAAAGGTTCAAAGAATTCAGATAAGAAGTAAAAAAGTAAATTGAAAAAATTCTAAAGGTACTTTGATTAGATTGAGGACGTAATATCAAATAAAAAATTTATCGGTTAGCGAAAGAGAATGATATAGTTTCATGATGAAATTCTCCTGGTACACTTCAACTCAACGGGATATCTGTAAGGAGCAATGGTGTTGTATGAGATATGATCCTCCATTATGAACATCACTAATTTAACTATTATTTCTTTAAGAATAAGATTTAATTTTTAAAATTTAAATTAGATTCTTTCTAAGTTGGTTTCACCACATCATATGATATATGATATGATGGATAGATTAGAGGATACGTCTGCGAAAGCTCGTTTATGGGGTATCCCAAAAGAGTTTGGGATGTTACTTTTTCTTTCTAATAGAAATCATACTATTTTCTTGGAAACAGTAGGAGGATAAACTCAAAGAGAAAATCTCTAAAAAATAATGAGTCACAGCACCTATACACCTATTTAAGATGAGCCAGTATATGTAGTAACTCCTCCACTTCGTAGATCTAGTAGGATCTTCCATCTTTTAGAAAGGTACTTAGTATTCTTACAATGGATTAAGAGAAAGTATTTCTTGAGGAAGATTGGGAACATAGGAATGAACCCAAAACTTACAACGACTTGATATGAAGAATCATGTAGTTACATGAAGGTCAGTAGGAGGGTTCCATGCTGACATCGGTTCTGATGTGGTTATATATAAAATTTTCTTATCAAAGACCTAGGTCAAATATTCTGAAAATAAAGATCTATAGAGATAGATCCTGAAAGGATGTTTGTCACAGATAAGAATATAGAAGTGGTGCTGAAAGGATTCAGTATTGAAACCTCCAAGAGGGATCCATTATCCTCTTAGATATAGATGTATGCTATGCTATGTACTCGACTTGATATATCTTGCTGGAAAGATCACGAGCAGATATTAGTTGAATCTAGACTGAAAGTATTGGATTGCTATTAAAAATATCTCTAAGTACTTGAGAAGCACTAAGAGATTATTCATCATCTTTGAAGAAGGATTAGAGCTAAGAGTGGGAAGATACATTGATGCTGATGGTAGAATATATGTATCAGCATGTATTTTTGAGTTATATTGGGTTGGTATATTGGAAGAATTCCAAACAATCGACCAAAGGAAGCTGAATATGCTATAGGTGTGCAGAATGCATTCTGGCTCTTATGATAGTTGCAAAACTGGATGTCATACCATTAGATGTTATGACATTGTACTGCAAAGATAATGGTCCATAACCTTCGCTAAAAAGCCAAAGTCTCATCAGAAGTCCATGCACATAAAGCAGGGATATACGTGATTATCTCAAGTAAAAATACATGGAGGTACAGAGAGTAGATTTTACATAGGATGTGGTGGGCTTGAGTCACTTAGCTAGCTAAACACCGATGCCTGTCTTCAGAAGATGGGGCTCAGGTATATGGCAAATTAGCTTTAGTGTAAGTGAGAGTTTGTTAGATGTGTGCCTTAGAAGTCAATTTTAGCTGACACATATCTTTCCCTAGAGTATATTTTATACTTGACGGATAGTCTTTATAACCAATCATATCATATGTGTCCATGATTTGTCTTAAAAATTAACAAAGATGATTTTGTATATTCTCAAGGTGTTGAGAATTTGAGATATACATCATTAGTGATTAATTTCTAAATGCTCCCGATCAAAAGATCATCATGGAGGATAGTGATCAATCCATTCAAGATCGGTGCACGGATAACCTCTTTTTAGGACAGATGAGTCTCGAGTCTGTGATGTAGAGACACTGGGGTGAGAATGCGGGTGGTTGTTAGAGAATAACTTGTACTGAGCATAACCAACATAAAAAATTACTTAGATATCTACTCACTCGTCAATAATTTTCTCAATGCTGCAGTGGTGTGACTGATCCTTTGACCTGCGATGTGTTGGCTATTCACAGTGAGGCTATTTAATTTGACTGTATTTTTTCTTGATCCCTAGCCATTTGGTTTTTGCTGTGTATGTTGGCTATTATAGGTTCAGATTTGCTGTTTGGAGTAAGTTGCACCTAGATAGAATCTATCGATCTTGGTAGAAAAGAAAAAGTTCTATATGATTCGCAAGACTGAGTTCAGGAAGTTTCTGACCAGAGCAAGTATGAATACTGAAAAAAATTTTTCATGAGATTTACAGATAAACTTGAGTCGAGCCAATCTAGCATATGACTGACGATGGGGTTTGACGAGTTCTTCATAATCTCTATCTAGTCAGAACTCATGATAGAGAGATTGTATCACATGATAACTGTACCTAGGGGTTCATCTTTTCTATTCTATTGGGTTGCCACTACATGCTGGTAGGCATCACTGATAGATCATGAGAACTCATAGGATCATTTACGGATCAACGATCCTTGTTGAGGTGAGTTAGAATCATTCCAGTCTATCGAAAGGAGTTTTGAAGATACTATGATGGAGATCACGGTATGTCTCAGTATCAGACAAAACAGAACTTGAGGGGTCACATACAAAAAGAACATGATCTGATCAATGACTTGGATCATATTTAAATTATCAATCGGATTGAAAGTTTGAATTTTAGAAACTGCTAATTTATAAGCATTATAGTTTTGGCAACTGCTAATTATTAGCGCAAGAACTTAATTGTAAATATTATAATTTATTTTGGGGCTAATTAAATTATAAATTAAATTTTAATTAATTTAAATAAAATTTAATTTAATTAAACTTAATTTAATTTAATGCTAATTGGGTTCAATTATCTAAATTAGATTTAGATTTCAAATTTGATTGGATTAGGCTTGACAACCTTTCAAATTGGACTCGATTCGAATTTGATTTGAACCCGATTGAGATCAAATTTGAACCAAAAGAACCATGACTTATAGAATTCTCTCTCTAGTTTTCATATAGAGAAGGGGAAGGAGCGTGTGAAGATGCACCCCCTTTGTTTTTGCACACGTGAAGGGGAGGGGGTGCCAATAGTTGGCGCCCCATCTTATCTAGGATTATCTTTCTTTCAAATTTAATTTTTATTTGAATTTGATTCAAAATAAAATTAAATCTTATTTGATATAGTATATAAAAAAAATTTTGTGTGATAAAAAATCTGAAACAGAATTGGCTGTTGGGAATTATGTCCCAAAACCAATCGTCAGCCTATTGACAGTTGTGCTTATCATTATAATTATATATAAATTATTGAATTAATAAATATTATTTAATTTTTTTATCACTGTGTACATCTCATTTTGAACTCATGTTATGTGATGAAGACTTTAAGACTATTTAATTTGATATAAGAGGATATATCATTTAGTCCTTAAATGAGTTTGCGACCAAATGATATGCTATTACTAGGACGATAGATATATCAAGTGTAGGTCGTTGTGTGCCATATAGATTGATTGTCCTCTTAACCAAAGAGCATGGAGATGCTGGCATAGCATGTAGGTGAAATATAAAAGTATATTTCACTGAACTTGACCAACTCCGGAGTACTCTACTATCAAGAGTCACTTCGAAGGGATATAGGTATAAGTGTTCCTCTGACCTGAGATCTCCATGGTGACTTGCAAGCAACTCACTATGTTTTGGTGCTGGACTATCTGAATTTCAAATTCAGTGATGAAAGATTTTTGGGTATAGTCAAGTACTTGTGAAGTCGGTGTGTGAGTCAAGATGGAATTGACCCCTCCGAATAAGTAGGAGTTAATGTATCAGTGTGTTTCAATTCAGTAAAATCTTGACCGGAATAATCCATGTGATAGATTTTGAAAATTGAAATACAATATGAATGACCATATCAGGGTTGGTAGTTAAACCTTAGGTCACCTTGAGCATTTGGGTCAAAGGGATGAATTATACGGTAACTATATTCAAGAAGGTTCTAGAGTGTTGCTTAGCATACATTCGGCCTATCCGAACATCAGGTACCATTGCTAGATGGTTACTCTGATTGATACAAGAATCAGTTTTTATGCTACTAGCTCAGGTTCAAACTTATGAGGTCACACATATTAAAAGTTTCTCTCCAATCATATAGCTAATTTGAAGAGTTTCAGTCAACGGAGACTCTGGTGAAAAGTCCCACTTGACAGGGAGTCTGCTGAAGAGTCCCACTGGACGGAGACTCTAGAGAAGAGTCCCACTAGACTTAGATTCTATTATTAATTAATGATTAATTAGTGATTAGATTACTAATTAGCTCAATTTGATTGAGCATTAAAATCTGGATCAATTCTGATTGAATTTGATTCAATCAAGTCTGATTAGGTTATGAGATGACCTAATCGATAAGGGAGAAATGATCCTAATTTGATCAGATCTATGGCTTAATTAATTTATTGATTTGATCAAGTTTAACTAATATTATAAGATTCTAATTAGATTAGGTTCATCATATTTTATTTGGGTCAAATTGGATTAGATTTGAAAGAAATCCAACTGGTTAAACCCTAGAGCCCCAAATGAGTAGGACTCTATCCCTTGCGCCACCTAAATTGTCTCACGTCATTTCTTACCACACAAAATTAGTTTGTATATAAAAAAAATAAAAAAATAATCTTTCTTTTGTCACTCATTAAGGATAAGAACTGATTGATTTTGATTTAAATTCAAATTAGTTTGAATTTCAACTTCAAATCTTATCCATATCCTTCCACACGTTGGCTGCTTTTGAAGGGATCTATTGTGTATGAGAAAAGGAGGTCTTCCCAACTGATTTTTATACCTATTTTTTTTTTATAAGTCTCTCTTTAAGTTAGATAAGGGTGAGAAAAATTTAGAGTCAAATTAAAATTTAAAAGAGTTTGAATTGTAATAAACTCCAGCCCTTATCCTATTTTATCTGATTTGTGCGACAACTATAAAAAGGCCACAATTTTGTGTGCCAAAAGAAGAGAGCTCTTCACCATGAGATATCAGAAAGAAATAGAGTCAAGAAAACTTCTTTGGGATGTGAGGATTGGATGGATTTCCTTCATCCTTGGTGTGAACATAAGAGGAGACCATTCTCCTCTTGGGTGAGAGACCTAGAACTGTTTTAGGTTTTTGGGTAAGGAAAAAACCAAAAAGAAGAGAGTCTTCTTCTAAATTTTCTCCACCATCTAACATTCTTTCCTAATCCATCTTTGACATCAGAAAGGTTTGAGGTGATCGAAGAAGGAGATCAAGTCAGATCTACCAACAGAAGCCAACTGCGCAAGCTAGCACTCCCACGGAGGGCTGATGGGTCCGAGGGGTTTTGTGTGGACCATTCGTAGAGACCGAACACTTGTGCGACTGCTTGACATCAGCAAGAGCTTCATGCCATACTTATCAATAGTGAAGATTATCAATCCATAAAAAGGTATTAAGTTCTGAACTCTACTGACATAATCTAAAGGTTAGATCAAATTCAGGACATCGATGTGATCGATACAGTTTTTTATTTTATTTTAGATTTTATATATAAATTTTTTATGTCATAGATCCTTAATAATAGTTTAGATCTGATCTAAGATATATTTAAAAGATTAAAATATTTAATTTTTATTATTTTACTGTAAAATTTTAAAAATACATGCTTTGAACTATCCATTTTTTCTTCATATGGTATCAGAACCAGATTTCTTATGACATAAATTTTTTATATATAATCTAATTTTAATTATTTAGATTAAATCTAAATAGTTAATTTTGAATCTAAGTAGTATAATAATCTGATTGGATAGATCCTCATAGCCATCCGATCATAGGAGAAATCAGGATTTCACTATCCTATTTACCCATTTGATGGGATCTCCTATAGCGTGTAGGGGTTCTACATGATCTTTTTCATGATGATGAATAATGAAAAAAATTTTAAAATTTTATTTTAGATCTAAAATAATGTATATTAGATCTAAAATTAAAATTTTGATCATTAGATGATTGATTGTAAAAATATTTTATAAAATTAAAAATTATTTTCAAACACCAAATCCGAACCCATATCAGTCCAAAACTTAATTGAGAATTAAGTGATCTAGATTTGAGAATCAAAGATCTAAGGCATTAATTTTATAACTCATGGGTTAATGGGTTAGCTCGAGTCAAGTCCATTTTACTGGATTAGACCTAGGGCTAGAAATCATTGATAATGGACCATGTTAGTAATTGATCAAATCTAATTAAAAGTTAATTCTGATTGGATCAATTTCTTCTCTTGATCAATTTTAATAGTTGTAGTTGGTCAAGTTCATATCTTTGATCAGATCAATATAGACTTTGATCGTAGCTCCATAGTCGAATCCAAGTCTGTAAGTTGATCAAATTGAAAATGACTAACCAGTTGGTGTCTCAGGTAAGTATGGCAGCTTTGATCGATGGTCATTAATTAAGAGCTACTCGCATAGATTGAGTCTATATCGAGTTAATGGCATATCCCTCTCATTGATTTCACTTATCTGGCCAATATGCTGAATCATGTTTTGATTAGATCACTTAATGATTGGAGTTGACCCATGCTAATTAGAAAATCAATATGACTGATTTAGGTGTCCCTAGTTCAACTTGTCTTGAATCCTCTTTATGACTTGGTGAAACTAGTTGGAGGATTTATGACTGGTTGGCTGGACTAATTTGTGCCTGATCTTCTTAAATCTGACTTGGTGAAGTCAATAGGAGGATTAAGATTAACTGGTCAAGTCTCATCTCATCTCTTAATTTAACTAATTAAATCTTCTAAAATTGTTAGGTCCCTAAAATGAAATAGTTATGGTGATAACTAGATCATAACCTCCCATTAAGTTGGATGATTATGAGTCTAATGGTTTAGATGATCATTAGAGATACCACATGCCTGATGCTCATCTGGCTGTCAGAATTATCATTCATAATATATTATTTTAGTTGTATCTTTCTGATGATGGTTAGATTGGCCGAGTCACACTCGAGCCTAATCACTTGTTTGTTAGATCCACTAAATTCTGGCATGTTAATGGTTGGACCTAATCAGAACCTTCAGTGGAGGTGCCACACGCCTGCTGAAGAGGTGTCTGGGGCAAATTTGAATACTAAAAATTATTTGGTGAAATAATTAATTAAAAACCTATCTGTGGATACACAAGAGTTGGTCGAGCCACACTCAGATCCATGTGCAGTCCATGTGGATTCTAGTATCCACTAAGAAATTAGTGTAATTCTTCGAGGTAGAGGCTATCAATTCGAATAAAATAATGGAAGAATTTTTAGACTAAAATCTATATCTTTAAGATTAATTAATTCATATACTAATTAGATTTTGATTTTTTTTTGCAGTTATGGCCACCATCTTGTCACTCCGATCACTATTAGATAGTGATAAATTGATGGGATCAAATTTCGATAGCTGGTATTGAAAGCTCAAAATAGTCCTGGAGCACGAACGGGTCTTATATGTATTGATAGATCCGACACCCGAAGAGCCAGCTCTGAATGTGCGTAATACGATTAGAGATGCTTATCAGAAGTGGCTCAACGATCGAACTACGGTTCCTTTATTATGCTGGCGGTGATGAATGATGAGTTTAGCTATCGTTTTGAGAATACTCAGCCATAAGATATGTTGCAAATGTTGAACGAGTCTTTTGGAATATCCGATGATGTTGAGAGGCACAAGACTAGTTGTACCATCTTCAATGCTCGAATGAGGGAAGGAGCATCAGTCACTGATCATGTATTGTACATGATCGAGATGATTGAGTGCCTAAGCAAGCTCAGCTTTTTCTCTGCCTAAGTCCTACCTCCCTTTCCTTACTCATTTTCGAATGACAAAGCCTGTAGTTAACTACCATAGTTTGCTGGGTTTACTACAAAACTTTGAGAAGGATCACCAGCTCCAAAAGGAGTCAGTGAATGTTGTGGGAGTCTGGATGTCGATCCTTTAAGAAAGGAAAGAAGAACAAGAAGAACAAAAAAAGAGTGCAAAGTGCTGGGGCACCCTAGCCCAGTCAAACCAAGAAACCCAAGTCCGACCAGAGTCAGGCAGAATACTTCTACTGCAAGAAGTAGGGACACTGAAAAAGGAATTATCCTCAATACATTTCCTCCCTAGATCTGAACAGATCGAGAAAGAAGTTGTTGCTGGATAAGATAATTATATGATAACACCTTGTAATTTCTCAATTTGTGATTTCACTATCTGGATATTAGATATCGAAAGTCCTTTTAATATTTGTAATTCGTTGCAGGGTCTGCAGATCAGTAGGAGATTTGAAGAAGGCAAAAGATTTTTTAATGTTGGAGATAGAAGACCAGTTTCAGTTTTAGCATTAGGGACTATTAAGCTTGTATTCAAGTCTAATGTAGTTATTCTAAGTGAATGCCACTTTTATCCTTCTTTTTTATTGAATATTATTTCTGTAGGCCTTTTGGCCATGTACGGTTATAAAATTTTAATAAAAAAAATAATTTTAATATCATTATGAATAGTGTTAATGTGATGAAAGGACAACTAAACAATGGTATTTATATATTATCATAATCTGTTAGTATAATGTACACATCCAACAAACATCCTAAAATTAGTAATGTCTTCGATATCTATCTTTGACATTGTAAGTTAGGTCATGTTAATAAGAATAGAATAAACAGGTAGACACAAGAAGAAATTCTCGAAGTCAGTAATTGTGAATCACTCCCAACCTGTGAGTCTTATCTTCTTGAAAAAATGACCAAATCATCTTTTACTGAAAAAAGTGAATGAGCTAGTAAAGTTTTAAGTCTGATACATACTGATGTATGTGGACTGATGAACACTTGTATCAGAGGTGGATATTATTATTTTATTATATTTACAGATGACTTATCGAGATATGGGCACATCTACTTAATGACACATAAGCCAGAATCATTTGAAATATTCAAACGATTCTGTAATGAAGTAGAGAACAAACTGAAAAGAGTATTAAAACTCTTCGATCCGATCGAGGAGGAGAATACCTCTCTAGTGAGTTTCTGACATGCTTAGAAGAGAATGAGATTCTCTCACAATGGATCTCTCCTGAAACACTATAGCATAATGGTGTATCAGAAAGGAAGAATCGAACTCTGTTAGATATAGTTCGATCCATGATGGACTTTGCAAGTTTGTCGATTTTTTTTGAGGATATGTACTCCAGTCGGCTTGTTATATTTTAAATAAAGTTTCAAATAAGTCTGTAAGTAAAACACCACATGAGATGTAGACAGGACGTAAGCTAGCACTCTCTCATCTGAGGGTTTGGAGGTGTCCGGCTTATGTCAAATGATTGAAAACTGACAAGCTTGGATCTAGGTCTAAAAATATCTATTTATAGAGTACCTAAAAGAGACCAAGAGATATTACATCTTTCTTGCTGACAAACAGAAGTTGTTCATCAGTAATAAGGCTATCTTTTTAGAAAAGGAGTTTCTTGATGAAGGAACTAATACCTCAAAGATTGAACTTGATGAAGTTTGATCGGTAGAAAAACTGACACAATCTAGTAAACCCATAGAGTCAGACTTGATTAGATCAAATTCGAAACTTATTGTAGAAATATCTTTAAGAAGATCTAGTAGAGTACCACATCAACTGGATAGATACTATGATTTCTTAGTCCGAAATGGAGATCCAGTTGAACTCGATGAGAATAATGAGGATCCGATCATCTATATGGATGCAATGCAGAGGTCTGACTCTGATAAGTAGCTGGAAGCTATGAAATCCGAAATGGAGTCTATGAAAATCAACAATGTATGGATATTGGTTGATCTTCCTGAAGGGATAAAATCCATAGGGTGTAAGTAGATCTTCAAAAAAAAAAGAGGCACAGACGGAAAGGTGGAGACCTGTAAAGCCCGTCTGGTTGTCAAGAGTTACCGTCAGCATTATGGTATTGACTATTACGAGACATTTTTTCTTGTAGCAATGCTCAAGTCTATTCGAATTATGCTTGCGATAGCAGCATATCTAGACTATGAAATCTAGTAAATAGATGTGAAAACAGTCTTTCTAAATGGAGAGCTAGAAGAAGAGGTGTATATGATACAACCTAAAGATTTCATATCCACAGATGAGTCTAAGGTGTGCAAGTTTCAAAGATCCATCTATGGACTTAAGCAGGTATCTCAGAGTTAGAACATGTATTTTGATAAAGTGATCAGAACGTATGGCTTCATTAAGAATAGAGAGGAACCCTGTATATACAAATGGGTTAATAACTCTGTAGTAGTATTTTTTATTTTGTATGTCGATGACATTCTCTTAATCGAGAATGACATTCTTGTATTATAGGAAATAAAAGTTTGATTGTCATCACAGTTCTCCATGAAAGATTTGGGAGAAGCATGCTTCATCCTTGGAATGAAGATCTATAGAGATAGATCTAAAAGATTACTTGGATTATCCCAGTTGATGTACATTGATACTGTGTTGAAAAGTTTCAGCATGGAGAATTCCAAAAAGGCTATCTTCCGATAGGCTAACAAATTTCTTTCTCGAAGAGTGATTATCTGACAACTCCTCAAAAGAGAGAGAGAGTATGAGTAAAATTTTATATACTTCAGTAGTGGAATCTATTATGTACGCCATGACATGTACATAACCGGATGTGGCATACTCATTAGGAGTAGTGAGCAGATACTAGTCCGATTCAGGTGAGAATCACTGGAAGGTCGTAAAGACCATCCTTAAGTATTTGAGAAATACTAAGGATCACTGACTTATCTATGGAGAATCTGACTTAAAACTTATGAGATTTATAGACTCCAATTTTTAGTCGAATCATGATGACAGCAAAAATATGTCGGGATATATTTATACTTTGAATGATGGAACAATCTGCTGAAAAAATTTCAAGCAGCACACTGTGGCCGACTCTACTTGAGAGGAAAAATATATCATGGCATCCGATGCTGTGAAGGAAGCTGTGTTGCTATGAAAGTTCATCAACGAGCTCGGAGTGGCACACTCCCTTGATGGCCCTATCTTGTTGTATTGCGACAGTACTGGTGCCATTACTCAAGCGAAAGAATCGAAGTCACATCAGCGGACCAAGTATATTCTACATCGCTACCACCTGATTCGAGAGATCGTGGATCGAGGTGACATCGAGCTTCAGAAGATCGATGAAAAGGAGAACATGACCGACCCATTTACTAAAGCCTTCGACGTCAAGAAGTTCGAAGACTACAAATCAAAAATGGATATACGATACTGCACCAATTGGCTTTAGTCTAAGTGAGAGTTGTTAGGAATTGTGTTCCAAAGTCAATCGTCAGTCTATTGACAGTTGTGCTTATCATTGTAATTATATATGAATTATTAAATTAATAAATATTATTTAATTTTTTCATCAATATATACATCTCATTTTGAACTCCTGTTATGTGATGAAGCCCTTAGGACTATTTGATTTGATATAAGGGGATATATTGTTTAGCCCTTAAATGAGTTCGCGACCAAATGATATGCTATTATTAAGATGATAGATATATCAAGTGTAGGTCATTGTATGCCATATAGGTTGGTTGTCCTCTTAACCAAGGAGCGTGAAAATACTGGTATGGCATGCAGGTGAAATATAGGAGTATATTTCACTGAACATGACCAACTCCGGAGCACTCTGCTGTCAAGAGTCACTTCGAAGGAATATAGGTATAAGTGTCTCTCCGACCTGAGATCACCATGGTGACTTACAAGCAACTCACTATGCTTTGGTGTCGGACTATCTAAATTTTTAATTCAACGATGAAAGATTTCTGAGCATAGTCAAGTACTTATGAAGTCGGTGTGTGAGTCAAGATAAAATTGACCCCTTCGAATAAGTAGGAGTTAATGTATTAGTATGCTTCAATTCAGTAAACCTTGATCGGGATAATCCATGTGATGAATTTTAAAAATTGAAATACAATGTGGATGACCACATCAGGGTTGGCAGTTAAATCCTAGGTAACCTTGAGCATTTGAGTTAAAGGGATGAATTATACAGTAACTATATTCAAATAGATTCTTGAGTGTTGCTTAGCATACATTTGGCTTATCCAGACATCGGATACCATTGCTAGATGGTTACTCCGATTGGTACAAAAATCAGTTTCTGTGCTACCAGCTTAGGTTCAAACCTATGGGGTCATACACATTAGAAGTTTCTCTCTGATCACATGGCTAATCTGAAGAGTCTCAGTCAATAAAAACTCTGGTGAAGAGTCCCACTTGACAGGGACTCTGCTAAAGAGTCCCACTGGACGGAGACTCTAGAGAAGAGTCCTACTAGACCTGGACTCTATCATTAATGAAGGATTAATTAGTGATTAGATTACTAATTAGCTCAAATTTATTGATCATTAAAGTTTAGATCAAGTCTGATTGAATTTGATTCAATCAAGTCAAGTTTGATTAGATTATGAGATGACCTAATCAGTAAGAGAGAAATGATCCTGATTTGATTGAATCTATGGCTCAATTAATTTATTGATTTGATCAAATTTAATTAAGATTATAAGAGTCTAATTAGATTAGGTTCATCATATTTTATTTGGATCTAATTGGATTGGGTTTGAAAGAAATCCAATTGGTTAAACCTTAGAGTCCCAAATGAGTTGGATTCTATCCCTTGCACCACCTAAATTATCTCACATCATTTCTCACTACATAAAATTAGTTTGTACATAAGAAAATCAAAAAATAATTCTTCTTCTGTCACTCATTAAGGATAAGAATTGGTTGGTTTGATTTGAATTCAAATTAGTTTGATTTTCAACTTAAAACTTTATCCATATCCTTCCACACGTTGGCTGCTTTTGAAGGGGTCTATTGTGTATGAGAAAAAGAGATCTTTTCAATTGATTTTTATGCCTAATTTTCTCTAGTTAGTCCCTCTTTAACTTAGATAAGGGTGAGAAAAAGTTGGAATTGAATTAAAATTCAAAAGAGTTTGAATTACAATAAACTCCAGCCCTTATCCTATTTTATCTGGTTTGTGCGACAACCATAAAAAGGTCATAATTTTGTGTGCCAAAAGAAGAGAGCTCTTCACCATGAGATACTAAAGAGAAATAGGGTCAAAAAACTTCTTTGGGATGTGAGGATTGGGTGGGTTTCCTTCCTCCTTGGCATGAACATAAGAGGAGACCGTTCTCCTCTTGGGTGAGAGACCTAGAACTGTTCTAAGTTTTTGGGTGAGAAAAAATCAAAGAGAAAAGAGTCTTCATCTAAATTTTCTCTACCATCCAGTATTCTTCTTTGATCCATCTTCGACATCAAAAAGATTTGAGATGATCAAAGAAGAAGATCAAGTCAGATTTGCCATCAGAAGCTGACTGCACAAGCTAGCACTCCTGCAGAGGATTGATCATCCGAGGAGCTTCGTGTGGACCATTCGTAGAGGTCGGATACTTGTACGGCTGCTCGACATCAGCAAGAGCTTCATACCATGCTTACTAGCAATGAAGATCATCAACCCACAAAGAGGTAATGAGTTTTAAACTCTACCGACATAATCTAAAGGTTAAATCAAATTCAGGACATCGATGTGATCGATGCAGTTTTCTATTTTATTTCAGATTTTATATGTAAATTTTTTATGTCATAGATCCTTAATGGTAGTTTAGATCTGATCTAAGATATATTTAAAAAATTAAAATATTTAATTTTTTATTATTCTGCTGTAAAATTTTAAAAATACATATTTTGAACTATCCATTTTTCCTTCATTGGCCTGCACTAATTTTTGTGTGAGTTTCTTTCTTGCCGCACAACATCATCTCCACACCCATCTAATCCTTGATTTTGATTTGAATGCCTAAGATCAAATCAGATTTGATCTATTAGGGCATGAGGAAGTGGTTGGGAAGACAGGATTTTTGTTTTATGCGACAAAAATAAATTGGGCGTGAGGTTTTTGGTATGTATGAAGTGAACGGCTTCTTTAGGATATCAAAACATCTTAATGCCCCAACTCTTCTTCTTCCTTCCTTCAACCTTCAAGCTAAGATTTGATAGAAATCAGATCTAAGAGAGAAAAAGAGAGAGAAGAAGAGAAGAGAAAGGTTCTTCTTTCCTTCTTCGTGATCTGGTTCAGATCCTGATGGATCTGCGTGAAGGAGTTCGCGCAGCGATCTTCTTCTTCAAGATCTAAAAGAAGAGATCAGATCCAAGACTAAAGAGCGAGATCTACAAGGTGCTAGCACACTGATGATCTCGATGCTCTGATCAGGTATCTCCATGTAGATACCAGCAGAGGCTGGATGCATGTGCGGCTACGATCGAAATCTCGGACATCTGTAGGATCCAAAGGTATGGAAATCTGATCTCCAAATTTTATTTCACTGATGTTTAGTTTTCTTTTCAGATTTTAGATCAAGGTAGCATATTCGTATTAAGATCCTAAGCATAGTTTTCAGATTAGATCTGGTAACTATTTTAAATTAAAAATATTTTAATTTATTGACTTCTGCTGCATAAGGTTTTAGAAAAATTTTAAACTACATGTACGAAATCATAGCAAATTCTAACATTAGGTTCAACTAGAATTTTTATTTTTTTTTTAAAGTTCTTAAGGATCAATCTAAGATGCAATGCAACACATGAAGCACACAATCATTTATGAATTGAATGTCTTATCTTCAAGTACTTAGGTTATGTAAATTTTTAGGGTAGTTTCAATAATTAAGTATTTTATGAAAGAATGTCAAATTTTAGTTCAATTTATCATTTTTGCAGTCAAATAGATCTATATACAATCATGCATATTTTAATTTAAATTTTCAAGGAATGAAGAGATATGAGAAGGCTAAAAGATCATGCTAAAATTTGAAAAAAAATTTAAGCTCATGTCAATTAAATACTATTTATAGAAGAGAACATGTTGATTTTAAGTTTACCATAAAATCAATAAATTCAAATATTTGAGTTATAAATCATCAAAATCAATCACTTACTCTAAACAAATTCAAAAAATATTGTTGGCAAGATGTAAGAAAAGTTTAATTTTTATCAAGCATCATTGCCTATCCAATTTTATTTTCAAGGCATCCATCCAAAAGAATTTTTTTCTTTTTATTTTATTGAATCCTTGGTATACCTACAAAATCACTTCTTAATTTATGATACCCAAACTTTCTTGAGTCCATGGGAGTTAGTGCTTAAAATTTTTTTTAGAATCTAAATTTGTTTGGCTTGTGTATGGCTAATTCTTTTAATATTATACTCTAAAATTTTGTGGCTAAATTGATTATATTTAAAGTATTTAATAGAATGATTTTCAAATGAAGCTTTTGTGAATATATTTTTAGCATGTTGTTGTTTTCTTGAAGAATTCAAACCAGTTTCTACTTTATTGAAAACAACATTTTTGTTATTTATCATTGATTGAAGATTTTGAAAGCTAAGGATAAATTTTTCTACTATAGGTTTCAAAATCTCAATCTCTTTTCTTAATTTTTTATTTTCTCCTATAAACTCTGTCTTTTCCTTTTAAAGATTTTTATTTTCATTTAAAGTAGATTTTAGATTTTCATATTTTCCTTTCAGCTCAAAATTTTCTTCAACTAAAGATTTTTCAGATTTCACCCATTCTTCTTTTTCTTTAGTTAAAGAATTCTTTTCTTCTATTAAACTAATATTAGACTTTTTGAGCTCCTTATTTTTCAGCCTCAATTTATTGAATTCATTCATTAATTTATTGAAGAAATCAAATAGTTCATCAAAGTAAAATTGGAAGACTTTTCATAATTTACCTCATCTTCAATGGCCATGAGGTAAAGATTTGCATCTTCCTTTTCTTCATATGAACGTGATATGTCACTATCTCCCCAGATCCCTAGTAATGCACTCTTCTTCATCTTTTTCGGGGGCTTTTTTGATTAAGGGACAATCCAGCTTCTAATGACCCCTTTTGTTGCAACTGACATGTTTTTTTGTCTTCCTTCTTCATCTTCTTTCTTCTTCAAATCTTTCTTCATAAAAAATTTTTTGAATCTTTTTGAGAGTAGAATTATATCTTCATCATCATCTTCACTCTCTTCTTCTTCTTCATTTTCTGCCGACTTTTTCTTCCCTCAAGATTAGTAGTGGAATTGAAAGCAATGGTCTTTTTCTTGGGTTTTTCTTCTTTCTCCTTTTGTGCCATGTTCAACTCATGTGTTATGAGTGAACCAATGAGTTCTTCTAAGAATAGTTGGGTGAAATCTTTAGCTTCTTGAATTGCCATCACCTTTGCTTCCCATTTCTTTGGCAAAGATCTCAAAATCTTGCAAATAAGCTCTTGGTTAGTATAGATTTTGCTAAAACCATTTAAAGCATTAATAATTTTAGTAAATTTAGAAAATATATCAAAAATAGATTTATATTTTTTTATTTTAAATATTTTATATTTATGAACAAGCAAATTAATTTTGGACTCCTTAACTTGGCTTATTCCCTAATAAGTTATTTTCAATCTTTTCCAAATTTCTTTGGTTGATGTACAAGTAGATATTCTATTAAATTTATGTACATCAAGAGAACAATAGAGAATATTGATGGAATTTGTATTTAATTGAGCCATCCTCTTATTATACTTATCCCAATCCTTTTCCGGCTTAGGAAGAGTCATACCATTCATTACAATTGTGGGTGTGTAAGATCCTCTAGTTATGATTCTCCATATATCATAATCTAAAGCTTATATAAAAATTTTATTTTAATTTTTCAAAAAGTGTAATTGCTGTCATTAAATAGTGGTGGTCTAGATATAGATTATCTTTCAACAAAAAAAAGACCACTTGGGGTTGCCATGATCTTTGACTCTTGACTGTTAGGTCAATAACTAATATTAGAGTATCTACTCTGATATCACTTGTTGTCCAAAGATAGCAACTCAAGAGAGGAGGTGAATTGAATTTTTCAAAAATTTTAACCAAATTAAACACTAAGCAAATATGTGTTTCGAATTAACTTAGTGATTGTGAGATGTATGCAATGGTGTTGCAGTAGTATTGAAATAGCAAAAGGAAAGTATAAATACAAAGCAAGTATTTAAAATAAATAAGTAAAGCAAGAATGTAGGTAAGATAGCACAGCACAAACACACAAAATTTATAGTGATTCGGAGCAACCTGCTCCTACGTCCACTCCTCAAGCTCTCTTTGAAAATTTCTCTATAATTCTTCCTTGATTACAGTGTATTTATTTTTTTGAGCTCACAAATAAAATTTAGTTATTTTTTTTGGATCACCAACCAAAATCTTACATCATTAGTTTTTCGGACTCACTAACAATCCAATTGATTTTTTGAACTCACCAACCAAATCTTTATAACATCCAATTACAGGCTTGATGGGTCTAATCCTCAAATTTTTTTTTTTCAAAGAAACTTGTAAAGAAACAAAAATATAAGTGAAAGTAAATTCGGCACAAAACAAAAAACAGAAAAGAACTCTTTATGCCCAAAGAAGAGGTTGAATGATCAGCTCTTTTTGAAGCTCGAACACTCTTCTTTGAATGCTGAAAGGATGTTTGAGAAGTTGTGAAAAATCTCTTGTGAATGCTCTCTGAATTTGAAGCTTGGTTCCTCTCTTTTTTTCTCTTTTTTCTTGGATATTCAATGAAGCACACAATTTTGAATGATTCTCACTCTTGATCCACTTTCTCCCTCTTTCTTTTGATTCTCCACCTTTAAATAAGCTTCACAATGGCTGGAGATAGAGATTGGACCATTGGAGAGCTTAAACTAATCATTGGAGTGCAGAAAAATTCATTGAAAAAGTGTAGAAAACTAGCTATTACTGTTGTCAGAAATTGTTGAGTCAACACAATTTTTTCTTAAGTCGACTCAAGGTCCCCTTGAGTCGGCTCATGCGAGTTATCCAAAAAATTAGCTCTCTATTTTTTTGAAACTGAGTCGGCTCAAGCCTGTGCCAAGACCATCATGCGTGCCAGAGTTGACTCATCCTATGCATGAGTCGACTCAAGGCCTATGCCAGTCTTCACATGTTCTTGAGTCAGCTTTTGGGATACTTGAGTCAGCTCAAAACCTGTGCCAAGTATTGAATGCATGCCAGAGCCAGCTCAAACTCTTTCTGAGTTGGCTTAAAACTTTTCCTCTTCAAGAAATTGCTTGGCTTGGCTTTCTAGGTCTTTCTTCTCTAAAATCTTCATTCAAAAACCTTTGGCTTTGACACTATATGGTCCGAACTTTCTAGATTTTTTACAACACACTTAAATAGATCATTAGTGCCAAAAACCTATTAAAAATATGGTTGACTTAGTGAATTTTGTGAAGATCTTTTTCAAGAATTATTTCTTCAATTTTAACATCTAAAAAGATCTACAACTTCTCTTGAAACACATGGTTTGATTCATAATTATTCAAAATTTGGCGATTATCAAAATCAATTATGGGGTCAACACTCTCACTTGACCTAAAGCCAATTGGCAACTAACTTTAGTATTATCTTCTCAAGATGGACTTCAGTCTTCGGCTGGCTCAACTACTTCGTCACTGGATCTGTCACGTTGTCCGCAAAGTCTACTCTTCACACCTTGATATATTTCTTCTCAAGAAAGTCGCATATTATGTGATATTACTGCTTGATGTGTTTAGACTTTTGATGAGATCTGAACTCCTTAGCAAGTGCTATAGGGCTGTTATTGTCGCAGTACAATTGGATGGCATCTGATATCCTTACTTCAAGTTTTACGACAAACTTTTGGTACCAAAAGGCTTTCTTTGCAGCATTGGAGGCAGTGACATACTCAGCTTCTATTGTTGATTCTGCAATGATAGGTTGCTTGGAACTCTTTCAGTTAGTGGCATCACCATTGCATACGAACACACTTTCTGATGTAGATTTTCTATCATCAGGATCAGACATAAAGTCTGAATTAGTGTATGCTTCAACCCATAACTCCGATCCTTCTCCAAAGATCAAGGATAGATCCTTAGTTCTTCTCAAATACTTAAGAATATTCTTCACAGCTATCTAGTACTCCTCTCCTAGATTTGACTGATACCTGCTTGTGACACTTACAGCAAGGACAATATTAAGTCGAGTACATAGCATGATATACATAAGGCTCCCTATAGTCGAAGCATAAGAAATCCTGCTTATGCACTCAATCTCCTCAGGTATACTTGGACACATCTTCTTAGAGAGAGTAATGTCATACCTAAGGGGTAGAAGTCTCCTTTAAAATTATCCATATTGAACCTCTTCAGCACTTCCTCTGTGTATATTTTTTGTGATAGGCTAAGTACCACAAACCTTCTACTTCATACGCATGTCAAACTTCACAGGAAAGCGGGATGAAACGTCAGATTGAAGCACCTTCGCAAGGCAACAAAGAGAGGGGAGAGAGCCTTTGGTGTGATGCCTCACACCAGCAAGAGGGACGTCCAATAGTCCTTCACACCAAGGAAAGATGGGATGCCCAAAGGGAAGACACCAAGGAGAGGGTGACGCCCACTCTATCTTCACACCTCTTCTCTATCTCTTTCTCACCTGAGCACACAATCTAATTGTTATGTCATGATAGTTAGAGGTCCTCCCTATTTATAGATGATTTTTTATAATTTATAAGACTAGAGTTTCTAATTCAAATAGGCTTTGAATTAATCCACATCTTATTAAAGGAGTCCTAAGGGAGAAAGAATTGGCACCTAACTAGGCACTCACATGCACCCACGCCTACACCCAAGGGTGGGGTGGCAACAACCAGCACCCCATCACCCCTTGATCGACCATGAGGAGAGAGAGTCTCAGTTAAAGTAGACTCTAAAGATCTAATCCAAATATTGATCAATTCAAATTCAATTCGAACCTGATTCAAACCAATTTCAAATAGACTGTCAATCCCAAACTATTTAAGATTTAAGATCAAGTCTAACTTAAATTTATGAATCTAATTAAGTCTAATTAAATCAGATCTAATTTAAAATTAATTAGCACTTAAATTTAATCTCTCATAGACTCTTTGGATCAAAAATTAAATCTCATTCATCTCTAAAATTGAATCTGAATCTCATGTCTAGTGCTAGCTAGACATAGTCAACTATTTAATCTCGTTTAACCCATAACTTAATTTTCAATCAAGTTAATCTATTTATTTAATCAAGTTATGTACTTTCAAATTGAATATATAGACTTAGATCAATTCTTTCCTATATCGCTTGACTTTGTGTGTAACTCCATAGATTCGAATACTAAGCCGGCAGCACGGGAACCATTTCTTGTACTAATCAAAGTTACCATGCAGCAATGATTTTCGACATCCAGATAGGTCGAATTATCGCAAAATAATATTCAAAAACTTATATATATGGTTACCACATAATTTATCTTTTTGATCCTGAATGCTCTAGAATGATCTAGGGTTAAACTGTCAATCTTGAAGGATCATCCACATTATATTCCAACCTTTTAAATCCATCACATGGATTATCCTAGTCAAAGTTTTACTAAATTGAAACACAGTGATACATCAACTCCTATAATTCAGAGGGATCAATTTCATCTAGATCCATACATAGACTTTACAAGTACTTGATTATATCCAGTAGCCTTCCGTCATTGCATTAGAAATACAGATAGTCCAGCACCAAAGCACAGTGAGTTGCTTGTAAGTCACTATGGTGATCTTAGGTTTGAGGGATACTTATGCCCTATGCTTTGCGAGCTACTCTTGATAGTAGAGCACTCAGCAGGTGAGTTATTTGTTCAGTTATGAAATACTTCTATATCTCAGCTGTATGTTATACAAGTATCTCCACACTCCTTGGTTAAGAGGACAACCAACCCATATAGCACATAACGACCTTCACTCAATAAACATCATCATTCTTTAATGACGTATTATTTGATTGTAAATATTTTAAGAAATATATGATAAATTCTCTTTTATCGATTACTTTATAGTTCTAAAGACTTCATCACAATACAAGAGTCTTAGCAAGAAAGATGTAACTTTGTGATGAATGATACCAAAATAATTTTTATTCATTGATTAATATTTCATATACATATTACAAAATGAGCATAATTATTTAAACGATTGGCTTTAGGATATATTTTTCAACAATCGAATGTTCTAGCTCCGAGAAGCTTGCTTTAATCTATAAATGGATCTTTATAGCTTACAGACTTTGTGATCTCCATCATTGGAAGTGAAACCCAAAGACTGCTTCATATAAATATCTTCTATAAGATATCCATTCAGAAATATAGTTTTCACATCCATCTATCATATCTCATAATTGTAGAAAGCTACAATGGCAAGCAATGTGTGAATGAATTTAAATATAGTCTTAGGTGAAAAGATAACATGATAGTCAATGCCTTCGCACTGACTATAATCTTTCACCACAAGCCTTGCTTTATAGGTCTTTATCTTACCATCTGCACCTATTTTTCTTTTGTAGATCCATCTACACGCAATGGGTACTATACTTTTGGATGGATCCACTAAGATCCATACTTCATTCAAATGTATTAAGTCAATTTTTGACTTCATAGCACTCAATCATTTCTCGGAGTCGATGTCTGACATCATCACCTTATCATAAATTTTAGGATCATCTCCATGATCCTTATCTCCAATAAGAAATATTTCTTCTATATCCTCGATAAGCATACCTACTTGATCTACAAGGTGGAGGCAGAACTACTGGCTTATTATTAGTGGGTTTGATGGGTTCTACTGCTCGTTGCTCTTCAGAGATTTTCTTTTTGAGCTCAATTAACCTTCCATTGCCATCATTCTGAATAAATTATTTTTGTAAAAATATGGTGTGTCGACTCATAATCATATTGCAGTCTTCTAAAAAGTAAAAATAATATCTTATTAATTTCTTAAGATATCCTATAAAGCAAGCTTTCACAGATCTAACCTCTAACTTATTTGCCATTTGTCTTTTGACATAAACTAGGCATCTTCAAATCTTAAGATAATCAAAATTTGATTTTTTATCATGTCATATCTCATACGGTATTCAATAGGTAAATTGCGGTTAGTAGGACGTGTATCCAAAGATTTAAGAATAAGTCAATAAAGCTCATCACGGATCGGACCATATCTAATAAGATCATATTCTTCCTTTCTGATATCCCACTGAGCTGAGACATACCAAGAGGAGTCCACTGTGAGACTGTCATTTTTCTTGAGATAATCCAAAAACTTTTCACTAAGGTATTCCCCTCCTTGATCCGATCGAAGAATCTTAAGAGATTTTTCTATTTGCTTTGCCACTTCATTTCTGAACTCTTTGAACTTTTCAAAGGTCTTAGACTTATGTCTTATAAGAAACACATATCCATACCATAAAAGATCATCGATAAAGGTAATGAAGTAGTTCTAACCTTCCCTGACCTGCACATCAAATAGGCCACACACATCAGTGTGTACCAAGACAAGTATCTCAGTGGTTCTTTTCCCATATCCTATAAAGAGAAACTTGACCATCTTTTCTTGAAGATAGGATTTACAAATTAGATATGACTCAGAGTTAAATGACCCTAAGAGACCATCTTTTTTCAGTTTATTTATTTTGTCTTCTCTAATATGCCCAAGCCTAAGGTGCCACATATACTTGTGGTTAACGTCATCTCTAGATCGTTTATAACCTACGACACTACCGACTATTTGCTTATTTTATATTCACACACATATCAATATGTAGGTGATAAAAATTATCAATTAAAAGACAACATGTAACCAATTTATTTCTCAAATAAATCGAACAGAAGTTTTTATTGAAATTAAAAGTAAAATCTTTCTATGCTAGTATGAAAATCAAATTTTGACCAGCTACTAGCATATAATAACAGTCTTTCAAAGCTACTCTAAAACTAGATGATAATCGAAGAGGATAAGTGCCAATGATTTCTACAGCAACTCTTGCTCCATTATCGATCCTAAAGATCATCTCATCATGCCTCAACTAGAAATACATATATGAGCACTTGAACCAGAGTCTAGTACCCAACTAGAAGTAAAGAAAATCGTAAGGTTAAATTCAACAATGAGCATTCTTGATATATCTTTCAAAGGTTTGTCTTCCTTCTTGGTCTTTAGGCTTTCCAAGTACAGCAGATAGTTCCTCTTTCAGTGGCCGTCTTTCTGATAGTAGAAATATTTTTCTATCTGTAGCCTTCTTTGGAGTGTTCTTCTTTGATTTTTTCTCTTTCTTCTGCTTCTTTGCAGGCTTACTCTTCTTCTTTCTTGAAGATTTTTTTTTGAAAGAAGGTACCTACTCCACAGTAAGAATGGAGCCCTTTGAACTCTTCAAAGTCCCCTTTGTAGTAACCAACATGTTGACAAATTTGGATACAATGCCGTCTAACTTATTCATATGATAATTTATTATAATTTATCCATATGAACTAGTCAAAGATTACAGGATCAGATCTATTTGTAATTCCTTCTGCATCGTAAGATCGAGCTTTTCAAGCTCCTCCAGGCCCTTGATCATTGTCAGATAATGCTCGTGGACCAACTGCCCCTCACACATCTTAGAGTTGAAGAGCCTCTTCAAAACTTCAAAATATGATGATTGGCTCTGCTCACAATATAACTCTTATAAATGAGTGATCATAGTCCTGATAGTTGGCATGTACTTATGCTGGCTTTGTAACTCGTTTGACATAGAAGCCAGTACATAGCACTTGATCCGATTGTCATCATCTATCCATTTATCCAATGCAGCTCTCTGTTTAGTACTAGGATGATTTGGCAAAGAAGGACGGGGGTCCTGGTCGAAAACATATCCTAACTTTTCAGATATCAAGACTATCTTGAGATTTCTACGCCAAACCTTAAAACTGATTCAGGTCAAATGGTTGAACTCTAGAATATGCACTAAAGGATTTGAAGCTGATATAGTTAAACTGTGAAGATTAAAGATTCTAGTCAGACATTTATACTTAATTTTATATTTATTTTAGAAACTTTAAGAAATAAATAGGCTCTCACTATTTTTTTGAATTTCTCACACTCTTCGGATGGAGAAATAAAAATTCTAATGCAACAAAGATTTCTAGTGGATAATGCAATCCCACCAATATCCACATAAAGATAAAAATTTGATTTTTATTTCTACATAAATCTTAATCTTATACATATGATGATGCCCAGCTTCATATTAAGATATGATCTTTATGCATGCTTGATTAGATTAGATCTAATTAAAGATTTATTTTAATATCATTCTGACATAAGGTTGCCATGGCATAATGTTGATATATTATGTTGCATGGTTGTCCTATAACGATGTTGAAAAAATTTTAAAATTTTTTTCTACTACATATTGAAAGATTTTTAAAATCTCTGTATGCATATTGGATCACCATGTGATGGTATTTTTCAACAGTGGTATCAAAGCCATCTCATTATTGTAAGATTAAGATTAGATTTTAGATCTAAAATTTATTTTTAATTCTAAAATCATGAATGATTATGGGAAGAAGATGCAGTCCTAGATTTGAAAATCTATTTTCAATTTTGAAAATCTAAATGGTTAAAATTTATGCGATAGATTTTTTGATCTAAAAATCTATTTTTAGATATAAAAATTTAGATTATTTTATGTGTTTGCATTGATTTCAAGATCTAAAAATTGCTTTAAGATCTAAAAATTTGATTTCTTATGTTCATGTATCCATAAATTTGATATCTAATTTTTATATGATATGAATCTTGTTAGATCTAAATTTATCTTTATTATATGTTCATGCATGAGATGATATTCATAGATAGAGATTCATTTTGATGTGATCCATGATGATATGGATATTTTCAAATTAAAATAATTTGATTCAATATAGATTTTATAAATCAATCTTAGATCATCCTGATATAAGGTTGCTCTGGCATAACGAGGGTCGTTATATGGTATGGTTGTCCAAGGATGAAAAAAAATTGATACATAAAACATCATAAAAAATTAGCATGAACATAAGGACTATGTGATAGTCACACGTGTTTTTCATGGATACATATGATGATCTCCATGAATCACTACAAACCCTAAAAGTAGGGTTGTAGCATGAATATACTTTAGATGGATGCAATCTCAATTTAGATGAGAAATCAAAAGCCAAGCTCAATTTGGAATAGGTTGACCTATTGGTGTCTAAGGTAAATGCTTTGAAAGCTGATTACTTAATTAAGACCGTTGCATCAGCAGCGGAGAGCATCCCACCGATCATCACTTATCTGGTCAATTTAGTTGAGTAAATTTTGATTTGGAGTACTTAGTGTTGAGTTCACCAAGATTGTGTTGCACCGTGAGTCTGATCTTGATGAGTCAAGATGCGATCTCACTAGTAGGTCCAATATGATTGTGGATTTACATGCGATATAAATTAACAATTAAAACCTAAAAAGACCTAAATTAAATTTTCTCATATAAATATTAAGTCGAGCAGTCTTCCATCATTGTAGATATGCAGATCCTTCTGGGTGTTGATTATTTTTGACTGGATACAGTGGTTCAGTTGTATCAGAGAAGACACAACCACTCTATAGCATAAGATGCTCCGAGATAGAAATGGGGTTGGGCCCAATAACTATTAGGTGAGGGACCCAATGATGACTTTACACCCGATGGTGAATGGTGGGCCTGACTTAACTAAGGAATAAGGTCAATAACTTTTAGGTGAGACTTCAGAATTTAGAGATCGGTGATCATTGCAATTGCTTGAGAAGTATTGGATAAAAGTTATCCACATATTGGTTGACACATTGCCAATAACTATTAGGTGAGGTAGTGTGTCAATTGGTGAGACCACAATATCTACTTGAAATCTTAATCATAAATAATTTTTATTTCTCTATATGAGAAGTGTAAGAGATTCGAAGAAATAATAGAAAGTATATTTATTTAAAAGATCCTAAAATAAAAATTAAAATTGAGTATAAAAATTTAACTAGAATCTCTACTTTTTGATAGAATAAAATATTGGCTTCAAATCCTTTAGCTCACATATTAGAAATCAATTGACTAACCAAACAAGTTATAAAACTGGCTCAAAAAACTAAAATTATTTTAAGTTCTAAAAAATTAAGCTTATTTCATGTCTAGGATATCCCTATGTTACCAAACTGTCCGATAATTGACCAAAAGGCAATTAGTTCATGATTATTGTTTGATAATGATTAAGGGCTTGGATGAGCTTGAGAAGCTCGATCATGCACAAAGAATTACGAATGGATTTGATCCTACAATCCTTTACTAATTCATATAGGTAGTTTATAGTAAACTACTATATCAATAGATCGATTGCACTTGGTTAAAATGTTGAACATATTGGTGACTACCGAATGGACCTTGAAGAGTTCAAGGGATAGGGTTCTCATTGTGGAGTAGGTTTCTACTTCTAAGAAAAGGTCTATTTGGAAGAAGAAGAAGTCCATAAAGAAATGCAAGTCCAAGAGCAAGCCAAAGAAGGAACTATCTTGTATACTTGGAAAGCCTAAAGAAAAGAAAGGGGACATGCCTTCAGAAAATTTGGTGGGTCTACTCGATATTGATATCTGAGTAGATAGTGAGTGTCGTAGGGTTTGAGAGATTCAAAAATAAGATGAATCTGAAGTATATATGAAACCTCAAGTTTGATCATATTGGAGAGGATAAAATAAATAAATTAGAATGGCATGAGCTTTTAGGCTCATTAACTCTCGAGTCATTTCTGATTTGTAAATTCTACCTTTAAGGATAAATGGCCAAACTACCCTTTATGGGACACAGAGTGATGACTACTGAGATACTTGATCTAGTATATACTAATGTGTGTAATCCATTTGATGTGCAAGTTAGGGATAGTTATCTTTATTTTGTTACATTTATTAATGACTTTTCATGGTATAGGTACATATGTGAGACATAAATCTGAAGCTTTTAAAAGATCTAAAGAATTCAGATATGAGGTAAAAAAGCAAACTAGAAAAATCTTAAGATTCTTCAATGAGATCAAAAAGATATATACCTTAGTGGGAGTTTATAATCCATCTCAAGAAGAATAGCATAGTTTCATAATGGACTCTTTCTAGAGCACCTCAAAGGGTATCGAAAAAGAAGAAAGAGACCTTATATGATATGGTCTAATCATTGATGAACATCATCAATCTACCCTTATACCTTTAGGAATAAACTTTATTGCTAAATAATTTTCTCTAAGTCTATTCCTATCATACCGTATGAGATGTGGCATGATGAGGATGTCCGGCCTATGTCAAGTGATAATAGATGGACAAGTTAGAAGTTAGGTTTATGAAAGCTCATTTCTAAAGTATCCTAAAGAGTTTAGGGCATCATAATTTTGTTAGGATTTGATGCCTCAAGATTCAGTCTACATTGAGCCCACAACGAGGTTTGCGGTGAAAAACGGAGTCCAACGAGATCAAGATCACCCGAAATGGAGCTCGGATGGAGGAGATATGAGCTTTTGAAGTCGGCATGAGATTCGAGGCGGCGGAGGACCGTTGGCGACCGGCGGCGGGTGGCAGCGGCGTGGCCGCAGGTGGCGGCACGTGGGACACGCGACCCAAGCCAGCGTGGAACGCGCGACCCAGGCCCGCGGCCCAGGCGGGTGCGCGGCCCAGCCAAGCGCGCAGCCAAGGCGCGCGCAGGCCCGCGCGTGGGAGCGGGCCGACCCTTCTGGCCCTTTGCACTAGTCCACCGTGGATCGGGCAGACCACGGCTAGGCCTGTGGACTGCATGGGCATTTCCCATGCATTTCATGCAGTCCATGGCACTATTCTGTGGATCGGTCGCGATCGGACGGCCCAGGGAGTTTTCGGTGACGATCCGACGGTTCAAGAGGTTGATTTGGCTTGTTTAGGACTCTTAAACCTAATCTAATTAGGTTTAAACCCTGTTTTAACCCTTTAAAAGGCCTATGGACGAACAGTAAAGGGTGTGGATCGATTTTTTACGCCGTACGAAGCTCGTACGGAACCCAAGAGAAGAGAGAGGCGGAAGCACTGAGAGAGAAGGAGCAGGAGGCTCCTGGACCGCGGTCGCCAGGCACTTCAGGGGTTCATGGGGGGTCTTCAAGAGAGAGAGAGCTTTTGTGAGGGGAACTTCAGGTGAGAGAGAATTGGGTGTACAAGGGTTGAGGGTGAGGTCTTCTCTTGTAAAATTTTCTTTTTCATAGTGAAGTTTGCATGCCCCATGGAGGCAAGCTATTTTGTGGCTGATCTATGTATTTTGATTGTTTTTCTTTTGTTTTGTTTCTTCTTTCTTCCTGCTACATCACGTGGTACTGAAAAGATCTTGGGAGGTGGTGTCCTGTCCAGACATCCACCCAACAAGTGATATCAGAGCAAGGTGTTACAAGGATGCAGATTGCAGCGATGGTGAGCAAGACTGAAGATGGAGAAGACAGGAACAATCAAGATGGAGATCAACAAGTTCGATGGTAAGAGCAATTTCTCCTTGTGGCAGGCAAGGGTGAAGGACGTGCTCATCCAACAGGGGTTGATCGATGCTCTCTTGTGCGATGAGAAGCTGACCACCATGGAGGTGCGGGATTGGAAGCAGCTACAGATGCAGGTGGTAAGTACCATCCGCATGTACCTGACGGATGAGATGGTGATCCATGTGCTGAACGAGACTTCTCCGACGGTGCTGTGGTCGAAGCTCGAGGAGTTGTACATGGCGAAGTCTCTCACCAACACACTTTTCCTCTGGAGGCAGTTCTACCAACTGCGGATGACTGAGGGACAGAGCATGCAGGAGCATTTGAGCCACTTCTAGAAGATCCTCACCGACCTTCTCAGCATTGGTGAGAACGTTGAGGAGAAGACCAGGGTGCTGGTTTTGCTGGCATCGCTTCTCCCTTCGTACGAGTCCTTGGTGACTGCTCTTCTAGTGGGGAAGAGCACTATCAAGATGGACGAGGTCACCGTGGTGATACTCCAGAACAAGGTTCTTAGGAGGGAGAACCCAGCTTCAAGCTCAGGTGACGGTAGCTCAGCTTTGGTGGCTTCTGGAAGAGCAGGAGGTGGTAGACAGAGCGACAGGAGATCGCAACGAGGGCGGTCCAAGTCCAGGAGGGACTTGAGCAAAACCAGGTGTTATCAGTGTGAGGAGTTGGCGCATCTAGCCAGAGATTGCCCTCAACTTAAAAATTGGACGGTGGCTGCTGTAGTGACGGCCGACAGCGATTTAGATGGAGATGTCCTGGAGATATCTGATGAGGTATCTACTTCTTCCCAGTAGTGGATATTAGATTCTGCATGCCCCTATCATGTATGTTGCAGAGAGGAGTAGCTTGACTCCCTGAAGAACAGTGAGAGCACTGTATATTTGTCGGATGGATCGAGCTGTGCGATTAGAGGCATTGGGACGGTCAGCTGGAGGACACATGATGGTGCAGTGAGGAGATTGGGGGAGGTCCGATACATATCCGATTTCAGGCAGAATCTTATCTCACTTAGCAGATTGGATTCAAGAGGCTACAGGATGGTAGCTGGTGGAGGAATCCTGAGGGTGTTACGCGGCGATAGGATTGTTCTGGAGGGGAAGAAGGGGAGCAAAGGACATTATTACCTGGCAGGGAGCCTAGTGCGAGGTAGAGCTTCGGGAGCCAGGTAGAGCCCAGAGCGAGGTGGAGCTCCAGGAGACGGATCGAGCACGAGACAGGAGACTCAGGAGGATGAGAGGCGACGTCGCAAGGTGAGATTCCTATTGCCGCAGGATGATGCCCCGAGCAGGTCTCAGGTCAGGAGGAGCACAGCATATGATAGAGATGAGATCGAGCAGTCTAGCTCGACTCTCATGTTTGCCCATCTATGATCAGCAGACGATTGCCCCAGGGCATGGGGGCGAGGAGATCCAGAAGCTCTTGGAGTTTGGAAGAGGCCGAATATCGAGTCGAGGTGGAGATTGTTAGGATTTGATACTTTGAGATTCAACTCACATTGAGTCTACAGTAAGGTTCGCAGGAAAAAATGGAGTCCAACGAGATCAAGATCACCTGAAATGGAGCTCGGATGGAGGAGATACGAGCTTTTGAAGTCGGCATGAGATTCGAGGCGGTGGAGGACCGTCGGCAACCAGCGGCGGGCGGCAGCGGTGCGGCCGCAGGCGGCGGCGTGCGGGATGCATGACCCAGGCCCACGCGGGATGCGTGACCCAGGCCCGTGGCCCAGGCAGGCGGGCGGCCCAGGCGGGTGCGCGGCCCAGCCTGGCGCGCGGCCCAGGCGGGTGCGCGGCCCAGCCGGGCGCACAGCCCAGGCGCGCGCAGGCCCACGCATGGGAGCGGGCCGGCCCTGCTGGCCCTTTGCACTGGTCCACTGTGGATCGGGCGGTCCACTGTGGACCGAGCGGTCCACTGTGGACCGAGCGGTCCACTGTGGACCGAGCGATCCATGGCTGGGCCTGTGGACCGCGTGGGCGTTTCCCACGCGTTTCACGCAGTCCACGATACTATTCCGTGGATCGATCACGATCGGACGGCCCAGAGAGTTTTCGGTGATGATCCGACGGTTCAGGAGGTTGATTTGGCTTGTTTAGGACTCTTAAACCTAATCTAATTAGGTTTAAACCCTGTTTTAACCCTTTAAAAGGCCTGTGGACGAACAGTAAAGGGTGTGGATTGGTTTTTTGCGTCGTACGAAGCCCGTATGAAACCCAAGAGAAGAGAGAGGCGGAAGCGCTGAGAGAGAAAGAGCAGGAGGCTCCTGGACAGCGGTCGTCAGGCACTTCAGGGGTTCAGGGGGGTCTTCAAGAGAGAGAGAGTTTTTGTGAGGAAAACTTCAGGTGAGAGAGAATTGGGTGTACAAGGGTTGAGGGTGAGGTCTCCTCTTGTAAATTTTTTTTTTTCATAGTGAAGTTTGCATGCCCCGTGGAGGCAAGTCATTTTGTGGCTGATCCATGTATTTTGATTATTTTTCTTTTGTTTTGTTTCTTCTTTCTTCCTGCTGCATCGTGTGGTACTGAAAAGATCTTGGGAGGTGGTGTCCTGACCAGACATCCACCCAACAAATTTTACTTTTCAAAAGGTCACAATCATTGTGATTGTGACCCGACATACTATATTTTTGGAGAAATAGTTTATCCAAGATGCAGATAGTAGAAAAAAAATTGAGCTTAAAGTGAAAGTCTCTAAAGAGCGATGAGTCATAGAACATATAAGAACCTATTCATAATTGAGCCAGTACATGTAGACCTCCTCCACCTCATAGATCGAGAAGAATATCTCATCCTGCTGAAAGATGCTTAGGCATTCTAATAGAGGATATAGTGAAAATATTCCTCATGGGAGACAGAAAATATGAAATGATCTCAAAACTACTATGAGTCGATGTTAGACATCAATTTTGAGAAATGGTTGAATACAATGAAATCAAAAGTTGACTCGATGCATTCTAACCAACTCTAATCTTTAGTGGATCCATTAGTAGGTATAGTATCTATTAGATTCAAATCGATCTACAAAAGTAAGAGATATAAAGGTAGAGACCTTTAAAACAAGCATCTCAGAATAAGGGTACTTGATGCGATCAAATAGTTTGATGTCATCAAAAACAGGAGGAAACATGTATTTATAAGAAGGGTCAGTGGGAGTATTGTCATATTCCTCGTATTGTACATAGATTTCATCCTCCTAATTGGAAATACTGTTTCCATACTGACTATGGTTAAAATATAATTATTTAAAAAAAAAATTCATAAGAGACCTTAGGAAACATCCTATATCAGTCTATAAGATAGATATAGGTCTAGGAGATAGATCTATTAGGATGCTAGTCTCACAGAAGATGTACATCAAAGAGGTATTGAAAGGGTTCAACATGAAAAATCCTAAAAAGATTTCTAAATCTTGGGCATGGGATTAATCTCTCCGAGAGGCTGTGTAGGACATATCTGTGGAGACATATTACATGAGCTAGATCCTTATGTTTTAGCTAGTGGGAGCCTCATATATACTATATACATGACCCGATATATCTTTGCTGTGAGTGTCATGAGCAAATATCAGTTACATCTAGATTGAGAGTACTGGATAGCTGTAAAAATATTTTTAGGTACTTGAGAAACATTTAGAATATGATCTTTGAGGGAAATCAAAGTTGAGGGAAAAAGGATATAATGAATCAGACTTTATATCTGATATTAATGATAGAGAATCTACATCAAGAAAGGTGTTTCCTTATGCAATGTAGATTCGATAAATTAGAAGAGTTTCAAACAATTGATCATTGCAAATTTCAAAAGTCATGTATGTCGTTGCTTATGAGGTTCTTAAGGAAGCCTTCTGGTTAAAAAGGATTTATTACAGAACTGGTGTAATGTCATCAGATGGCACAACACTAAATTATGACAATAAAGACACCATTGCTTTGGCTAAGGAGCCTTAGTCTCACTAGAATTTCTAGTACATAAGAGCGATTATTCATGATTGTTTCCAGAAGTAAGACTTCAAGAATCAGAGTAGATCCGATGAAAATATGGCGGACCTACATACTAAACCATCTTACCAATAGAGGATCAAAGCACATCTTGAGAAGATGGAGCTTAATTCTATGACAGATTGACTTTAGTGCAAGTTGAAGGTTGTTAGATATTTGCCCTAAAAGCTAATCAGGCTGACACATTATTTCTTTCTAAGACATAATTTCATACTTGATCTAATTATTTAGGATAGTTAATTATCATTTATGTAGTATATGTATCCATGAATCATCCAATGAATTAACAAGATGATGACACATACTCTCAAGAGTTAAGAATTTAAGGCATATGTTATTGGTGATTATTTTATAAATTGCTTCCGACCGTAAGATCATCATGGAGATGATGATCGATAGACGATGATCGATCTAGATAGATTGATGCATGGATCGCTTTCTTAGGATAGACGAGTCTCGAGTGTATAGTGTGGGGACACTGAGTGAGAGGATAGATAGTTGTTAGAGCATAACAGTTTTGAGCATAACCAACATGACAAGTCACTTAGATGTCTACTCACTCATCGATAACTTTCTCGATGCTATAGTAGTGTGAGTGATTCTTTGACCTATGGTGCCTCGACTAATCACGGTTACTGTAGTTGGACTATACCATAATTCGATCTCCTAGCCATATGGAGCCTTAAGGTGTATGTTGACTATAGTAGGTTCATTATAGGAATAGGATGTGCACCTAAATGGGATATATTGACTTTAATAGAAAAGAAGAAGTCCTATGTGATTTGCGAGATTGAGTTCAGAAAGTCTTTGACCAAAACAAATATGAATATTAAAAAAAAATTTCATAAAAATTCATAAATAAATTTGAGTCGAGCTAATCTTGTATATGATAAATGATGGGGTCTGACAAATTTTTCATAACCTTTATCTTATTGAAACTCATGATAGAAGATATGAATCATATGATAGCTACACCTAGAGGTTTATTACTTTCATTCTGTTAGGTTACCACTATATATTGCTAGGTATCACTAGCAGATCGTGAGACTCATCAAGCATTGTCTTGATGATCGATGACCCTTGATAGGTAGAATTAGAATTATTCTAATCCATTGAAAGGAGTTTCAATGATATTTTGATGGAGATCAAAATATCTCTCTCTACCAGATAGAATAGAACTTACAGGATCATATACAAAAGAGATCCTGACTGATCGAGATATTGAATAGTAATTTTGAATCGCAATTAGATCTAGTTATCAATGTGATTGATGATTAACTAATATATAAAAGTTACATGAAGGACTTACTAAGAGTTAGTAAGTTAATAGGAAGAATAATTTATAAATATTACTAATTATTTAATTTGATAAAATATGGGTTGAATTAAATTAGATCTAATCTGATTGACTTTAGTTTAATTTAGGTTTTCTAGTCCAAATAAAATTTGGACTTAATTCCTAATTGGGTTTGATTCAATTTAGATTCGAATTGAATTTGAATCGGATTGAAATTGAGTTAGACAATCAAAGTCCCATTAGACTGGGACTCTCTCTCCTTATCCACACCCAAGGACCATGCCATGATGGTTTTACTAGTGCTTTTTGACGTTAAGAAAGAGGAGAAAAGTGGGACACACAAAGAGGTGGGTGGCATCTAGCTAGAGTCCTCCTCTAGGACTCCTAACCCTAACTAATTCCTATTTAAAAGGGATTAGATGAGGTGCCTCCCCACCTATCTCATGATGAAAAAAAGAGGCTTATGGCATGGAAAAGAAAAAACAAAATAGGGCATGCGGCATGGTGATTGGAGTGAGGTTGTTGGGCACCTCTTCTCTTCTTTCTTACAACCAAAGATTGGTTGTTAGGTATCCTCTTATCTCTCTCCTTTGTCCAAGAGTTGGACATGCCTTGTCTCTCTCCTTTTTCTCCACAGATGTCTAAGAGTTGGATAAAAAGAAAAAAGATTTGAGCTCTTGATTCCTTCTCCTTCATGATCAGTCTAAGAGTTGACTGGAAGAAAAGAAAAGAGATTGGATTTCTTGTTCTTTTTCTTCAGATCTTGTTCTTTTTCTTAAGAAGAAAAAGAAAAAAAAATAGATTAGATCTAATTTTTTGATCCTCCTATAAGATCTCTTTGATTTTCTTGAGAAAAGAATCAAAAAAGATAAAAGATTCAATAATCCAAAGAGTGATCTCTGTAAGCGAGCTAGCATCCTGATGAGATTGGAATCTCCTGATCAGATCAATCTCATATGGATACCTGTAGAGGTCGGATACTCTTATGGCTTCAAAAAGATCTTGAAGACATCTATAGATCATCAGATCACAGCTTCAACGGATCATGAAGATATCCACAGTTCATCGAATCGTGGTGAAGATCTATCCATGAAAGATAAAAATCAGATTTTTATTTTTGCTTGAATCTTAATCTTGTACATATGATGATGCCTGACTTTATGTTGAGATATGATCTCTATGCATGCTGGATTAGATTAGATCTAATTAGAGATTTGTTTTGACATCATTCTAACATAAGGTTGTCCTGACATAATATTGATACATTATGTTGCATGGTTGTCTTAGAAAGATGTTGAAAAAATTTTAAAATTTTTCTTCTGCTGCATATTGAAAATTTTTTAAAATCTTTGTATGCATATCGGATCGTCATGTGATAGCATTTTTCAATACTTTAGTGCTTGATCCGAAGACACAGATGGACTCTGGTTGTGGTTGACCCATACGTCGGTCACTGATCCATGCATCGGCCGTTGACCTATACATAGGGGACTCTGACTTCATTATCAATATTTTTATTCATAAGCCATCAATCTATGCCTGGGCTGTCGACCCTAGCATTGACAGTCAACTTCTGTCTCCATTACATCGACCATAGCTCTCATCATCAAGGCGATCTCCAATCGGATTTCGAGTTTCGACCCCCATGTCAGCTCCAACCCAAGTATCCACCATCGATCCTCATCTCCAACAGTATATGTGGTGGGCCATCAAACCACATTCCTTTCAACCCCTACTTCAATCGTGATATTTGGAAAAGATTGATAGGAGATTCCCATACAGTCCTATCAAATCAAGCCACCATTAGAAGTAGCTAACTGTAGGTCAGATAAGGCAACTACAACCACTCAATACCGAGAAATCAGACCGAAGATCTCAAGATAGTGCATCCCAAAGGATCAGAACGATCTCTAATTCTTCTCTCCCATGACTCTCACCTCTATAAATAAAGGTAATCAGGGGACCCTTAAAGTATGCAACTCGCATGCTCCTTCTATTTGTTCTACTGATTCCTGACTTGAGCATTGGAGGATCCTCGTCTGAGCCAACTCTGATCAGAGATTTACTTTACAGGTCTGATCATCATCATCTCAACCAGGCACCGCCTCACTCCAGCTAATCCAGCCCAAGTCGGAGATCTACAGTAATAAATACAATCGAATTTGGTTGTATAAAATGTGAGATATCTCTAAAGAATATTTCAGATGACTCAGAACTGTTGAGGATCACTTATAAGGTTTGGTCCTGCATGAAATAATTAATGAAAGATAAATAGATTGAGATAAATTATGAGGACTATATCCATATGGGCATGTAATTAGTCCCATGGTGGTTATGTATTGGATAGATTTTAGATCTTATACAAGATTAAGAAATCCAAACAATATGTTTCAGCTAGTCTTTTTGGATGATGCTTTGAATCATTATAAATGATATTAGAGTGCATCTAGTCTATGATCCATATAAACTACAGGATACTATAGCATAAATCTTTTTATGTTGGACCATGTGCTGATATTTATAATCAGATTTGGACCCTTAACTTAGTGAAGATACTAAGATCAAATAGAAGAGTATGTAAGGATCCGTGCAGGTATATATGTAATCCTATATTTGTTATGTACTAAATAAATATTAGGCACCTCTACAAGATCAAAAAATCTGAATACTTAACTTCCAAGTAGCTTTTTTGGATGAGCACTCGAGTTGTTACATAAATGATTGGGTGCAAAACTCAACAACTTGAGCTTTTAAGTTGACTTTGGTTTCAACTTATACATTAGGCCTTTTTCTAGCTAGACTCGAACCCCTCATTTGTTCTTAACAAGTGATATTAGAGCTAACAACTAACAATCCTTGAAAACTCTCGACACTGTAAAGGCATTGGAATTGATGACTCTTGTGAATAATGGTAAAATATAGATTAGTGAATGGAGTCATGGTGTAAATAGGCATTGTTCATGAAATATGATTTTTGGAGAGCACGGCTCTTGCATTAGAGTGACAACACACTAAATGAAGTTAGTGTAATGTGGCTCTTGAAGAGTGAGCATTCGGACTATAGCGGTAAGATGTCGTGCATGCAAGAGTAACTAAGCATGAAATATGGCTCTTGGTGAATGGGCTTCTAGACTGGAGTGGACACGCTATATGAAGTGTGTTATGGCTCTTGGAGAGTTGACCCTTTGGTTTAGTAGTAGCTCATGATACTCAAAAGAGTAACTAAGCATGGAGCTTGAAACATGGTTCTTAAAAAGTGGGCTTCTTTGAATAGAGTAGTAACACATTTGATGAAGTGCAATGTGGCTTCTAGATAATAGACTCTTGGGCTATGGTAGTACCACATGATGCACCCAAAAGCAATTGGAAGTGGAGCTTAATTGGAAAGTAGTATTGTGTCATACTTAAGAGATAGCTAAATTGGCTTTTACATTGATTCAGAAGGATTACCAAACTCGATGTGAATAATTTTGGCCACTACAGATATTCAGAAGGATCACAAGATTTAATGTGGACAATTTTGGCCATCATAAGTATCCCGAAAGATCATCAGATCCAATTTTAATCACTTTGGTTGCTACGGATATTTAAAAAAATCATCAGACTTGATATGAACCACTTTGGCTACTACAAACACGATTGGATAAGATCCAAAAGCAAGATCCATCATATTAGAAACTTAAATTGTAGACCATCAAGAGGCCATTATTTGTGATACAATGCCTGATTGAGATGATCTTTTTTAAAAAAAAAATAGATAGCTTTTTTAGATCTATAATTTTGGGCCAACCTCCTTCCATCATTTAGATCTCGAAATGAACTGTTAAATTAAAATTTTTCTTATCAAGAAAGATTTTGATCGAGTATTATTTTCTAATTTGTGAAGAATTAGATAAAGCAATAGAAACTAAATTGATATAGGAGTTGACATCTATATTTTATAAGATTATAATATTTTTTTTATGATTATTAATATTAGTCTTAAACTAGAAGAGAAATCTAACCCAAATTATGAAAGTAAGGATCTCACTAGTATTATAAATAGGGACTATATACCTCAGTTTAGAGAGTGTGGATCATCAATGAAAGCAAAGAGGACTTGAGTAGTCCTACTTTCATAATTTTTTCATCTGCTTCTAAATTTTTTTTAAGAGATTCGAGTTGAGTGGATGGAGAAAATTTATTTTTCTCTCTGATTCAATCATACATGAAAGAAAAAAAATTGAAGATCATGTGTGAAGTTTAATCTTACATAGAATTATTAGTGGAAAGTAAATGAATTCATGAGATTTAAGTTCAATAGGTTGAAGAATTTTTTCTTCTCTTTGATCGAATCATACATCAAGGGAAAAATATTAAGGATCATGTGTGAGTTTTAATCCTATATGGAATAATTAGTGGAAAGTAGATGAATTCATATTTGAGATTAATTTCCATATGGAATAATTAATCAGCAAGAAGTAGGTCGATTGATATAAATGATTGGGCTCAAAGCTTAATAGTTTATACTTTTAACACATGGAGCACCCAAGAAAAATTGAGCATTGAACTTGATCCAAGTGGTAGTAGACTAGACTCAAGGGGAGTTAAATTGGCTCATACATGAAGGGAGAGAATATTGATGATCACATGTGAGGTTTAGTCTAAAATAGAATAGCTAGTAGTATATAGATGAATCCACTTGTGAGATTTAGTCCCACATGGAATAATTAGTAGAATGTAGATAGATTTGATATAGAAGATTGGGCTCAAAATCTAATAGCTTAAACTATATTAATTAAGGCATTCTCTTGCTTGGACTCAAACTCCTCCTTTCTCCCTAACAAAAGTGTTAAGCAATAAAGAGAGTCCATGAAAATAAATTATGGCAAAAATAAAATTCCTAAGATTGACAAAACAAAAAAGGAATAGATTAAGAAACAAATAGAATATAGAAGTTGTAAGAGTTGCATAATTTAAGGACAAAGTGACGAAAATAGATCGAAGTGGTATGAGGATGTATAACAAAGATATAAAGGTCCTGAAATGCCTAACCAACCAAATCTTGTCATTTTTTGCAATATTTAATTAGCATTGTATTTATTAATCCTAGAGTAATTAAGTGATATCAACAAAACAAGGTTGATGTGCTAATTGAAAGCTAACTCAATGATGATTGATGTGAGTTTTCCTGCTAACCATTTACTATTCTGGAAAAAATCCAATCTTTTTGGCTGGAAGAGAAATCTAGACCAAATTTGTGGACTTGGACATCAATGGTAGAAATAGAGATGTAGTCAATTTAATCACCAAATTGAAAGGGCCTTATACTTTTGCAATTCTCTACATTTCCTTCTGTTTTTCTTTTAGAAACCAAGTTAAGCAAATTGAAGAAATAGGTTCCCTCTTTTTCTGGTCAAATCACCACAAGATCCCATGAAGTTTAAAGTTGGATACTTGTATGCTAAAAATCATGCCCTCTCTGATGTTCAAGCAAATATGCGTCAAGTATAGTTTTGGTTCTAGTGATATTTAGGTAGCAAAGGTAATTTATTGTACATTACTATTAGTTCATGATTTAAAACTTTGTTTACTGGTAAAGGATGTGCAGTGGACCTTGACATGGTATTTTATGACAGAATAAAATAAGAAGCATAGAAAAGGATCACTTTTTTCAATAAATCACTATGAGCATATAAACTACTTGTATAATGAAAGAAATGTCTACTAGCTCATCTGGAGACACTAAGACCGTGAAAGCATAGAATCCTCTAGAAATTACTTGTCTTAGCTTATTTAGATCCACATGCCTATCTAGAACTTTACATAGCTGTACGTCTCAAACAACCATAAGCCAAAGGGATACTATGCAAGGAAAAATTTGTCTCACTAGCTTTCTCTCTTTCTCTTATACTCAATTTAATGGAAAAGAAAAACACTAGCCTGCATCTCTCTCTCTCTCTCTATTTGTGTGTGTGTGTGTTTTTTCTTCTTGGCATGAGACTTAGATACCTAGCCATTGGATACCTGCCACATTAGAAGAGGCAAACACCCGAATCATAGAGTCCTAATTAGACTTAGAGTGGGAGAGGGATAATGATGATGAGGTGGCATCCTTGCTTCGATGCCTCTCTTTAGAGATCCTATTTGCTCTCCAACTAAAAGAGAACCAAGGGATGTTGGCCTTCTAGAGGCCAACCCTTCTACAAGGGTGCATACTAAGTGCCTTTAGGAAGTGCCTTGTAGGTAGGAGTGCCAACCCTAGGGCCGCCCCCTAGCCTCTAAATGCATAGCAGCCAGAGGTGTTACAAACGGTAGCAATGGTGACCACCTTCTTTGTTTAGAGATCCATACTTGGATCCTATCTAGGTGCCATAAGGTTGACCTAGGTCAAGTCCTACTTAACCTGACTAGCCCATTTCTTATATCCGATTTATTTCTCTAGCCCACGCTCTTCTCCAATTAAATCCAAATCTTACTTGATTTAGTCTATTAGAGAATAATAAACTAAAATCTTATTCTAACTGATGTAAAGATAGATGATTCATGCTAAATGCATTACTAAGATAGAGTAAATAAGATTTTGCCTCATCAAAGTTTTCATTAGTTAATTGGCCCTGGATGGAGATATATGGAGCATATATTATATCACTAAACCCACTTTCTTTGTTTATCAATTTATACTTGGATCCTATCCATGTGCCAAAGGGTTGACCTAGGTCAAGCCTTAACTTAATCAAACTAGCCTATTTCTTGTATCCGGATTATTTCTCTAGCCCACTTCCTTCTCTAATTTAATCTAGATCTTACTTGATTCACTCTATATGAGAATAATAAACTAGAATCTTATTCTAATTGATCTAAAAATAAATGATACGTTCTAAATGCATTACTAAGATAGCATAAATCAGATTTTTGCTCAGCAAAGTCTTCATTAGTTACATGGTCCTACATGGAGATATGGAGCCTATATATTTTATATTACTGAACTCTTGGCGAGTGTAGGGATGGGAATTTTAGCTGATCTATTGGGTATTCAATCCAACCAAACCTAAATGGGGTAGATTTTATCTACTCCAATTAGAACCAAGGTTGGGTATGGGGTCTAGAAAAAAATAAACGTAGTGAGTTTGAGTTGGGTATAGGTAATGATATGCCCTAACCCGAACTTGATCCCGATTCGAAATAATGTTACTATAAATTCTCCTTTTAAAATTATAATTATTTTATAATATTTATTCATGAGTTCTTATCCAACCTGATCCGATCTGAACCGACCCTTCTTATTTATCCAACCCGTACCACTATTTGACCCGTTTCGAAATCTGGCCCAATCTAAGGTGAGTACGAGGTAAGTATAGGTATAGAATTTTTAATTATAAGTCAGGTATGGATATTGGATGACCCAATTCATTGCCATCCCTAGGTGAATAGGTTGAAACCAATTGATCTCCCTATTTCTGTATAAGCTATGTCCTGAAATTTGGTCATCCAATATTTTAGTGCTCTTATACTATTAATCATACTATTTTGGGCCTATTAGAATCCTAGATCATGTAAGACAATCTTAGCTAGCATTATGAGACCCATTCTCTCCTTATCTAAAATAGATCCAAGACATAATCCAACCCAAACAAAAATTATTGGATTAATTTTGGATCAAAAAATGACCCCATTTCAAAAATGAACAAGATTTGCATCACTAAATTCTCAATCTAAATCTAAACCAATCATAATTGATCCAAAATTAGTATAACATATATTTCAAAACCTTCGGTGAATATATTAAATTAGTTATATTCATAAGTAGTATGTAATCAATTTATGTTGTTGTCTTATTGTCAACAATTGTTACTACAATTGGTTGCACCTCATCTTTTAAGGGCTTACCTTCTAGGATGTCTAAAAAATTGACTAATAGATAAAATTAATAATAAATTGAACCACTCTGATCTAATTCAAAGGAAATTTTATTGGATTCAACTTCTATTGCCAACTTTGTTTAAATATGAACTAGAGTCAACTTCATATATAGAAAAGATATAAAAATTCAGATGTACTGGATTCAACTGCATACATAGAAAAGGCACAGATAGCTAGATAAGAAATCATGATGGATTCAACTACATATATAAAAAAGATAAAGAAAGTCAGACGTATGCAACTAGCAAAGGCTTTTTTTTTTTTTTTTGTGTTTCAAATTTCATGATTTTCTAGGTCACAATAAAGCAACTTTGCATTTGCATTGAGACTCACTCTCCAGATGTGATGCAAAATATCAGAAGAAAATTCATGGGTGGAGGACCCGGCATGGCATATTTTTCAATCTTGATATGATATGAGATAGCAAAAGGGATGACAATTATAGCTGACTAATTGAGTATTTGATCTGACCCAACCTGAATGCAGTAGATTTTATTTGATTTAATTAAAATAGAAGGTGGATATGGATTTTAGATACGATACCTAAAATGAGTTCAGGTCAATTATGAATAATGTATACCCCATCTGAAATCTGACTTGATATAATCTTATCTAAATTCGCCTTTCAAAATTATAATTATTTTAAAAATATTTGCATGATAAGTTTCTTACACGATACAATCTAGCTCTATCCATGTTATCTACCTGACCTGCACCAGCTATACTCGACCCATCCCAATTTGACCTGAGATGGATATGAGAATGAGGTTTTTAATTGCAAGACAACTATGGGCATTGGCTGGCCCATCCCATATCCAACTTGTTGCCATCCTTAATGGCAAATATGCATAAATTGCTTTTCCTACATGTGATCTCTATATACTGTACTGATCTTCAACTACAATGGATGATTGGTGCGCTCAAGGGTAAAGAATGATGCTAAGTACCTAATGGTACGTCTCTTGGATAAATCGGCAAGTTAGAATATCATTATGATAGCTTGGCCTATGTATGAACAGGTAAATGAGAGTGACCAGCTGCATTTTTGTCCCAATTAATTAGTCACTTAGTAAGGCAAGCTTTATAAATTGTTAACCTCAACTCATTACCAAGCTAAGTAATGCCCAAACAAGTTTTTGATTAGCTTATACTAATCTTTGCATCTTGGGATGAATATTATATGTTAACCAGCATCCACACATGGAATATCATAATATAGTAATCAAGAGGAGGGAATATTGAGAGGTAAAAAACTTGTCTCTTCTACTACAAAAAACAAGAAGTCCAAGACTTAACCACTATGCTGGAATTTAAAAGTTTTCACTAGTTGGATGGAGCTTATATTCCACCATTTAACAATTAAAGCTATTGAAACATTCATAGTCAAAGACATATGTTGCATGTACTAAATATTGGCCGCATAAGATACCACATAAAACCAATCTAAGAGGCTGTTTGTGGATGATAATAGTTGGATTCCAGTGCAGGTTAACTTGCAGCATCAATCCTTGACTATACTGCAAGATCTCTTGTAGTCAAATAGGTTGCAAGTTGCAAGCTTATGGGTCATGACACACACATCTCCTTGATCTCCTATCCTGAGTACCACCCCTCACTTCCTTGATTCTCCAATTTTCCCATCCTAGCCACTCCACATGCACCCCTACACCCCCTGCCCCCCAGTCATGTCTTTTGCCAAGCTCACTTCCTCTACCTTCCATCTTCCTCTACTTCCATCCTTTCTTCATTCTACCACTCCCTCGCCTGCATTGGGCTACCCCATCTCCTCAATTTCTATTCTCTTCTTAGTATCACTATTGATCTAAAAATTGATTTTGATGAATATAAATATTTGAGTACTTATTCTAATACTAGTGAGTTGATAAAGTTCTTATATAGATGATTTTGGAAAGCTAAAATCATTCTTGAGAAGCTTGTAATGATTGATAAGTTTTGGAATCAAAAGAGGATGATCGAATAAAGTTACATCATGAAAAAAATTAAGAAAAAGGAACTTATAGTTGACTTCTAGTTCAAAAGAGTTGACTCTAGGATGTATTTTTCAAGTGACATAGAATTGGAGTCGACCCCTACTTAAGTATGAGTTGACTTTCTTGATCAGATAAAGGATAAGAGTTTCAGTGCCAGACCTCGAATCGACTTTTATGGAACAATATTCAAACAGACTCATACTTAACCACAAGCTAACGTATAATTGCTGAATCGATCCCTACTTGGTTACTCAAGTCAACTCCTACTTGACCTCATATCAACTCGACTGCAATTGACAGTAATAATGGCTAGTTTTGAAAAAGATCTAAATTTTTTTAAAAAAATTTCAAACTACTAATTTTTGATCTCCAATAGCTAGAAATGGCTAGTTTGTCTTTTTTAAAATTTTTAAAGATATTCAAACTAAATTAAAGAAAGAAGAAAAAAAAGAAGTGTATCAGGAGAAAAAAAAAGAGAAAAATCAAGTTTGAGCCAAAAACATTCAAAAGAACTAAAACAATCAATTTCTTGAAGCATTCAAAAAATTTCTCTATGCATTGATTGAAGAAACTTCCTTAACATATTCTCTAAAAGAGTTTTATCAACTTTTATTTACTCTATTATGAGCTTTTATTGTGTTTATATTTGTATCTCTTATTTTCTACTGTAAGCATGTTTCAATTGAGATTGAAACTTAAGGAAGGCTAACCCAAGTCTAGAATTAGATTGTGTTTAATTGAGAAAGCCTAAGAGTGACTTTTAAAAAAAAATCTTTTGATTTGTGAGCCTAAAAAATCAACTAGATTAGATTGTAAGCCTAAAAAATAGTCATTCTGTAATATGTATAGGGATTATATTGAAATTCTCAAGTGAGACTTGGGGAGTGGATGTAGGTACTGAGTTTAATACCAAATCACTATAAATCTTTGATGTTTATATATGGCTTCTCTTTAGCTTGCATTGCATATTAATTGCTCATTTATTTTAGCATTGCTTACTTTGTTTCATCTCACCATACTTCACATACTCTGAAATTTGTGCATAATAAATTTAAATTTTTAAAAAATCTAATTCACCCTCCATCTTGAATTGTCTCTCTGGACAACAAATGGTATCAGAACTTGGCACTTAACTCGATTTGATCTAATAATTAAGAGTCAAAGATCAAATAGCAGCCTAAATTGATACTTCTCTTACTGAAGGACAATCCACCAAGAGACCACTTTTGTTTAATGGCATAAATTATACTTATTAGAAAGTATACATGCACATATTTATACAAATACTTGATTAGAATATTTGAAGTATCATAATCAATGATCCACACGCAACCACTATCATAGTAGATTGCATTATCACAACCAAACCAAAGAATGATTGGGATGATTTAGATAAAAGAAAGGTTCCATTAAATACTAAAGCTATAAATATTCTTTATTATTTAGTAGATGCTAATGAGTTTAATAAGATTTCTACTTATATTCTGTTAAGAAAATATAGGATAGATTAGAGATTATCTATGAGGATACCAACTAAATAAAGGAATCTAAAATTAATATGCTTTTACATAGATATGAATTATTTAAGATGAAGCAAAATGAATATATTATCGATATGTTTATCAGGTTCACTAATATTATTAATGGTCTTAAGAGCTTAGAAAAATCTTATTCTAATAATGAATTTATGCAAAAAATCCTCAAATTTCTTTCAAGAGCTTGAAAAGCAAAAGTTACTACTATTCATGAAGTCATGGACCCAAACAAGCTATCTTTAGAAAAACTTCTTAATTATCTCATAACTCATAAATTAATAATGAAATGAAACTATGAGAGAAAATAAAGAAAAGGAAGGCAATAGCCGTCAAGTCCACTACTCAAAATGAGAAAGAAAGTGAAGAATCGAAAGAGGAAGAAGAAGATAATGATTAATTTGGCCCTTATCACATGTAAATTCAGGAGATTTATAAGGAAAAAGAAATAAAATCTTAGAAGAAAGTACTTCTCAAAGGGTAAGGCTAGCAAGGAAAAAGAGAAGAAAAAAGAGTAGCCCATTTATTATAAATACAAGAAGCCTAGACACTTCAAAATCTATTGCCCTTTCCTAAAAAAATTTTCAAAAAAGATTAAAAAGAAAGTAACATTGGCCACATGGAGTGATAACAATGATTCAAGCTCTAATGAAGAAACTCAAGAGAAAGCTAATCTTTGTCTTATTGCACAAGAAGATGAGATAATATCTAAAATAAAGTGTGAATTTACTTTTTGATGAGTTACATGATGTATTTTATGATTTTTTGGATGAATTTAAGAAATTTAATTTAAAGAATAAGAAACTTAAAAAATACAATCAAGTTTTGACTAAAGAAAAGGATGACTTTCTAAAAGAAAAAGATTCTTTGCTAAAAAAATCAAAATCTAAAAAATAAAGTTAAAAAACTAAAATCCATTGCTAAAAAATTCACTTATAGTTTTTAAAAATTACATATGATTTTGGATAGTTACAAAGCAATCTTTAATAAACCTAGACTTGATTTTAACCCCCATAAGAGGCGAAAGCTTTTAAAGAATTTCTTTATTAAATCTTTATCCAATGCATCTTCAAATATTTCTTGCTCTTATTGTGAAAAATTATAATAAGGTTTGTTGCTCCTTGAATTGATTTTGATGATTACAAAGCATTTGAAGGGGTTACTAATGATTTTCGCTTGAAAAAGACTTATTGCATTTCAGGGGCAAAATCATAATTTTACCAAACCCTGATTTGAAAGTATCAAGTGCTAGAACAAAAGATTTGTGATCCATTGGTGAAAATTTTATAGTTTTTAGACATGTATTTTGAAAGATATTCATGATTGAAAATTTGAGTCGACCCCATGAGTCGACTCATGGCACAAAGAGCTGATTGGCACGTAGATTTTTTGGCTAGCACAGTTTGTGAGTCGACCCATGAGTCGACCCCCAGGCATGAGTTGACCCATGAGTCGACCTCTGCTGTTTTTAGGCCAAAATTACAGAACCATTATTTTCTGCTGTTTTCCACAGAGGTCGACCCCATGAGTCGACCCATGAGCATGAGTCGACCCATGAGTCGACCCCTGTGATGGAAAAGTTCCGCAATGGTTAGTTTTTAATCTATTTTAAGTATATTTAATACTCATTTAATGTGGTCTAACGGCTCTATTTCAGCCTAGATTGCTCTCCACCATTCCTTAAAGCTATAAAAGGGACAAAAAGGTGGGAATCATCAAGAAAGATTTTTGAAAAGAGGATTTCAAGCATACTTTTCAGTCCTAAGCAAAAGCTCACTCAAAGTATTCAAGAAGCTTTTAATTCAAGCTCACCAACTCCTTAAGTGCTTATTCAAGTCTCCAACTACCTTGAGAAAATCGAAAAGAGCCTTCTTCTCTTTGAGTAAAGTGTATTTAAAGCCTCATTTGCTCATTTAAGGAGTTTCTTGTGTATTTTCTGTGCTATTGATTGTCATACTCTGTTTGAGTTTTTGTTTTTGTTTTGGAAGGGTTCCAAAACAAGAGAAGGTTGATCTGAATCTTGAATCAGAGTGTATTGAGTTGGCTTGTACCCGAAAAATAAGTGGACTAGCTTGGGATAGCTAGAGTCAGAGGTTCCGACGAGTGTATTCAAGTTAAATACAAGTTAGTGGATTGGAATTCTCAAGTAGGAGCTTGGGGAGTGGATGTAGGTGCAAGGTTGGCACCGAACCACTATAAATCCTCTTGTTTGTGTTGTGCCTAATTACTCTTCTTTAGAACTTCTCTATTTTCTTGCCTTCTTGCTTTTAACCATTTGCCTAGAATCAACTATACTCTCTTTATTTATCTAGCTATTGTTAAATAATTTTCATAAGGTATAAGTTAAGTTTAAAATTTTTAGAAACCCAATTCACCCCTCTCCTCTTGGGTTGCATAGCTGGGCAACAAGTGGTATCAGAGCCCGGTGCTCTAACCCTACTTTGATCTAACCAATCAAAGAGCTAAAGATCTATGGCAACTCAAGTTGACACTTCTCTAGTCGAGGGGTAGTCCACTAACCGACCTCCACTTTTCAATGGGACCAACTATACCTATTGAAAAACTCGGATGAAAATCTTCATACAAGCACTCGACTATGATATATGGAGTATCATAGTAAACGGCCCTCACACACCTACTAAAATTATTGATGGTGTGGAATCAGCTAAATCCGAAAAAGAGTGGGATGAGGTTGATAAGAAAATAGCCCAACTAAATGCTAAAGCTATGAATGTTCTATATTGTGCTCTTGATGCTAATGAATTTAATCGCATTTCAACTTGCTTGTCTGCTAAAGAAATATGGGATAGATTAGAAGTAACCCATGAAGGAACCAATCAAGTAAAGGAGTCCAAAATTAACATGCTTGTGCATAGATATGAACTGTTTAAAATGGAGCATAATGAGTCTATAACTGAAATATTTACTCACTTTACTGATATTATAAATGGTTTAAAGAGTCTTGATAAGTCCTATTCTAACAGTGAGCTTGTAAGAAAGATTCTCAGGTCCTTACCAAGAACTTGAAAAGCCAAAGTGACCGCCATCCAAGAAGCTAAAGATATGAACATCCTACCTTTGGAAGAGCTTCTTGGATCATTGATGACACATGAGCTGAGCATGAAACAACATCAAGAGGAAGAAGTCAAAAAGAAGAGAACAATTACCCTCAAATCCACTGCTCAACCAGATGAAGAAACTGATGACACCGAAAATGAAGAGCAGGATGAAGAGATGGCACTCATTACCAGAAGGTTCAGGAAGTTTTTAAGAAAAAGAAAATAAGGAATGAGGAAGAGGCCACTCACAAAAGAGAAACAGAGCAAAGAAAAGGATAAAGACCAACCCCTTATCTGCTATGAATGCAAGAAATCGGGACACTTCAAGTCCGAATGCCCATAACTGAAGAAGGGTCCCAAGAAGTACAAGAAGAAGGCCATGATGGCCACTTAGAGTGGGAGTGATGACTCAAGCTCTGAAGAGGAAGACTCAACTGAACAAGCCAACTTGTGCCTTATGGCACATGAAAATGAGGTAAATTTCGAAACTCCTAGTGACTTTATATTTGAAGAACTGCATGAAGCTTTTTATGATTTAATTAATGAACTAAAGAAACTAGGGATAAAGAACAAAGATCTAAAATAAAAAAATCAATCTTTACTGAAACAAAATGAGAGCATTTCAATTGAAAAATCTACCCTGGTTCAAGAAAATCAAAATTTAAAGAATGAAATCGCCAAGCTAAAATCAATAGTTGAAAAATTCACCTTGAGTTCTAATAAACTTAATATGATTCTTGAAAATCAAAAGGCCGTGTATGATAAGGTTAGACTTGGCTATAACCCCTTGAAGAAACAAAAGTATCTGAAAAATATCTATGTAAACTCTTCAAGTAATAAATTTTCTAATATTACTTGCTTCAAATGTGGTAGAGTAGGATACAAATCATACACTTGCTTCTCTAACAAATCTGTAAACTCAAATGTAAAGAAAATATGGGCTCCAAAAGGAACCATTATGACTAACCAAAAAGGACCCAAGAAAGCTTGGGTACCTAAAGCAAAAATTTGACTTTTGCCTGCAGGTGTGTCTAGCATCCCAAGGAGAAAACAGAAAATGATATCTTGATAGCGGATGCTCGAGACACATGACTGGTGATGAATTTTAATTCATCACACTTGATGCTAAGAATGGAGGGATGGTCACCTTTGGAGACAATGGTAAAGGAAAGATCATCGGTATAGGTAACATTGGTATCACTCCCTCCAAGTATATTGAAAATATTTTGTTAGTAGATGGTTTAAAGCATAATTTACTAAGCATTAGTTAATTTTATGATAAAAGATATAAAGTTATTTTTGAATTTTCTGTTTGCATTGTAACTAGTCCTATTAATGAAGGCATTAAATTTGTTGGACATGACATGGTAATGTTTATATGGTAGATTTGAATGATCTATCCAAGATAAACATGCAATGCCTAGTATCCTTGAATGCCAAGATTAATGAGACTAGTTGGCTTTGGCATCGTAAGCTTGCACATATTAGCATGCATTCACTTTCAAAACTCATTAAGAAGGAATTGGTTCTTGGTTTACCAAAATTAAATTTTGAAAATGATAGAATTTGTGATGCATGCCAACTAGGTAAACAAACAAGAGTTTCATTTAAGTCAAAAAATATTGTTTCAACTTCAAGACCTTTAGAGCTATTGCACATGGATTTATTTGGACCTACTAGAACTACTAGTCTAGGAGGAAAATGATATAGTTTTGTAATTATTGATGATTTCTCTCATTTTACATGGATTTTCTTCTTGGCACACAAAGATGAAACTTTTCAAGTTTTCTCTAAATTTTATCGAAAAGTCATAAATGAGAAAGGATTTTCAATTCAAAATATTCGAAGTGATCATGGAACCGAATTTGAAAATCAAGACTTTGAAAAATTTTGTGATAAAAAAGGAATAGGCCATAATTTTTCTGCACCTAGGACACCCCAACAAAATAGTGTAGTAGAAAGGAAAAATAGAACCCTAGAAGAAATAGCCCATACCATGCTATGTGAAAGCAACCTTCCAAGATACTTTTGGGCGGAAGCTATTAACAGAGCATGTTACATATTAAATTATACTTTAATTAGACAAATTTTAAAGAAAATCCCCTATGAGCTTTGGAAAGAAAGAAAACCTAATATTGCATATTTTCATATTTTTGGTTGTCGATGTTTTATATTAAACAATGGTAAAGAAAGACTTGAAAAATTTGATGCAAAATCCGATGAAGCAATCTTTCTTGGTTACTCCTCCTCTAGTAAAGCTTTTAGAGTTTTTAACAAAAGAACCTTAGTAGTAGAAGAGTCAATACATGTTATCTTTGATGAAACTAACGATCTTCCTTCAAGGAAGAATGAAGGTGTTGATGATGCAGATCCTCTTATAGAAGGAATGAAGGAGATCACTCTGAAAGATTCAACAATTCAAGATGATGAGGAACATGAAGACAAACAGGATGAGGGAGGTGAAGAACAACTAGAACAACCTCAAGGTACAAATGACCTACCCAAAGAATGGAGGTATGTTCACAATCACCCTAAGGAGCTAATTATTGATGATCCTATGCATGGGGTAAGAACTCATTCTTCACTTAAAGATGCATTCAATCATTGTGCTTTTGTCTCTCATCTTGAACCTAAAACCATTGAAGAAGCTGAAAAAGATTATAATTGGATTAATGCAATGCAAGAGGAACTTAATCAATTTGAAAGAAATAATGTATGGACTTTAGTATCAAGACCTAAAAATTATTCAATAATTGGCACAAAATAAGTTTTTAGGAATAAATTAGATGAACATGAAAATGTAATAAGAAATAAAGCAAGATTGGTTGCTAAAGGTTATAATCAAGAAGAAGAAATTGATTTTGATGAGACCTTTGCACCTGTTGCTAGATTAGAGGTAATTAGACTTCTACTTGCATATGCTTGCTTTATGAAATTTAAATTATTTTAAATGGATGTCAAAAATAACTTTTTAAATAGATATATTGCTGAAGAAGTCTATATAGAACAATCTCCAGGTTTTGAAAATCATGCTTTTCCTAATCATGTTTTTAAATTAAATAAAGCTCTATATGGTTTGAAACAAGCACCCAGGGCTTGGTATGATAGGCTAAGTAAATTTTTACTTAATAATAATTTTTCAAGAGGTAATGTAGACACAACCCTTTTCATTAAAAGAAATCAAGATGATATATTAGTTATACAAATATATGTTGATGATATTATCTTTAGGTCTACTAATGAAACTCTTTGTCAAGATTTTGCAAAGCTCATGCAGGGGGAGTTCGAGATGAGCATGATGGGAGAACTTACATTCTTCCTCGGACTCTAAATCAAACAGACAAAGGAAGAAATCTCCATCATCCAAAGCAAGTACACAAGGGAATTACTCAAAAGATTTGGAATGGAGAACTCCAAAGTAATTGGCACACCCATGAGCCCTTCATGTAAGCTTGACAAGGATGAAGAAGGTAAAAGTGTAGACTTAAAATTTTATAGAGATATGATTGGCTCTCTACTGTATTTAACTGCTAGCAGACCTGATATTATGTTTAGTGTTTGTCTTTGTGCTCGATTTCAATCTAATCCTAAAGAATCTCATTTGAATGCTGTTAAAAGAATCCTTAGATATTTGAATGGTACTCAAACTCTAGGATTATGGTACTCTAAGGACTCATTAATTGATTTAATAGGATATTTTGATGTTGATTTTGCTGGATGTAGATTAGATAGAAAAAGTACTAGTGAAACTTGTCAATTTTTTGGAGTTAACCTAATCTCCTGGTTTAGCAAGAAACAAAATTCGGTAGCACTGTCTACGGCCGAGGCCGAATACATTGCAGCCGGAAGTTATTGTGCTCAAATCTTGTGGATTAAGCAACAACTCGAAGATTTTGGTATCAAACTTAATGAAACTCTCATAAGATGTGATAACATTAGTGCTATAAATCTTACTAAAAATCTAATTCAGCATTCTAGGTCCAAACATATTGAAATCATGCATCATTTCAGAAGAGAACATGTTCATAATAAAGACATAATTCTTGACTATGTTTATACTGAAAAATAATTAGCCGATATCTTTACAAAGGCTCTAAGTGAAGATAGATTCTGTGAAATTAGGAGAGAATTAGGAATCCTTGATCCATCTGCTTAAATATCTCTCCAATCCCGAGGGATCAATGTCAAAAACTCCTTGAACTTAATTCTCACCATTTCTCTTGGGCTTAAAAGGTCAAAATTATCATTCTCATAATTGATCATTGAGCAAATATCCTTCTCCTAAAGTTTTAAATTTTTCAAAATTTATCTCATCATTTTTCTGAGTTTCAATGTGCCATGAGTCGACCCCTAAGGTCGACCCAAGGGCAAACTTGTAGTTTTTGGCCAAAATCCCACGAGCTCCTTTTTGTTGAAAACCCATCCTTTGAGCCGACCCATTCCACCATCTTCTTCCTCCCTCTAAGCCATAGGTCCCCTTCTCTTCTTCTCCAAACCCAAGTCCTTCCCCAAGACTCTTCTCCCATCACCCCTTACACCTCAAATCGACCCTTAGGAATCAAGCTCTTCCCCTTCTCCTCCCTTGTTTGGAGCGGATTGAGCGTGCTCTAGATTCTACCCTTCTCTTCCAAATCGGGGTATCACTCCTCCAAAAATCCCTATCCTTCCCCTAAAATTCCTCTATCTCTTCACACATTTGACCTCCTAAGACCCTTGCTTGCTCTGGTGGTGGAAATGGCTCCTAAAATGAAGCTCCCACAAAGAAGGAAGACGGTCCGTGAGTTGGAAGAAGGCGTGCGCAGGAAGAGACAGACAACTCAGACCTCATCAGCTTCAATCCCTACTCCGGCATCTGCTCCAACTTCTTCTCGGTCTCTATTAAGCCCCAGTAAGATTCCTTTATCTGATAGAAATGTAGAACCCGAAAAAAACGTAGATTTCAGATTTTTTGAAAAAGAAGGGTTCTCTATCGGTTCAAAAATCAAAGATCAAGGTTGGAGATTTTACTGCTCACTTAAAGAAATTACATATGTGGATTTGGTTAAGAAATTTTATCTGAACTTGAGCTATGACAATAGAACAGTAACATCCACTGTTAAGGGTATAGAAATCTGTCTAGATCCTGTACTTTTGGGAGAAATTCTTCATTTACCCTGTGAGGGATACTCAAACATGGAACTCCCAGTCAAGGAAGAAGGAATTAATGTGATTCTAGGAAGAACCTTCTCGGAAAGCCTTAACAAACTAGAAGCCAAGATCCTTTCCATTGAGATGAAGATACTATATCAAATGGTAACAAAGCTTTTCTTCCCTAGAAGTGGTAGACATGACCTCCTCTCAGGCTGAGACATCTGTATTATGTTTCATGTGATTACCCAAACCCCCTTGTGTAGTGAAAATTTAGTGCAGGGGCAAAATGCATGAGAAACATTTTCTCATGTAAAATATGGGGCGCACAAGATAAGACCATGGCGCATGGATTAGTTGGTTGCTCATACAAATTCAAACTTTTTTTTGAATTTGAATGGCCAACCAATTTATTTTTATCCAGATATTTGGTGCACAAGGGTGGGCATGGGATGGCTTCTGCGTGGAGAAAATTCACGAGAAGTTGCTTCTCATGAATTTAAATATGCACAGAAGAAGTGAGGTGGCGCAGGGAGAAAAGTCAAGGTGGTTTGAACCTAATTGAGCCAACCTAATCTAAATAGGTTAAGCACAATTAGAATAAATTAAATCTAACTTAATTAGGCTTAATTAGGCTCAATAAAATTCTAATCAAATCAGAAATTAACTAAACCTAACCCCTGATCAAATCAGGGACTAAACCACCTTAGCGATTAGGTCAACATTTAACCTAATCGGGTCAATCCAAACTGAATCTAATTCAATTGGACTTGATCCAAAAATAATTACTCAATCAAATTAAGTTAATTAGCGATCAAATCACTAATTAAATCTCTCATAAATATTGAGTCCAAATCCGATGGGCAATCAGGCATCAGAGACCAACGATATGAAATCCTAATCAAAGAGTTCAAATTTCAAATTCAAAATTTTGACCCCGGTACCCAAAATGTGTAAAACTCATGATCAGAGAATCCTAATTCTCAATCATAGAGTTCCAGATACATAAAACTCATAATCAGCCATCTGATCAGAAAGGCTAATGTGTGTGACCCCGCAGGTTCGAACCTAAGCCGGTAGCACAGGAACCAATTCCTGTACTAATCGAAGTGACCATCTAGTAATGGTACCCGATAACCGGATAGGTTGAATAATCACAATCGCAACATTCAGAACCTACGTGAATATGGTTACCGTATAATTCATCCCTTTTGAGCCCTGTGTTTAGGATGACTCGTGGTGATATCATCCGAATCGTGCTCAACTCAATTAGTCCTGTGACTCCTCACTAGGACTACCCTGGCCAAGGTTTTGCTAAATTGAAACACGATTGTACACAGCTCCTAAACTGGAGTGGTCAATCCCATCTTGACACACGTACCGACAAGTCAAGTACTTGACTACACCCAGCAGCCTTCCGTCATTGAATTAGAAATTCAGGTAGTCCAGTGCCTAAGTGCAGTGAGTTGCTTGCAAGTCACCGTGGCGGTCTCAGGTCGGAGGGATATTTATACCCATATCCCATCGGAGCAAATCTTGACAGCAGAAATAGCTCCGGAGTTGGTCACGTTCAGTGCAGATGTACCATTACATCTCACCTGTATGCCATAGGAGTGTCTCCACACTCTTTGGTTATGAGGACAACCAACCCATATGGCACACAACGACCTATGCTCGATAAACGTTGTCATCCTTGGTAACAACGTATCATTTGGTCGCGAACATGTTTAAGGACTAAGCAACAAATCCTCCTTTGTCGAGTCTAAATAGTCCTAAGGACTTCACCACAACACAGGAGTTCATTAGAAGATAAAATATTTGTGATGAAAAAATATCAAAATAACTTTTATTTATTTATAATTCATGTACTAATACAAAAGGAGCACAACCGTCAACAGGCTGACGATTGGCTTTGGGACACTATTCCCAACACCTTGAACTTCCCAGCATTAATGATTGAGGCCATGAGAGAAACACTGAATAGATCCAAGGCACATCTGCCTTTCGGTATGGCCCTCACTTTGGTATTCAGGAGGTTTGGAGTTAGTTTTGAGGGGGAGATAGTAGCTAGGCTTTCTCACTCTGACACCATCAACCAACATACTCTGCACCGCATGGGATTTACTAAGACTGATGGTGGTTGGACTAAAGGTGTAGAAGAGAGAGCTGAGGATAGAGCTGAGGAAGAAGGACCATCTTCATCCCTCCATGATCTCAGGGCAGCATCTCCAGACATTCAGTTTGTTTCAGATCCTGAGGCTGGCCCATCAGAGTCTACTAGGAGGCACACTCCAGTCCAGCAGCCAGACAGCAGAACACATCTCTCAGAGATCAAATTGGCTGATGACCAGATAGAGATGATCTCTCAACATGTGGCTTCCTTACTTTCTCGACAGTTGGGCACTTCAGCTTTTGCACAGGGATCCACATCACATGATGTATCTGATCAGACTTTGATCCCTCACATCTCCACTGTCTTTCAGATGATTTCAGATCAGTCAGTTCGGATTCAGTAGCTTGAGGGTTATATATTGAGACTGACTGGGAGAATACTTGACTTGCAGGGGCAAGTGTTAGCTCTGGCACATCCACAGCTACAGGAGTGCATCACTGAGGTCTCAGACCTATCTACGGAGGCAGCCAGATTTAGAGGAGTTTTGGAGAGTGGATTTGATTTCCTGAGGAGAGAGATCAGAGGCTCTAGTGAGCATGCATCCACCCAGTTCACTGCATTGCTTCAGTCTGTTTCAAGAGTCTTAAAACCTTCTGGACACTATCAGACTATCACTTGCAGCTCAGTCTATTGCTTCGCAGCCTTCTGGATCCTCTCACCCGTCCACTCGTGCCGGCACCTCCACTCGTGGCAGAGGCAAACGGGGTCGAGGTCGAGCCCTTGGTCGTGATCCTACATCTCCTCACCCCATCTCCGATTCATCTGACTCTGATCCATCCAGTCATGATCTCTACTAGATCCTCTTTAGCTAGTCTTTAGTTTTAGTCTAGGAACTATCTTTTGGGCCATGTAATGATGTTGACTGATTGACTTTTGCATTTTAATATATGTATTGGAACAACTATGTGGTATCAGTCACTTTTTGATTATAAATATATACTCTTTGACTTTCAATGAATGACTTTCAAATTGAGTTGCTTTTAATTATGAGTATGCAAAATAACTCCTATCCATGATGTAAAATACTATGAATTGCGATATGGTATCCAATTGGTATATCTTTTATATTTGCCATATTAAGGGGGAGTAAAACAATAAGCAATTAAGAAACAAGCAATTAGCAAAAGGAAGAAATAGAGTAAATATATTCAAAAACAAAGGGGGAACTAAAGAATCTCTATTGATGCTATCAAAAAAGGGGAGAAATAATTAAATGAGCAAATGAGATAGCAAATGAGATATTTTCAAATGAGCAAATTTGCAAATTGAGCAATTTTCATTTTCAAATGAGCAAATGAGCAAATTTTCAAAATATTAAGCAATTGAGCAAATTTTCAAATGAGCATATGAGCAAATTTTTAAATTGTTAAGCAATAAGCAAATTGTTAGGCAAATGAGCAACACAAGCAAATGGGCACATGTATCATATGTCAAAGAATCAATTTTCTTTTCAAGCAAATGCATTTATAAGCAATTTTTAAATTGGTAGCAAATTTTTTATTTATCTTCAAACTACCTATGATGTATTTCATTCCAATACATGGCTATAATATTCAAATAATGCATCTTCATAACTTTAAAATTCATGCTCAATATTTTATATATATGCTTTTGCTCAAGTATTTTATCATCATCAAAAAGGGAGAGATTGTTGCTCCTTGGATTGATTTTGATGATTACAAAGTATTTGAAGGGGTTACTAATGATTTTCGCTTGAAAAAGACTTATTGCATTTCAGGGACAAAATCATAATTTTACCAAATCTTGATTTGAAAGCATCAAGTGCTAGAACAAAAGATTTGTGATCCATTGGTGAAAATTTTATAATTTTTGGACATGTATTTTGAAAGATATTCATGATTGAAAATTTGAGTCGACCCCATGAGTCGACTCATGGCACAAAGAGCTGATTGGCACGTAGATTTTTTGGCTGGCACAGTCTGTAAGTCGACCCATGAGTCGACCCCCAGGCATGAGTCAATCCATGAGTCGACGTCTACTATTTTTAGGCCAAAATTACATAACCATTATTTTCTGCTGTTTTCCACAGAGGTCGACCCCATGAGTCGACCCATGAGCATGAGTCGACCCCTGTGATGGAAAAATTCTACAACGACTAGTTTTTAATCTATTTTAAATGCATTTAATGCTCATTTAATATGGTCTAACGACTTTATTTCAGCCCAGATTGCTCTCCACCATTCCTTAAAGCTATAAAAGGGACAAAAAGGTGGAAATCATCAAGAAGAGAGATTTTTGAAAAAAGAATTTCAAGCATACTTTTCAGTCCTAAGCAAGAGCTCACTCAAAGCATTCAAGAAGCTTTTAATTCAAGCTCACCAACTCCTCAAGTGCTTATTCAAGTCTCCAACTACCTTGAGAAAATCGAAAAGAGCCTTCTTCTCTTTGAGTAAAGTGTATTTAAAGCCTCATTTGCTCATTTAAGGAGCTTCTTGTGTATTTTCTGTGCTATTGATTGTAATACTCTGTTTGAGTTTTTGTTTTTATTTTGGAAGGGTTCCAAAATAAGGGAAGGTTGATCCAAACCTTGAATCGGAGTGTATTGGATTGGCTTGTACCCGAAAAATAAGTGGACTAGCTTGGGATAGCTAGAGTCGGAGGTTCCGACGAGTGTATTCAAGTTGAATACAAGTTAGTGGATTGAAATTCTCAAGTAGGAGCTTGGGGAGTGGATGTAGGTGCAAGGTTGGTACCGAACCACTATAAATCCTCTTATTTGTGTTGTGCCTAATTGCTCTTCTTTAGAACTTCTCTATTCTCTTGCCTTCTTGCTTTTAACCATTTGCCTAGAATCAACTATACTCTCTTTATTTATCTAGCTATTGTTAAATAATTTTTATAAGGTATAAGTTAAGTTTAAAATTTTTAGAAACCCAATTCACCCCCCCCCTCTTGGGTTGCATAGCTGGGCAACAAGGTTTACTCATGTGATTTTAGAAAATTGAATTACTATAAGATTACAATGATTTGGATTTTAAAAAGAAATCATTATAACCCACAAATGATCCAAAAAAGCTTATGTACTTAAAATTATAACTTAGCCTTTCCTGTAGATATGTCTTGCAACCAATGGAAAGAAAAGGAGATGGTATCTTGATTATGGCTATTCAAGACACATGATAGACTCAATTTATCATCCTTGAAGCTAAAGAAAAAGATATGGTGACCTTTAGTGATAACGGCAAAAGATATATCATTGCAATTGGTAACATAAAAATCACTCCTTCTATTTACATTGAAAATATTTTACTTATAGATAGATTGAAACTAATTTGCTAAGTATTAGTTAATTATATGATAAATATTTCAAAATTGTATTTGAATCTTTAATGTGTATTGTTTCTAATCCCAATGATAATGGCATTATTCTTATTGGATATAGATATGGTAATATCTATATGGTTGATCTAGGTGATATTTTTATAAAGAATGGTTAATATCTAGTTGTAATGGATGTCAAATTTAATGAGGATAGTTAGTTGTGGCATCGTAGATTAAGACATACAAGCATGGATTTGATTTCAAAACTTATCAAAAAGGATCTTGCTAAAAGATTATGAAAAATAAATTTAAAAAAATAAAGTTTGTGATGCTTGTCAATCTAAAAAATAAATTAATTTTTTTTTAAATTAAAAAATATTATTTCAACTTCTAGATCTTTAAAATTGGTTCACATGGACTTATTTGAAACTACTAGGACCATAAGCCTAAAAGGGAAAGATGCAAACTTGTGATTGTTGATGATTTCTTATAATTTACTTGTGCTCTATTTTTTGTACAAAAAGATAATTTTTTTTGTATTTTTGAGGTTTTATCCAAATTTTCAAATAAAAAAATTCTATCTTAGTTTGCATAAAAAGTGATCATGGAATCAAATTTGAAAATCAGCAATTTGAAAGTTTTTATCATAAAAAAAAAATTGATCATGATTTTTCTGCACCAAGGATACCTCAACAAAATGGGATGGCTGAAAGAAAGAATAAAACTTTAGAAGAAATGGCTCATATCATATTATGCAAAAGCAACCTTCTCAGATATTTTTAGATAGAAATAATTAACACAATATGTTATATCTTAAATCGTTGTTTGTTTCATCTATTTTTAAAGAAGACATCTTATGAGCTTTAGGAAGAAAGAAAACTAAATATCAATTATATTCATATTTTTGATTATCGATGCTTTATCTTAAATAATAAAAAAATAAAATTGAAAAATTTAATACTAAGTTGGATGAAGGAATCTTTTTGGGATCCCTTCATTTAGCAAGGCATATAGAATCTTTAATAAGCGAACTTTAGTTGCTAAAGAATCCTTCCATGTTGTCTTTAATAAAACTAATGACTTTTTTTTTAGAAGAAAAGATTTTGTAGATGATGATGCTTTAAAAACAAAATAAAAAGTCTAACTTTAAAGAGGTTCCAGTACATAATAATAAGGAAGGTGATAAGAAGACTACCAAAGAAAATCATGAGGAAGCATATGGATATTATGAAAACTTATATAAGAAATAGAGGTATGACTATGGACACCCAAGAGACCTTATCATTGGTGATTTATCATAAGGGATAAGAACTCGATCATCCTTAAGAAATATTGATAATCATTTTGCTTTTATTTCTTAAATAGAATCTAAATCTATTATAGAAGTTGAAAAAGATCCAAATTGAATTATGACTATGCAAGAGAAATTAAATCAATTTGAAAGAAATAAAATTTAGACTTTAATAAGTAAACCTTTAAATCATCCTATAATTGAAACTAAATAAATATATAAAAATAAATTAGATGAAAATGGAGTGGTTGTCAGAAATTAAGCTAGATTGGTTACAAAAGAATATAATCAAGAAGAAAAAATTAGTTTTGATGAAATTTTTGCTCTTGTTGGTAGATTAAAAACTATTAGATTGCTACCTATATGTGCATATTACATGAATTTCAAATTTTCAAATCGATGTTAAAAATATATTTTTAAATAATTGTATTACTAAGGAGGTATATGTTGAACTTGATTTTGAAAGTCATACTTTTCTAAATCATGTGTTCAAGCTAAATAAGGTATTACACAAATTAAAATAAGCACTACATACTTGGTATAAAAGATTAAGTAAATTTTTATCTAAAAATAATTTTATAAGAGAAAATATAAAAACTACATTATTTTTTAAGAAAAAATGATGACTTACTAGTAGTGTAAATTTATATAGATAATATTATATTTGGTGCTACTAATGAATCTCTTTATCAAGAGTTTGCTAAGTTAATATAAAAAAAATTTGAGATAATCTTAATAGAAGAAATAAATTTTTTTCGAACTCTAAATCAAGTAAATTAAAGAGGAGATCTTCATCAATCAAATCAGGTACATCAAAAAATATTCAAAAAATTTAGGATAGAAGAGTAGACAAATTAGAACCTCAATGAATCCCTGTCGTAAGCTTGACAATGATGAAAATAATAAGAATATCGATATTAAACTTTATCAAGATATGATTAGATCTTTACTCTACTTTATGGTAAGTAAGCTTGATATAGTTTTAGCATATATGTGTGTACAAAATATCAATCTAATTCTAAAGAATCTCATATATTTATTGTTAAAAGAAGACTTAGATATTTAGTTAGTACATTAAAAATTAGTTTATTATATTTTAGATATTTTTTTATTAATTTAATTAGATATTCTAATGCTGATTTTATTGATTATAAATTAAATAGAAAAAGTATTGATAGAACTTATCAATTCATAGGAGTTAATCTCTTGATTTAGTAAGAAGCAAAATTTGATAGTATTATCAATCATGAAAGCTAAATATATTATCGTTAAAAATTATTATACTCAAATCTTATAGATTAAGTAACAACTAGAAGATCATAGAATCAAACTAAATAAAATTCTCGTAAGATGTGACAATACTAGTACTATAAACTTAACTAAAAATCTAATTCAGTACTTAAAAACTAAATATATTGAAATAAGACAATACTTTATAAGATATTATATTCAAAAAGATGATGTAATGCTTGATTTTGTATATATTGATAGTCAATTAGCTGATATCTTTATCAAATCTTTGAGCGAAGAAAGATTTAGCTTGATTAGAAGAGAATTAGAACTGTATGACCCATTTGAGTAGCCCTTATCTTAACACCCTTTCTCCCTTCTTGAAACTCTAATTTGGTCATCTTTTGAGTCTAAATTAATTGATTTCTTGATTATTTTCCTATCTTTAGATTCACCTGAGTGGTCTCATGTATTAAAAAGTTGGACTTTTTTTGAAAATTCAATATTTTTCTATTTGAAACTAAGCTCAAGTCGACTTGTAGTCAAGTTTGAGTCAACTCCAGCTCAAGCTAACTCTAGCAAAAAGCTTAAGTCGACTCAAAGTTGGGACCCTCATTTAAAAGACAAGCCATCTCTTTCTTTTTCACTTTGCCCCTTTCACTATTTGTCCTAGGTCCACTTGAACTACCTTTAAACCATTTTTTGGGCCCCCTTCTTATCTCGTTTCTTGATTTTCACCTATTTTTCATTGGGATTGAGCACTGATGGGTCCAAAGATGCAACTTACTTATTGGCTCAAGAGGTCAAGAGGTGAAGAGCGAACCAAACGGAGGTCTAAAGCAAGGTTTGACTATGATTCGCACCATGTTTCAGTGAGACCTTTTTCTCCTTCACGCTCTCCATCCTTTGGTGCTTCTTTAGTGCGTAGATCTATGACAATGGGAAGAAAAATAGATTTTAGATTTTTAGAGAAAGAGGGTTTTATGATTGGACAGAGGATTAAGCAGCCAAGCTAAAATTTTCTTTACTCATTGAACTTGTCCACCTATCCAAGTTTGGTTACAGAATTCTATGAGAGTCTAAAATGAGGATCGGATCGTGTTGATGTGGTAGTAAAAAATGTTCAAATTGTTCTCACTGAGCAAAAATTTGCTAGAATTCTATGGATGCCTCAATAAGGAGCTACACCTACTAGACTAACAAATAAGTTTTGAAGATTGTTTTATAAACAGAGAATGTGAACATGATCAACTGTATGCTATTCACCTTTCTGTAAGATGAGGCTTTTCTACCATATCATTGGAAGGATCTTGTTTCTTAAGACTGCACATTTTGACTTTGTATTTGAGGGGGACTTGACTATTATAGTTCACATCATTCAGGGGATCCTACTCAACCTGCCTACAATGATATTTGCATATATGAAGGAGGTAGTAGGAAGAGCAAAGGCCTACTTACCATATGGCATGACTCTTATTTTGGTGTTTCAAGAGTTTGAAGTATCTCTTGAGGGGGAGAATGTGAGATCTTTTGATGCACTTAGACACCTACAATGAGCGATCATTGCACTAGATGGGCTATCGCAAGTTGGAAGGTAGATGGCTTGAGAGGATCTCGAGTCAGGAGCATTAGAGAGAGGAGGTTGGATTGAGCAGAGTACAATTAGAGTCTGAGTGAGAGTTTCCTCCTCCAACAGCAGTAGAGCCATAGACCCCCACCATAGTAGCAACAGCACCTTCTACTCCATCAGAAACACCTGCACCAACACCTTCTGTCTCCTCCACTCAACTTGACGATGATCAGATAAGGAGATTAGCAGATATAATATGAGATAAACTAAGGACAAAGCATGAGCAGTCTATGGCACGACAATCTCACTAGTGTTGAAAATCATCGATACTATGCATGGACTTGAAAATACCAGTGATGAAGCCCTCTACAAGAGCTCACTATGATTCGAACTCTCTAAGGGCAGAAAACTTCATACCCTAAGTTACTACACATCCTAAACCCTGTACAACGACCTAGTTCATGTCTACTTCGCTTTTAGGGACCTAGGATGCACCTTTAGATCTGATTTTATACCCCCAACATCCTAAGAATTAGGACTTGAGGCATGGTATCTTGGAGCTATCAGATTTGGACCTAAAATCTTGATGAGGAGGAGTCCTTATTGGACTAGGACTCAATGGCAGCATCTCCCAAACCGCAGTCTTTACTTGTAAGCTCTATCTTGGCCCTTACATACTTCTAATTTGAACCAAATCAGATCCCAAATCTCCTCATGAGATTACCTGATCATCCTCATAGAAATTAGAATATTGGAGTATCTAACAACTGGAGCTATACCACACAAGAGAGAGAGATCCTGCAGCCTTCTGCAAAACTGCAGTCTTTGCCCGTCTTCACCTTATTCTTCCTCTCCTTAAACCCTGTCAATACCATATCTGAAACCCTCCATTCTAGATCTAAAAATATCTTTGTTCAAGCCTCCAACCAGTAGAGAAGAGGAAGCATGAAGACTTGAGAGATGGGATCTTGGGCGGCCACACAAAGGAGGTGCCCACATGATAGGCCGCACCATCCAAAACCCTAGGCACTAGGGTTTAAGGGAGGCACCCCCCATTCCTCCTAGCATGAAGCCCCTTTGGTAGCCTCCTTGGGTAGCATGTGAAGACCAGAGAGAGAGGGAGAGGTTAAGGAAAGAGTCACTTTGATTCACTTATCAAATTAGAGTTATAATATACATATATATACCCATATACATGGACCAAAACTCTCTGGGCTAATCCATATATGAAAGCACTCACCCAAGCCCAAGTCTTGCATGCTCTCATCCCCATGGATCTAAACCGACCCAGACATAAATTATCCCCCTTGAGACCTAAATCTCCTGGGTCTCAAGTCTATGGAGGCTGAACCTCCACCCTAGGACCCAATCCGTCCTAGCCCTAGGATCCAAACTGATCCTTAAATCCTCAAACCAAGTCCATGGCTCCTCTCATGGTCTCTCAAAGCTTGGGAGCACCACACATACACCAACAACTAGATCATCATATTGGTTCAAATAGGATTCTAGAGTTTACAAAGCAAGATAGCCAGACTGTCAAATAGGATTAGTGCTCTCGAGCAATAAGACCAACAAGAGGATCTCACAAATTTATCTACATTGGCTAAAGAGGTTGCTTGCTATAGGAGGAAGATTGACGTTGAAGTGGATCTGATTCAGTCCGAAGTTAGAGAGCTTCAAGTTTCTTAATGCTCTGAGATCTTATTTATTTTGACCACTATGGGAAAGTTAGTGGTGCAGATGAAGATCATTACATCAGACACTGCAACTACAACTGCCATCAGAGGTTATGGTTATCTGACATCTCTAGACAAATCTTCTTCTCAAAGTTAACTGACTCGATGCACTCACCCACCTCAGCTAGTCTAGCCATCCCAATCTACATCTAAACCATCTTTTAGGTCATTTACAAAATCTGATGTAGGTTTTCCTATTCACTCTACTAATCCATCTAGTAGGATTAGGAGTAGGAGTGAAGCTTCTTCTTCTAGGGCTCACTCTTCTATAGACCTTCCCTCTGATGAGAACTATGATTAGGGTTTTTGATTTATTGATAAAGTTATCTATTATCTTATATTGATGTTATATGCATGTGTACTATATTGACTTTTTTTTTGTACACATTACGCTCATCTTATTTGTAAAAATCTATTTTTATGAAATGTAATGAAGCCCTTCTCGCATTTATGTCAATTATATATTTTCTATGTCTTATCATTTTCAATGATGACAAAAGGGGGAGAAGTGTATGAGAAATATAAGAACACATAAAAAATAGGACAAATAATGAAGAAATGGAGTATAAGAAGAACATGGAAAAAATGAAATATAGGAGAAACACATGAGAAATAGGACAAATAATTAAAAAATATGAGAATTAAGAGAAAACATAAGAATGGAATGGAACATAGTGTTGAAGTTTTGGCTCTAACACATTTATTTGCCCTAACCGTTATGCTCTGATATATTTTGATATTTTTGATCTAATATGTTCTAATATATTTGATTTAATATGCTCTGATGCATTTGATTTGATAATGAATTCTATCTTTGATACATTAACTCTAAAAATTTCCAAAATCTTTAGCTCTGATACTTTGTTAGATACATCATTAAAATTAGTATATCATTGAGTCTTGATTTAACTTTTATAATTTTCTTTACTCTGATATATCATTGAAGTTATCATGCTCAATATATACTTTGTTTTGATAGAAGCATATTATTTGTATATACTTGAAGTTTTGTCATCATCAAAATGGAAGAAATTATTTATTCAAAAATTGATTTTGATGTATACAAAATATTTGAATGCTTGTTTTGATATTAATGAGTTGATAAAGTTCTTATGTAGATAGTTTCAGAAAGCTAAAATTATTCTTGAGAAGCTTGTATTGATTGATAAATTTTGGAAGTAAAAAAAGATGATTGAATAAATCTATATCATGAAAAAAATCAAGATAAAGGAACTTAAAGTCGACCCATGGTTCAAAAAAGTCAACTTTGGCACATATTTTTCAAATGGCACAAACTTGGAGTCAACTCATACTTAAGAACAAGTTAACTCTCTCAATCAGATAGAGTGTAAGAGTTTTAGTGCCAGACCTCAAGTCGATCCCTACTTTACTACAAGCCGACTTTCTCAGAAAAGATAGAGAAATATTTCTGTGGACTTATGCTTGAGCCGATTTATACTTAACTGCAAGCTGACTCATGGTTGCTAGAGTTAATCCCTATTTAGTCTTGAGTTGACTTGACTGTAGTTAACAGCATTAATGGCTAGTTCTGTAAAATATCAAGATTTTTTTCAAACATTTCAAATGGCTAGTCTTTGGTCCCCCAATGGCTGGAAATAGCTAGTTTATATTTTTTAGAGTATTTAAAGCTATACAAACTTGATTAAAATTAAAAAAAAAAATGCCAAGAGAAAGTAAAAGAAAGAGAAAAGTCAAGTTTGAGCCCAAAGTATTCAAAAGAGCTTAAAGCAATCAATTCCTTGAAGCATTCAAAGAATTTCTCTTTCCATTGATTGAAAAAGCTTTTTCAACATGTTCCCCAAAGAGCTTCATCAATTTTTATTTACTTTATTAGGAGCTTTTGTTATGTTTATGTTTGTATCTCTCATTTTTCATTATAAGTAAATTTCAATTGGGATTGAGACTTGGAGAAAGGCTAATCCAAGCTTTGAATTGGATTATATTTGATTAAGAAAGCCTCGAAGCAGCTTCGAAAAAAAGATTTTAGTTGGTGAGCTTGAAAATCATCTGAATTTAAATTGTGATCTCAGAAATAATCTTGTTGTAATCTATGTAGAGCTTATAGTAAAATTCTCAAGTGAGACTTGGAGAATAAACATAGGTACTAGATTTTGCATCAAACCACTATAAATCTTTGATATTTGTGTGTGACTTCTCTTTAGGTTACATTGCATCTTAATTGCTCATTTATTTCAGTATTACTTAATTTTACCATACTTCATATACTCTAAAAATTGTACATGATAAGTTTAAATTTTTGAAAAATCCAATTCATCCCTCTTCTTGGATAGTCTCTTTAGGCAATAATAGTCTCTTAGGCAATAATCACCTCATCTTATCTATCTCGGATCGTTGATTCCCTATGACCTTGACTACTTGCACTTGCTTCAATGCATAAGTTCAAGATCTTCCTCCATGGCACCTGCTCTAAGCGACATCTACCCCAACCTACTATATTACTTCAAGATCTTCCTCCTCTACCTCCAACCCCGCCATACCTCCCCAGACTTACATCAACTACGGTAACAGCAGCATTTCCCTCGGCTCCTCACCTCCATCAAGGAGCTTTGGAGGAGTTGATTAGAGATCCACCTTTCCTTCTGTACCTCTTCCCCTGTTACTCTCTTCCTCATTCATATATTACTTTTCCAAATTGAGGAAATCTAGCTCCTTGCAAGTGAGATGCATGTAGCCTAAGTTGCATGCAGCTTGAGCCGTAGCTACATCTCACCTATAGTGCTCTTGTTGGTAGTATCTTTATTTCAGCCCCATATCAAGCCACATATCAAGGATTCATGATTTGAGGAATTTAAATTTGAATTTTGAATATTTAATTCTAAATAGAATACATTTAGAAGGAATCTCTAGGATCCATTTATTATTTCTTTCCATCTTTGTATCATTATGATTGTAATCTCTTATATATTTTCAACTATAAATATATATGATCACCTTACAAAATTGAAGTAGGAAAAGTTTCTGACAACATGTTCTTTTCGCTTTTTCTTCTTTCCTGCATAGTATCTAAAAATTCAACCTAAGTTGTCTTCATGGCATCCTCTTTTAAGAGTTGAATGATCATGGAATTTGATCATTGCTCCTCATGCCCTCGCATCTTCCAATGAAATAGGGCCATAGAGCACTAATACCACCATATTGTAAAAGTAGGCATTGCTCCTCTTGTCCAATATAATCTTCCTTCTAAAGTTTGGGATACTACCTTTAAAATAGCTAATTTTTTCATTACTCATTTATTTAATTATACACCCTATTTTACTTCACCTTAAAAAATTATTTAATAAAAAATCTTATTATAAATTTCTTTATGTTCTTGTCTCCTTTTGCTTTCCCTATCTTCGTTCCTATAATAAAAATAAATTAGAATATAGTTCTCTTCTATGTGACTTTCTTGGTTATCCTCCATTTTTTTCATGAATAGTGATGCTATCATTCTTCTTCTGGGTGCATTTCTATATCTCAAGATATTATCTTTGATAAGATAGTGTTTCCTTATGTACAAATTCTTCTAGTGATACTCCTAAGAGAACCAAGAGCTCTCCTAAGGCCTCTTCTTTACCATGGCTTGCATTCGAATCCAATGATCGATTAACATCAACCCACATCAATCCATCTGTATCTCCAGCCCCAAATCCTCAAATTCAGCCCAATTCTTTACAAACACATGATAAGTATTCTGCCATGATAAGTATTCTGCCATGAGACAAATATTCTATGACCACTACTAAACCTATTACTCTGAACTGATGACTTCTTCTTCTCACATTGATGATCATCATATGGTCACATGCTTCAAGGATGGCATGCTAAAGCCACGTAACTTAGCACAAAATATTCTATGATATTTGTGGCTTCCACTATCCCTACCTTGCTCACTTGTTTCACTCAAGCCTAATGTGATCCTGATTGGCATAAAATGATGGTAGATGAGTACAATATCTTGCTCTTTAATAATACTTGATTTTTAGTTCCACCATCTCTACCACATGTTATTAGCTGCAAATGGATGTTCAAAATCAAAAGGGAATCAGATGGCTCTATCGAGCATTATAAAGCTCATCTAATTGCTAAGGGTTTCAATCAACAAGATTGTGTTAATTATGATGAGACCTCCAACCTAGTTATCAAGCTTGTCACCATTTGCACTATTCTTTCTCTTGTCATTTCTAAAGATCAGCCCATTAGTTAGTTGGATGTCAAAAGTACATTCCTCTATGGGCATCTCATTGAGGATATTTATATGAAATAACCTCCTGGTTTCACTAATCTAGACCATTCCACTTATATTTGCAAAATACAGCATTCTCTTTATGGTATTAAATAGTGCCACATGCTTCACTATAAGAAATTAGCTTATTAGCGATGACAAGTAAGCCATCGCTAATAATCCTATTTACCAACAATCTATTACAACAAAAATTGGATCCGTCGTAATAAATATAAAAACTTATTAGCGATGGCCATTTGTATTGTTAGCGATAGCTATCTGTCGTTAATAAGTTAAATTATTATTAACAATGGCTTTAGTGATGTAAGTTAGTCGTCACTAATAATATACCCTAAAAATCCCCTCAAATCTCGATGGGCTTGGTTCTACTTGCCACTGCCTGCCCTTTCTTCCTCTTCGCCTCTCCTTTCTCTTCATTCTCCAGTCCCCCTTCTCCCCTACTGCACCGTCGGAGCCTCCGACCTCCTCCTCCCAACCCCCGCACCACCATCCCCGCCTTAGATCCGGCATCCCTGCACTGGATCGATGGTTTCTAAGCTCCCTTCTTCTTCAACGCTGTCAGCAGCCTCCCGAAGCCAACATCCCACCACCCCAGCCTCCCCCCTTCTTCTCAGCCTCCCTTCTTCTTTCCTGCCACCGTGCCCCACCGGATCGACCTTCTCCTCATCAGATCGATCGTGCTTTGCCTCCCTCTTCTTCCCCCACCTACCCCCTTCTTCCCCAGCCGCACCACTAGGCCCACACCCCTGCCTCCCCTTCTTCCCCAATCATGCCCTCAGAGCACCACATTGTTGGACCCATGCCCCAGTCAGATCGTGCATTATGTCTGGTAAGTATTAGCAACGACGACGGTGACGGAGCCGTCACTACATCCTGTTCCCTCCTTTTTAAATTTTAAATATTTAAAATTAGGTTTATCTGATTTATTTAATTAAATAATATTTGAATTTAAATATTATTAATTTAAATATAAATAATAGTTAAATTAATAATACTATTAGATTAAATAATATTATTAATAATATTATTTAAATTAATATTATTTTTGGAAGGTAGAACCACTCCAGAAAGTTCTCTGACGAGAGTAGTCCTACTACCTTCGACGGTAAGGGTTCGAAGCTAGACCACTGTCGGACCAGCTCTGCTTTGCTCGTCTACTCTGATGGCGGTCAAAGCAGCTCGACGATTAGATTCTTGGCCCTAGGCCTAGCCCGAAGTTTGAAAAAAACTTTTGGATCAGAATCAAGGATGGGTGTGGCTCGATCCAATCCGACTCATTTTCAACCCTATTTACAATGCTGCTCGATACTTTGGAACCTCTAAGATAGGATTTGTCTAGATGCTATGCTGGTGTGCTCACACAGTCTAGTCATTTGGCATGTCTCAAGTCTGCATGCGCAGGATGTGCATCCTGACCATCCATGTTTGCAATGATGCTATGTACTTTGAAACTCACTAATTTAAAAATTTTAAAAATATTACATTACATATAATCATAGATCCATCTTTTAATTAACATATATATTTTACGGCATCTGTATATTTACATATTTTTATACGGATGGGAGAATTATATACAATGATCAATTGATTGTTCAGTATGAATAATTTAAAAAATATAATTAATTCTATAGATCATTACAGTAATCAAACGGTATGATAAGGGTTCGAAAAAAATTTTGGATAGTATTTTTTTTTAGTTCTTCTCACACATCTTATGCTATATAGGGAAGAACTAAAGAAAGATACTGTCAAAATTTTTTTCAACCTCTATTATATATTATTTGATTACTGTACTTAATCTATTAAATTAATATAATTTCTGAACGAGATAGGACCTTCTATACCTATTAGTTGATGATATGATATAATTATTACATAAGCTGTTTGAAATGATAAAATAATCATTTAGCTGTTGCCTTGCATATGTATATGCAGAATTCTTAGATAGTGCACCATGGACCATAGTTGAATGGATTGTCAAAGAGTCGATGGGATGATTTCTACTAAATACAAGAAGGGTGTAGAGTATTTTTATGATTATATTTTTGAGAATGTAGCACTCTTACATCAAGGGCAAGCTCATGGCCCTTGTAAGAGATGTAACAATGGAGAAATACTTAATAAGGATAAAATGACTATCCATTTATGTAGGAGTGGATTTATATCCAACTACAAGTATTGGTTTCTATATGGAAAGATGTAGAAAATAGTTGCAAGGGTTAAAATGAGCAGGACAGGGACATAGATATAATGATAGATATGGTTATGGATACTGTTGGTCTTAAATTTAATTAGGATGTGGAGGATGATCCAAAAGCTGGCAGTGGCTATTTCTATCGTATACTAAGAGATGCTGATGAATCACTATAGTTGGGATGTGAAATATATTATATTATCAGCTATATCAGAATTGTTGAACTTGAAGGTTGAGTTTAATATGATGATCAACTATAATAAAAGAATGGTAGTAATCATAAAGAAAATACTATCAAAGGATGAGAAGCTTGTTGAGAGTTTCTATGCTTCAAAGAAAATGATAAAAAAATTAGGTATGGGATACGAAAAGATAGATGCATGCTATCACTACAAGAAATACCATTTTTTATGATGAATTTATTTACAACGAAAATATATTTCATCATAAATAAAGATATTTATGATGAAAATCAAAATTCATCATAAATAATTATTTATTTATGATAAAAATTATTTTTTATCACAAATAGATGCATATTTATGATGAAAAATAAATTTCATCCTAATTATATAATATTTATAATGAAATTAATCATCGTATATAATAAATATTTATTTTAATTTTAAGTTTTCAAATATTAGTGATAAAAATATTTTCATCATAAATAATGAAAGTATTTGCAAAAAAAATTAAATTTTCATCATAAATACTCTTTATTTATGATGAAAATTTTTTATAACTAATATATGAAAAAAATAAAAAAAATTAAGAATTCAATAATTAAAGATTATTTATTTACATCATAAATAATAAAGTATTAGCGATGAAAACTTAATTTTTATCACAAATATACAATTATTTATGATAAAAAATTTTCATCTTTAATATATGAAAAAAATAAGAAATTTAAAAAATTTTAAAATTAGAAATTATTTGTGACAAAAATTATGCATCGTAAATTATAAAGTACTGGCTACAAAAATTAAATTATTTATGATAAAAATTTTTCATCTCTAATACATGGAAAAAAATAAAAAAATTTAAAAATTAAATAATTACTAATTATTTATGATAAAAATATTACATCATAAATAATGAATATTTATGATAATTACTGATTACTTACGATGAAAAATTTTTCATCGGCAATAATGAAAATTTTTTATGACAAACAAGACTTTTTCATCGTAAATAAATTTTATTTATGACTAAATTTTTTTGTCAGTAATAAGATAAGAAAAATTAAAAATTTTATATTTTTAGATATTTATAACATAAATTTTTAACATAAATAATTCAACTACTTGTGATGAAATTTGATTTTATGTCACAAATAAAAGTTATTACTGACAGAAATTTTATCGTTAATACATTAAAATGTTGGATAAATTAAAAACTTAAAACATAAAATTTATTTGCGATGGAAAGATTAACATCATAGATCATTAAAATATTTATGATGGAATACTAATTTTTCATCAAAAAATATTGAGAAATTATGACAAATTTTTGCATCACTAATAATTGAAAATTTTAAAAAATATAAAATTTCAAAAAGTTAGGTATTTGTGACTTAAGAACAAGTTTCATCACTAATAATCAATTTTTAACATCAAAATTTTTTAGTCATAAATAATTAAAAGATGAAAAACTAAAATAAATTACCAAATATTTATAGGAAAAATATTTTTATCGCTAATAGTTTTAGTATTAGCGATGCAAAACAATATTTTCATCATCAATAGTTGATTTTTTTAAAAATAAAAAATGAAGATAATTTATGACAAAAACTATTCATCAAGAATAATGAATTATTTACGATCATAAATCATAATATCATCATAAATCATTGATTATTTATGATAAAAAATTTTCATCGCTAATAGTTGGAAAATAGAAAATTTTAAATTTGAAAAAACTAAAGTATTAGTGACTTAGAAGGAGATTCCATCGTTAGAAGTGGTTTTCATATTGAAAGATATATATTATAATAAAATTTTTTATATTTATAAAAAATTATAAGATAATTTTAAAAAATAATATGCTTAAAATAAAAAAATCTTGGTGCAAATGGTGGGGCACATGAAAAGTCATATATAATGTAACTTCAATCGAGAAATATTCATGCATCTAGTTATGTAAATATCTTACCATTAGACTCTTAAAATTTATATAGGAATCTTTGCTTGATTTCCTTCATATATGAGCTCTGCAAGCTAGGAAATGTAATACCCTAGTAAATTACATGATTTGATTTCGACGATAATCGGTATTTACATAATTTGATTTTGATACCACATGACTGATCAAATGGGTAGGATTAATTTGGATTCCCAACTAAAAGAATAATCATAAAACCAGATCAAATTTAGAACAACCCCAAACCATAATAAGATTAAATTAGAAGTATTTTGGACTTCTAAGTAGATCTAAGAGATATGTAATCAAAAAATAACTCACCGATCCCCACGTAATGCTCTCATCTGTGGATACTTGTGAATTTTTGAAGGAAAATAAAGAAAATGACCGCATCACCGACGACAGTGGACTCAACGACTTAAGCTATCATGAAGCTCCGATTTCCACTGACTCAACGGTCACTAGTTCCATCTCCGCCAAACCCAGCAGTCGGAGCTTAGGGGAAGGGAGGTAGGGGCGGCAGCAATGGCGGAGTGGCAGACAAACCCCAGGTAGTGGACACGATTTGGTCTTGTTCCAGGAGTAGGCATTGAGTGTGAGATTGGGATTGTTGCTTCGTACCAAGAACGTATACACACATATATATACACACATACATATACATACATACATATGTATATACACACACACACACATATATACATATTATTATTATATTATCCAAATTAAGAGATGAATGAAAAATGAATGGAAGAAAATAATACGGGGAACAAGACATATTTTAAATTTCTCATTTAAAAAAATCTTCTTTGAATGAGAAAATTTTTTTTATTGATTATTAATGATAGAAAATATTTTCATCGCTAATTATGTAATTTATGATGAAATAATATTTTTCATTATAAATAATAATTTCTCGAGGCATTTAATTTTCCAATAGAAATTTTCTTGTTATGGTGGGAACTATTAGCGACGGAAATCTTTTAATTTTCATCACTAATAAGCTAAAAAGCGACAAAAATTTCATTTCCATCGAAAATAATAATTTTCAGGGCATGAATTTTTCCAATGGAATTTTTTTTTATGGTAGGAACTATTAGCGACAGAACTTAATTTTTGTCATAAATAATTATTCATTTAAATTAATGGTGATGAAAAGAATTACTAGCGATGAAAATTTTTGTCGCTAATACCCTGCATCCCATCAAGTCCCATCGAAAACCTTTTTTTTTTCCCCTTCCCCCCAGGGCATTTTCTCTTCGCATGCGCATCCCGAGCTCATTCCCATCTGGCATCCCCCATCCCCATCCCGACCTCCTCCGCCACCACTGCCGGTAAGTCTCTTTTTTTTTAGTTTGGGGTGTGCCGTGGTCGAAGGCCGACGTGCCGCAACTGGCGTGTCGGGACGGCCGCCTGGTCGGGACGGTGGCTCGCGGCCGCATGGGGCCTGCGGGCCTACATGCCGCCGCATGTCACGGCCAGTAAGCTGGGTCGGGACGGTGGCCCACAGTCGTGTGGGGCCTGCAGGCTGTCGCATGCCGTGACTGGCATGCCGGGATGACGGCCTACGACCGCATGGGGCCTGCGGGCTGCTGCATGCTGCGACAGGTGTGCTGGGATGGTCGCTTGGTCGGGATGGCAACCCATGACCACGTGGGGCCTGTGGGCTACCATGTGCCACGACCGACGTGCCAGGACGGCCGCCTGGGCTAGGATGGCCGCCTGTGGTCGCATGGGGCTTGCGGGCCGTCGCATGCCACGATCGACATGCTGGGATGACTGGCATGCCGGGATGGCGGCCCGCAGTCGCATAAGGCCTATGGGCCGTCGCGTGCCACGACCGACGTGCTGGGATGATCGACTGGTCGGGACAGCGGCCCACGGCTGCATGGGGCCTGCGGGCCACCGCCTGCCATGGCCAGCATGTCGGGACGATCACCTAGGTTGGGACGGTGGCCCACGACCGCATGGGGCCTGCGGGCCGTCGTGTGCCGTGACCAGCATGTCGGGATGGCTGCCTGGCCGAGACGGCAGCCCGCGACCACGTGGGGCCTGCGGGCTACGTGTCGGGGATGGTAAATTTGAAGCGACTGCGTGGGGACTGCGGGCCTATGTGTTAGGCCTGGATGGGGCCGGTCGGGCCTGGATGGGGCCAGTCGGGCCTGGGTTGGGGTGGGTCGGGCCTGGATGGGGCTAGTCGGGTCGGGTTCGGTCAGGCCTGGGTTGGGGTGGGTCGGGCTGGGGTGAGTCGGGTGGAGCTAGATCAGGTTGGGTCGGGGTGAGTCGTTGGAGCTGGGGCGGGTCAGGCTGGGGTCGGTGACGACGGAGCTAGGGCGAGGTGGGTCGGGCTAGGTCGGGTTGGGCTGGGGCTGGTCGGGTGGAGTCGGGTCGGGCTAGGGCTGGTCGAGTGGAGTCAGGTCAAGTCGGGTCGGGTCAGGCTCAACTGGGGCGGGTTGGGCCAGGTCCGAAAGGCTGGGGCTAGTCGGGTAGAGTCGGGTCAGGTCAGGCTGGGGCTGGTCGGGTGGAGTCAAGTCGGGTCAGGCTGGGTCGGGTCAGGCTAGGATGGGGCGGGTCGGGCCAGGTTCGAAAGGCTGGGGCAAGTTGGGTGGAGCCGGGTTGGGTCGGGCTGGGGCGGGTCGGGTGGAGCCGGGGCGGGTCGGGTCGGGTCGGGTCGGGTCGGGTCGGGTCAGGTCGGATCCATGCCGGGCCGGGGTAGGGCATCTGAATTATTATGATTGTTATATATTATTATAATTATTGCAGATTATTTTTTAATATTACTGCTGAAGTTAGTTAATTATTTTACTGATTATTTTTTCATTAACATAATACACATTGCTGATACTTGTTATAATTAAATTATTTTATGTGCTATTTTGTATGCTGCTGAAATGATAAATAAAAAAGGTATTTCTATTTTAGTGAAAACTCTATTAAAATTTTTGATCAAGAAATTTCAATACAAAGTTATTTTTTTTGATAAATTAGAAATCCATCTTCGAATGCACATTCAGAGATGGTATTTAAATTACATTGAGCCGTAGATTTTCATTCAAGTTTCGATCTTCATCGAGATCGAAACTTGGATGTCCCGTATTCGGGCTTTTTAGAAAAATAATAATATTATTATTGTTAATAGTTGATATTTCATTTCATTATATGATATTCAATAGTTATCTGTCCATTGTTCTTTGAGAATGTGGTAGATAGGATGCGTGGGCACCATATCCACATCATATACTTGGAGAACCATGAGAAGATGCTGTCAAAATTTTCATAAAAATGAGATGAAATATCCACTAATAATAATGATGAGATTATTACTTTTCTAAAAAGGATAGGGCCATACCTGTTAGCAATAATTTGAAAAGGATAGGATCATGCATTTTTACTTCATAAAAAAATAGGGCCACATATTTTGTGTTAATGTTCAGTCTGCTTGTCTTTTTTAATATATGTTATTTTGTATGAACTGATCTGGATCTGGATCTAAGTCCAAATTTTGGATGAAATTCGGAACGCAATTTAGTCTGAAATTCAGATCAGGATCTTGAATACCACGGAACTTTTTTTGATTGTTAATGATTTTGTGTTTATTGTTAGATGAATATCAATAAAAATTGGATGAATGCTAGAAGAATGTTTTTGCCTGAATATCGAAATGGAGTTCAAGATTGTATTGATTTTGCACGGCATAAGGCTGACAGTGCTAGTCGAATAAAGTATCCATGTAAGAGATGTGTCAATATGGTATATCGTCATATAACACTTGTTGAGGAGCATTTGCTATAATATGGTATGGATAAGAAATATACTTGTTGGACATGGTATGGGGAGGTTGATCTGAATGAGGTAGTGCGCGATGATGAAGATATTGAAGATAATAGTGATACTGATGGACCTGTCAAACATACGGGTATAGGAGAATTGTTACATGATTTACATCAAGATGCTTGTTTGAATGTATGGGTGAATACTACAGCATCTGAAAGTAATTTTGATCATGAACATAATATCCAGCTTGAGGTAGAAGGGACCTTTGAACAGATTGCAAAGCTTGTAAGGGATGCACGAGAGTCACTTTATCCAAACTATACAAAATTTTCAAAGTTAGAGTGTTTGATAAAATTGCTTTATATCAAAATCGTGAACTGATAGAGTCAAAAGTCATTTGATCAAATTTGAACATTAATTAAAGCAGCTCTGTCCGATGAAGAGAGACTGCCAAAATCATATTCTGAAGCAAAAATATACATGTGGAAAATTACACTTGGCTATACTCCTATACATGCCTGCAAAAATGACTGCATATTATTTTATAAGGATAACAAACAAGCAACTAAATGTCCGAATTGTGGTGAGCCTAGATACAAAATTGATAATAGGAAAGAAAAGAAGATACCTCAAAAAATTTTAAGATATTTTTTATTGATTTCAAGACTTCAAAGATTGTATATGTCCACAAAGACAGCTGAAGAAATGAGATGGCATTATGAGCAGCAGATTCTGGAGGAGGACATACTTAGCCACCCGACCAACTCTTTAGTGTGGAAAGACTTCGATGCAAAGTATTCACACTTTGTGAGTGACTTGTGCAATATCAGGCTTGGTCTAGTGACAGATGGATTTAATTCCTTTGGCAATATGAGTATCTCTTACAGCATGTGACCTGTGATGCTAGTTGTATACAATGTGTTACCTTGGAAGTGCATGAAAGAACCATTTATTTTTATGTCACTATTGATTTCGGATCTGCAAGCATCAGGTAATGAAATTGATGTATATCTACGACCTTTGATTGATGATCTGAAGGAGTTATGAAAAAATGGAGTTCAGACATATGATTCTATGAGTCGAAGTAATTTTAAGTTGTATGCTTCAATATTATGAACTATAAATAATTTTTTGGCATATAGAAATTTATCTGGATGGAGCACCAAAGGATATCTGGCATGTCCAATATGCAATAGGGATGCATCCTCCTTACATTTAAAGTATGAATGGAAAATATGTTTCATGGATAATCGGCGGTTTCTTCCAGCTAAACATTTTTGGAGGACTTATTATAATCAATTCTTTGATAGTAAGTCCGATCGACGTCTGCCACCCAAGAAGTTAAGTGGATCAAAAATTTTAGAACAACTTGAAGTCATTGAAAATATCTAATTTGAAAAAATATCGGATACTCGCAAGCGGAAGCGTACTGAAGCTGAACTGAATTGGACGAAGCGAAGCATCTTTTTCGAACTACCATATTGGAAGCAGCTACTACTTCATCATAATCTAGATGTAATACACATTGAAAAAAATATTTGTGATAATATCATCGGTACTATCTTGAATATTTTAGAAAAAATAAAAGATGGTATAAAAGCTCATCTTGATCTGCAAGAAATGAGAATCTGATCGGAGTTGCATTTAGTTTGTCGAGGTGAAAGATTTTTTATGCCACCCGCATGTTATTCACTGTTTGAAGAGGAAAAGAAAAATTTCTGTGGATGGTTCAAAATCGTAAAGTTTTTTGATGCATACGCTTCAAACATATCACGATGTGTTGGAAACAATGACGGCAATATCTCTGATATAAAAAGTCTTGACTCCTATGTAATGATGCAATGTTTGCTTCCTGTGGTCATGCATGACTATTTGGGTGGTGATGTTCAAACCACATTGATGGAGCTGAGAGTGTTCTTTCGAGATCTATGTTGCTAAAAATTGAAGATTAACTTACTTGAGAGATTAGAGAAGGATATCATACTCATTCTTTGTAAGTTAGAAAAAAAATTTTTACCATCATTTTTTGATATTATGGTGCATCTGGCTATCCATCTTCCAAAAGAAGCTCTTTTAGTCGGATCGATACATTATCGATGGATATATCCTATTGAAAGGTAAAGAAACTATACGTATTTTATCATATTAGTTATAAGATGTAAATATATTTATAAAATTAAAATTTATTTTTGTTTGCAAATTCTTGTGCACCTTTAAAAAGCATTTGTGTAATAAAGCAAGACCTGAAGGCTCTATAGTGGAAGTATATATAGCTACCAAATCTATCATATTTTGCTCAATGATCTTAATGATATCGAAACAAGATTCAATCGCGTAGATCGTAATGCATACCGTGAATGGGGTGACAATGAGCTGACGTTGTCTATATTTAAACAAACGATTCGACCTATTGATGCAAGAAAATTTGAATTTATGGATGTGAATGAGCTATCCAAGACACACTTTTATGTTCTAAATAATTATGAAGAAATTAAAGATTTTATTGAGTAAGTATCATTTTATGATACTGTTTAATGATCAAAAAAAATTTCATATCAGTGTAAAATTAAAAATTGTAACTTCTTGCAGTGAGCACAAGAGTATACTATGTAGAGAGAATAATATGGATACCAATGATTGACATAGGAGAAAATTTGCAAAATAGTTTGGTGATCTTGTAAGTTGCATTAGTGATACATTATTTATTTATTTATAAATAATATTATTTCAATCAACATAATTTTTTATTTTATGATGCAGATAAAATATAAGTATTTCAATAAAGAAGTGGGTGCAACCGATGAGTTGTACGATTTAGCTTGTGGTCCCGATCGAAGGGTTAATCACTACACATCCTATATCATTGGAGGAATGAAATTTCACACAAAAGAGCTTGAGATGCAACGACAGATCCAAAATAGTAGAATTGCTACATTAGGATATGAAGGAGAAGAAGAGATTGATTATTATGGTGTACTGGTAGATACCATAGAACTGAAGTATGGATCCAGTAATTCTGTATTTTTATTTCAGTGTGAATGGTGGGATATTAGTAATAAAAAGATTGAGATTTATATCGATTCATAATTTATCAGTATAAATCTTGCACGAACATGGTACCAAAATGAGCCGTACATATTAGCAACTCAAGCGAAACAAGTAATATATTTGAAGGACTTAAAGTATCAAGGTAATTGGCATGTCGTACAAAAAATAACACTTAAAGGTGTATATGACATACCAACTCGATTAGAGATTGATGAAATTTTGGATTTACATGAAGAAGAAGCTTTTCAGTAAGAAGAACAAACATCAATCGAGTTTTTGGTTGACGAAGAACTTATAACGGCATCTTTGAAAAGGGCTGATCTCCCATCTAACGAAGTTGAAACTGATTTTGTATCTAATCTAGATGAGTCCAAGGACAACGATCAGTTCATAAATGATGATGAGATAGAAGATGATATATATATCGATTACTATAATTCGAACGAGGATCTACACATCGAGGAAGATACAAATATTGATGAGTAGATCTTTATTCTTCGTTCAATTTTGTGTTGTAATAATGGTATGCGATATAATTATATTCATTAGAATGTTATTTAATTTTTATTATTATTATATAATATTATATTTATTTACATCTCAATTCTTGCAGATATGGCACCAGAAGATAGATGATGACGGTCGCGTTCACAGTTACCTACAAATAGCTCGGAGGTTGAGGCACCTTCACCGATCTCTATTGCCTCACTGGCTCCAGTGTTAGAGGGTCCTGCACTGGCAGGTCCCAGTGAGCCGACTATGAGTGAGCCGGGTCCCAGTGAGGCGGGTCCTAGTGAGGCTAGTCCCAGTGGTATTAATCATTATACTTTATATATAATCAAATTTGATTCTTTTATTTGGATTATACTAATGATTTATTTATTATTATTTCAGATCAGTCTATATTGGTGGTCAGGCGAGGGCGAGGTCCATCGAAGAACCTCACTTTAGAGCACTAGAGACGTGAGCACTCGGGATAGCATCTTCGAATATAGATACTGGCCGGCTACACCAGACCCATTAGGAGATGGTGTGAGCCATGGCAAATCGAGCTCGACATCATATGCCGTAGCTATGCCTCGGTGACGCTCTTCGATTGGCGTCATATTGTCCCACCTCAGAGATAGATTTTCTACATTCACTTACAGGTAAAATAAATTATATTATGAATATTTAATTTGTATAGTATTCTTCTAATGTTTGTTATTGGCAGAGTGTATTTGACATCGTCAATTTTGAGGATGATCGTGTGAGACGAGCAATCGATATCCATCTATCCTTGCGCTTCAAGGATTATCGTCATTATGCATTAGCATTAGTACCAGATGGTGCAGGATCATAGGCAGGAGACAGCATGGCTGCAGCCCTACGACAGCATCACCATCGACGATTGGACTACCATATACCGGTATTATGAGGATCCGACATATTAGGTTACACATCTAAATTTTTTTTTAGATTTTAATGACTTAATCATTTATTCTTAAATTATATTTATTATCTACTAATTTTACTGCTAATTTTACAGAGATGATGTGCCCAGAATATGGCGAACCAGACGAGATAGACCGTGCTGCATTATGGGGGTTCGAGATCATTTGCTCGCCACATGGAGCACATGGTATGTATTTTTTAAATTTCTAATTATGATATTTTTTTTAATTATTTAAATTTTTTTTAAATAATTTTCAAATTACAGAGAGATGCTGAGAGTGGCGAGCTTCCTGGTAGGATCGATATCTACCAGCAGACCCACCAGCGACGGTCGGAGGAGTGGACGACGGGGAGCCAGAAGCTCTTTGTAAGTTTTTTTAATTAATTTTTTATTCATAATTTGATCTTTATTAGAAAATTAAAATAACTTTAATTTTTATTTTCAGGATTGTATGATCGATATGAAATCCCAGCCTACCCCTGAGGGCTCGACTGCACCCACAGATGATGAGATCTATGATTAGATGCTCAGTACGAGATCCTATTATGTTAGGGGTCTAGGATATGGGATTACTGCTCCTTCATCTTCACGATCATCTAGGGCTGAGATCCATTCTATATGCCAGACTCGGTTAATGGAGGTGCAGAGACAGGCTACCGAGGATCGATAGCAAGCTGAGCAGCGAGCTCAGAAACTGACTGCACGCGTCGACCAGTATCAGCAGCTCCAGATTTAGATGATGGAGCAGATGGCATACATGGAGCAGACGATCCAGATGCTGAGCCAGCAGCAGGTTGGTCCGAGCTCCGTCGAGCATTTCCCATCCCCACCTCATTCTCCACATGTCGATATGTGATGGCTCTTTGATGTATTTTTTTTTAAATTCTTATAATTTTAATTTGATATAATAAAATAATAAAATTTATTTATCATTTTATTATATAAATTTTTTATTCAAATTTTTAAATTTATAAAAATATTATACATATAATTTAAAAAAATATATTCAAATTAAAAAAAATTAACGATGAAATTATTACTGATGAAATATTCATCATAAAAAAAATTACAAAAATAATTTAATTTTTTAAAAAATATATAATTAACAGTGATGAAAAATTTTTCATCGCAAATAATTATTAGCGACATAAAATTTTATTAAAAAAATATTTATTTATGACAAAATATTAGTCACTAAAGTTTTTTAATTTTTATTTTTTAATTAAATAAAATTTTTGTCGACAAAAAATTTTCATCGCTAAAAAGTTTGAAATAATAACGATGAATATGTTTTCATCGCTATTAATTTATTATTTATTAGCGATTGTTATTTTCATCACAAGTTATTTTTTTTACAAATAAGTTTTTTTATTTTTAGTTTTTTATAATGAAAATGTTTCATTGTAAATTACTTTTATTGGTGACCAAAAAAATTTTCATCATAAAATATTATCAATGATGGTATTTTTTGTGATGAAATTTTAGCGATAAAATTTTCATCGCTAATTATTATTAGTGATAAAATTTTTATCACTAATTATTATTAGCGACGAAATTAGCTTATTAGCGACGAAATTTTTTTGTAGCTAATAACTTATTTTCTTGTAATGCGTAATGATTACATGCTATAAGGAAGATCAACTGAATAGCTTATATGATGTCATAGTTGAAAGCTAATTTAAACCGAGGTAAGAGAGTAGAAATAAAAAAAACATACCATACAAGGTTCTTCGATACCTTCCCCTCACTCTTAAGCTTCGAAGGCTCACCTGTCCAAGAGTACTATCAGACGATGAGATAGCATAAAGAAGAGATTTGCATGTACTTCGATATGATAACTCATTTGTCGGACAATGAGGTATGAAAAAAATTTGATACTTGCCATCCTTTATTTACTTAGGAATCATACAATACCAAACTAAATCTATCTATCGATGGATTTATACCGTTCAATCATGTAGCGGCATCTTATTCATGTTGATCGATCTTTATTACTCCATACAATTTGCTATCTGGGATGTGCATGAAAGAACATAACATCTTTCTTATATTAGTCATTCCTGGACCATGATATCTTAGTAGAAGCATTGATATATATCTAAAGCCTCTTGTTAATGAGCTAAAATTCTTAATGATATGATAGCGTACGTATTTTTGATGTATCGAAGAAGCAAAATTTCATAATGAGGGTTGCATTAGTGTCATATTGGAGCACTCAAAGGAAGCTAGCATATCCCTATTGCATGGAGAATACAAAATTATTTCAACATGAGTATGGTCGCACTACAAGAAAAGAATATTTTTGTGATGAAATTATTTATGATGCAAATATTTTCATCGCCACTAACCATATTTATGATGAAAAAAATTGATCGTAAATAATAAAATATTTATGATGAAAATAACTTTTCAGCGTAAATAGTTGCCTACCAACGACGGAAAGATAATTTTATCATAAATATTTATTATTTTTTATGAATATTTTTATCATAAATAATATATAATTTATTTTAATTTTAAATTTTTAAATATTCATGATGAAAATTTTTTCATCATAAATAATTTAACTATTTATGATGAAAAATATTTTTTCATCAAAAATAATATTATTCCCAATATAAATATTATCATCATCAATATTTTAAAAAAATGAAAAATATAAAAAATTTAAAAGTTATAGATCATTTTTGATGAAAATATTTTATCATAAATAATTGAGTATTTGAGATAAAAAAAATTTCTATCATAAATATTTAATTATTTATGATGAAAATATTTTCATCATAAATAGTTAAAAAATCAAAAATTTTAAAAAAATCAAAAATTACTCATTATTTATGATAAAAATTTTTCATCATAAATAAATTTTTTATGATAAAAAGATAAATATTCTTCATAAATAATAGATTATTTACAATAAAAATATTTTCATCACCAATAGTTAAAAAAATCAAAAATTTAAAATAAAAAAATACTCATTATTTGTGATAAAAAAAATTTATCAAAAATAAATTATTTTTAAGATGAAAAAAAAATTATCATAAATATTGATTATTTATGATAAAAATTTTCATCATCAATATTTAAAAAAATCAATAATTTAAAAAAATCAAAAGTTACTTATTATTTATGATAAAAAAATTTTATCATAAATAATCAAATATTTATAATAAATTTTTTTATCATAAATACTTTTATTTATGATGAAAATATTTACATCATCAATATGTAAAAAAAATTAAAAAATTATAAAAATTATAAAATTTAAATTTTTAATTTTGTGTAAGACAACTGTATCTATATTTTGTAGTGATATCAATGAATCTTTTTGATGGAGTATCTATCTTAAGCTGCATAAAAGGAGCCTCATTTCATATAGAAATCATATAATTAAGCAGTATATTCTAGCATGGCTTTCATGATCTTGAAAGATACCGTACTTTCTGCATCGATCGACACTCAAATGTATCTCTGTAGAAGTTTCAATCACAAAAAGACAAACAATACAAGTACTTATCTTCCTAGCAATGCAAAGCATAAATATGAGCTTGTGCTTTATAACACAACTTACACTACCCACAGGTCTGCTTTGATTCTGGTTAATTGCTAGATCTTTAATGCTCATATAATTTTTTTTTAATTTTTTAATTTTGATCCTCACATGCATGCAATATACAAGCTTTTGGACATCTAACTTCCTATTTTCTATCATCCAAATCTCAATCTTGATAGATTTCTTTCACGATCTCAAAATCACTACGATATTCTCACACTCTGACTTTTGAAATGAAAAATCTAAGAAGACAAGCTCCTTGAAGATCGAAGACCTCAAAGCTATCGATCTTTCATAGTGCCCATTCCATTACAAAAGTCAAAGAGCTGTTCTTACAATAATTATTAGCAACATAAATTAATTTTTTTATCGTAATTATATTTTTTATGTACGTAATTTTTTTAGAGAAAAAAAAATTTTTAGAGAAAAAATCATAAATTAATTATTTATATAAATTTTTTCTGATTAATAAAAAATTAATTTTCTGATGAAATTATTTTGAAAAATTTTTTTAAGCCAAAAATTTTTTAGATTAAAGAAAATTAATTTTATTTTTCATCATGAATATTTTTTTAATGTCATTTTCTTGTTAAATTTTTTTGATAAAAAATTTTCTTGATGAAAAAATCTAAAATTATTTTTTTATAAAATTATTATTGGAAAGTTATTTAATTATTAGTGACATAAAATAAATTTTCATTATAAATAGTCTTTAAATTTTTTTATAAAATTTTTTATGAGAATATATTTGTGATGTAAATTTATTTTTCATTGACAATAATATTTTAAAAATATTATTTTAATCAATTATTGTGAATGAAAATTTTGTTAATGGAAAAAAAAATTTTATTAGTGATGAAAAGGTTTTTTCATTAGAAAAACTATTTTAAAAATAATTTTTTTTATTTTTTTTAAGAGAAAATTGTTAGAGGAAAAAAAATTTGGACAGAATTTATTAGCGATGGAAACTAGATTTTCATCACTAATAGGTTTATTAATGATGAATTTTTTTTATTACATTGCTAATAATTTTTTTTTGATAATTTTGTTTTTTTAAAAAAATTTAATAAAAATTTTTTTTGGTAAAAATTATTGATGATAAAAATAATTTTTTATTGTTAATAATAGTATTAGTGATGAAAATTTTTATCGCTAATAGTTCTTCATTTAATTCACGTCAAGTCGATGTCCCTTCCACCGTCGACAATCATGAAACCCTCCTCTCCCTCTCTCTATGAGCTCTCCTCCCCTTTTTTCCTACGAAACCTTCCTCTCCCCCTGCTCCCTCCGAGCTCTCCCCCCTCCCTCTCGCTCTTCCTCTCCGACTCCATCGTCGCTTCCACCGGCCATCACGGATGACGCCTCTCCAGCTCCATCGTCGCTCGCCGTCACTTCCCCCGTAGGTATGATCTGCCATCGCTTTTTTTTTGGTTGATCGGGCCATCGATGAGCGACGTCTGACGCCATAGCATGGAGCTGCCAGTGGGGGGGAGGGGGTCTGGTCGTGGAAAAGGTAGGGCCATGGCGTGCGAAGGAGCAATGCCGTTGGGGGTGGGGGGGCCGTGGGGTTCATCGGGCGGGGAGGAGGGAGGGGGTGGGTCGCTGGGTTCCATCAGGTGACAATGGGGTGTAGGTGCAGGAGCCGAGTGGTAGGGGTTGGGGAGACGGCGGCAAGTCGGAGGAGGTTTGGGTGCCATGGGATTGGGGGGATGGCGGCACGGGGGGCCGTGGGGCCTGATGGCCAAAGGGCGGAGGGGGTTGCGGGGGGGCCAAGGGACCGAAGGGCAGAGGGGCTTTCGTGGGGTGGCAGTGGGCGGCATGCGAGACGAGGGGCTGAAGGGCAGACAAGGTGGCACGATGAGCGGGGCGAGGCCGTGGGTGGCACGTCGGAGGGGGGTGGGTGTGGGTCGGCTGCCGGTGGAGGAAGGTCGATCCGGATGGGGAGGGAGGAAGGGAAGGGAGAAACGAAGAGAAAAAAATAAAAAATAATAAAATAATAAAATATTAATCAAATATTTTATTATTTAATTAATAATAATTCAGGTCAGATCCAATGTCGCGGGAGTGGGGGTCGTAGGGGCCGAGTCCGGACAGCACGGGGTGAGTGACAGTAGTGGCGCCACGGGAGTGGGGGTCGTGGGGTCGAGTTCGGACGGTGCGGGGTGGGTGACGGCACCAGTGTCGTGGGAGAGGGGTTCACGAGGGTCGAGTCTGGGCGACGTGGGGTGGGCGACGGTGGCGACGCCATAGGAATGGGGGTCACGAGGGTCGATTCCGGGCGGTGTGGGGTGGGTGACGGCATCAGCATTGCGGGAGCAGGGTTCGCAGGGGTCAAGTCCAGGCAGCGTAGGGTGGGTGATGGTGATGGCACCGCGAGGGGTGGGTCAGGCCGCGGAAGGTGGGTCAAGCCGCAGGTGGATGATGTTTAGGAAAAAAATAATTTTTAAGAAAAAAATATTTAGGATAAAATATATTTAGAAGAAAAATAATTGTTAAAAAAATATTTAAGAAAAAAATATTTAGTAAAAAATATTTTTAGATAAAAAATATTTCAAAAAAAAATAAAAAATTATTTATTATATATATAAAAGTTAAAATGTGGATTGGGTCGGGATCGAGGGAGAGGGGGTTAATTGACCTGAACCCAATCGGGTCGGCTCTGCACTGGGTCTGAAGTCCGGCCCGATAGGCCTCGGGCTAACCCCATGGGCCTCCTGGCAGTCCGACCCACTTCCAGCCCAATCTGTGGGACTGCTTTCACGATGCTGCTTTTGGTGAATTTGGAAGATGAGGGAGAGGAAGCAGAGGATATTCGATATAGGATTGAATTTCGTGTTATAATTTTGTATTAATATTATTTTATATGTTCAACTACTTATAATTTATTTTATATTTATTGTATAAATTTTTTAGTATTACTACTGAAATTTATAATTTTTTTATTATTCCACTAGCATAATGCACATTACTTTTGCTTATTATAATTTAATTATTTTGTATGCTATTTTGTATGCTTTTGCTTATTATAATTAAATATAAAAAATATTTTTATTTTAGAAAAAAAATTATTAAATTTTTTTTTAAAATAAAAATTTTTAATACAGAGTTATTCTTTTTTGATAAATTAGAAATCTATCTTTGAATATATATTCAGATATGGTAGTTAAATTGTATTGAGCTGTAGATTCTTGTTCAAGAATCGATCTTGATCGAGATCGATTCTTGGATATTTCGTATTTGAGAATTTTAAAAAAATAATAATTTTATTATTATTAATAGTTGATATTTTATTTCATTATGTGGTTGTCAATAGTTAGCCGAGCTTCTTGTTGATAAAGAACTTGTAACAGCTCCTTTGAATAGGACTGATCTGCTGTCCAATGAAGTTGAAGCTAATTTTATATTTAATCTTGATGAGTCAGAGGACGACGATCAGTTCATAAATGACGATGAGATAGAAGACGATACATTAGTTGATTATTATGATTCGAAGGAAGACCTACACATCGAGAAAGATATGAATATTGATAAGTAGATCTATATTCTTTATTCAATCTTCTCTTATAATAATGGTATGCGATATAATTTTATTCATTAAAATATAATTTATTTATTATTATTATTATTTAATATTATATTTTTTTATATGTCAAAAATTGTAGGTATGGCACCAGGAGACAGACGACGATGTTCGCATTCGCAATCTACCCCGGAGGCTGAGGTGCCTTCACTGATTTTCACTACCGTACTAGCTCTATCGCCAGAGGGTCCTACACTGGCAGATCCCAATGAGGCGGATCTAGGTGAGACGGATTCGAGTGATATTATTATATTTTTTATATAATAAAATTTAATTTTTTTATTTAGATAGCTATCATACTAATAATTTATTTATTGTTGTTTCAAACCAGTCTCCATTGGTGGTAAGGCAAGGACGAGGTCCATCGAAGAATCTCGTTCTAGAGCATTAGAGATGCGAACACCCAAGACAGTATCTCCATATTAAGATACCACCCGACTATACCAGGCCCATTAAGAGATGGTGCGAGCCATGGTAGACTGAGCTAGACATCATATACCGCAGCTATGCCCCCGTGATATTTTTCGATTGGCGTCATATTGTACAGGCTCAGAGAGAGATTTTCTACATCCAATGATAGGTAAAATAAATTATACTATAAATATTTAATTAGCATGATATTCTTCTAATATTTGTTATTGGCAGGGTGTATTTGATATTATTAATTTTGAGGAGGATCGCGTGCGATGAGTTGTGGATGCTTATTTATGTTTGCATTTCAAGGAGTATCGCCACCACATCTATCAGCATTGGTACCATGTGATGCAGGATCATAAGGTGGAGGCAGTACGGCAATGGCCTCATGACAGCATCACTATGGATGATTGAGCTCTCATATACTGGTATTACGAAGATCTGACATATCAGGTTACACATCCAAATTTTTTTTTTAGAATTTAATGATTAAATTATTTATTCTTAAATTCAATTTGTTACCTACTAATTTGATTGCTAACTGTACAGAGATGATACTCAGAATATCATGAATCGAGCGAGACAAATCGTATCACATTATGGGGGTTCGAGGTCGTTTGCTCATCATATGGAGTAGATGGTAAGTAATTTTTAATTAGTATATTTTAACTCTCTAACTATTTAAAATTTTTTTAATTAATTATTCTCAAATTGTAAAGAGATATAGAGAGTAACGAGCTTTCTGGTAGGATCGATATCTACAAGTGGACCTACCAACGATGGTTAGGGGAGTGGACGATAGAGAGCCAGGAGCTTTTTGTAAATTTTTTCAATTATTTTTTTCATTCACAATTTACTTTTCAGTACAAAATTAAAATAGCTATAACTTTAATTCAAGATCGTATGATAGGCATCAGATCCCAACCTACTCCTGAGGACTCGACCATATCCACAGTTGATGAGATCTATGATTAGATGCTTGGTACATAACCCTGTTATATTAGGGGTCTAGGGCATGAGATCAGTGCTCCCTCATCCTCACGCTCGTCCAGGGCTGACATCCATGTTGCCTGCAATGCTCGACTGACAAAAGTGCAAAGACAGGCTGAGCAGCGAGCTGATGAGTTAACTACACGTGTCGATGAGTACCAGTAGCTTTAGATCCAAATGATGGAGCGAATAGTGCAGATGGAGCAGATGATGCAGCTGATGAGGTAGCAGTAGGCCGGTTCGAGCTCTTCCGAGCACTCTCCTTCCCCAACTTATTCCCCTTTCTACAGATGCCGACACTTGACAACCTCTTTATGCAGTATTTTATTTTTATTTTAGACCTCTTATAATTTTAATTTAATATAATAAAATGATAAATTTTATTTATGAATTTATTGTATGAATTTTTTATTTTTATTTTTTATTTTTAATTTATAAAAAATATTATAAATATAAATTAAATATATATATTCATAAATTATTTTTTAAAAAAATATGTATAAATTTTTAGTGATAGAATTATTTTTGATGAAATATTAATCATCAAAAAACATATTAATGATGAAAAATTGATTGTAAATAATTTTTTTAATAAATTTAAAAATATTAAAAATTTATATTAAATTAATAATGATGAAAATATTTTCATCATAAATACTTGATAATTTATTAGTGATAAAAATTTATGATAAAAATTATCATATTTATGATGAAAAATTTATGTCACTAATATTTCTTTTAAATTTAATTTTCTTAAAAATTTTTAATTAAATGTATAGCGATGAATGTGATTCATCGTAAATAATTATTTTTTTATTAATGATGTAATATTTTATTATAAATTATCTTTTTTTATGAATAAAATTTTTTATCATAAATAGTTTTTGAAAAAAAAAATTTAATAATAAAAATTTTTTATTGGTAATATCGATTATTGACGATAAAAATTTTTTTCATCATTAAAATTTATCAACGATGTCATTATTTACGATGAAATATTAGCGACGATAATTTCATCGCTAATAACTATTACCGATGAAAATTCATTATTAGCGATAAATTTTTTATATCGCTAATATCCTATTCTGTTGTAATGTCATAAGTCTTACTAGTTTGATTGTCATCATCAATTTCTCTTCGAGCATCATCTTTTTTGAAAGTAGCAAGATAGTTTCAGGAGGAATAAAATAGAGAAAGATGAGGCACCCCTATGACTTAGTGGCATGAAAATATTTTAGAGGATATCTCAAGTGGATGAAGTATAGTTTGGCATACTATTTGACAAACAGAAATCTCAGAGATTCAATAGAACTTATAACTGGATGAAGTGCAGCATCTTCTGAGAATTACCGTACTGGTCCATTAATTTGATCCGTCATAACCTTAACATCATGTACATTAAGAAAAATATGTTCGATAATATTTTTTACACTATCATAGATGTCAAGGGCAAGATGAAGGATAACCCCAAGGCCCGAGCGGATATAAAGAACATATACTCTGACTTAACTCGATGATAGAGAGTTTGTGCATATTTAGACCCGCTCGTAAGTACTAGATCTTTGAGGAATATGTTTAAAAAATTTTATCCATTTTAGAATCGATATTTATTGTTCAAAATCAATTTTGTAGGATATTTAGGAAGCTTGGGGTGTCTTGTGTGGTTACTGGGATCATCCGATGATTGATACCATGGTCAGTGAATGAGTTCTCTGGTTTGCTGTCGGGGGCTCATAATGCTATGTTGAAGATGTTCGTGGTAAGTCAAAAATGTTTAATTTTTAAATTTGTGATACGTTGAAATATTTATATTTTATTTATTAATATATATCATCCTTTATTTACAGTCATACTATCGATTTGAGACTCCTGAGGATGAAGGATCATCAGATCTTTGAGGAGAATGCCACACGTAGGCTCCGAAATGGGCTGTACCACCTCGAATAGGCTGCTATTTAGTTCTCTAGTTTTGAGTTACCATCGGACTGAAAGTCTTTCACAGATCATTGGATGCGAGCGAATGTATCAGAGGCCCTTTGTGACCAGTAGAGTAGTGAGGAATATTTTAGTAAATGATAGAGGGTCCGACAGAATCAGACCATCCAGCAGAATCCAATCAAGTATACCGACGGCTCCATTGGTACACATATTATAGCAGATAGATTGGTAATAGTTCTTAACTTATTAATCTCATATTTAGTTGATTATATGTTAGTTTTTATTAACTTGATTTCTTTATTTATTATAGATACAGTAGCTATAGTTGTGGGAGGCCATACACTAATCTAGGAGAACCAGTGATTACTTAGATTCTAGATCCAAACAAATCATAGTAAAATAAAATATTATTTATTAAATTTTTATATATATTAATATATATAATAGTACTAATGAACTTTTAAAATATGTAGGCAGATTATATAGAGTACATCGTAGCATGGCATGGTGAGGATCCATCCTCTCAGCCCCTCTTGGACCTCGAGGGATGGCTCAGGGCCATTGGAGGGGTTAGTAGGAGTTCGGTCATAGGGTTCGGGCATAGTTTCGACTCTCCAATAGCTCACTGATCTTCGATGTCCTCCTCTCATGCCTCGACGATCTAGATGTAAGGTGATGCACATGTCGAGGAGGTTGTGCAGAGGCTTTTTTGCCAATGACCTCAGAGCTTCCGAAATGTCGTTTGTGATACAGTGGTTGAGATTCTCTGAGATCCATATCTACATGATCAGCTAAGCTTGTTGTCACAACCATCACAGTAGATAAGTCAAGTAGTATTAAAAAATTTATTTATTTATTTTAAATTTTTATATTTAGAAGCTTCACATAGTTAGACTTGAATCAGAGAAAAGAGATCTAGGGATCAAAAGTCAATCTACCTATCCGATGGATGTGATGGAGGTGTAGATATATCTGTATTATCGAATGAGATATGTAGAAACAATCCATTCAAGAATTGAAGGAGTATATCAAAATATATCCATCCATATCGATTTAGGCTTAAGATAGGAGGGAGGGGTACTAGGGGGTCAAAATTTAATCTACCCATCTGATGAATAGACCAAAGATGTCTATAGTTTTATATCATCGAATAAAATATATAGAAATAAACCATTCAAGATTTGAAGGAGTATATCAAAATATATCCATCCATGCCAATTTAGGCTTCAAACGGGAAGGAGGAAGTATCCAGAGGATCAAAATTTAACTTAACCATCTGATGGAGTACTGACTGAGGGTGTCTATAGCTCCGTATCATCGAATAAAATATGTAGAAACAATCCGTTGAAGAATCATAGTATATTAAAATATATCTCTCCATAAAGATTTAGGTTTGAGATATATCAATTACAATAGTTTTACAGTTTCAATTAGTTTAGTTCTAAAGTTATTAATAATATTTATTTTTTTTTATTATAGGGTGCTGGGACATCCAGTTCTTATCCACCTGTTACTGCAAAGGATGTACAGGAATGAAAGGAGGAGAAGGAGGATGATCTTCATTGATTTTTTTTTAATTTTGATATAATGTATTTAAAATTTAAGCAGTATTATTTGTATAATTTATTTTTGATATAATATATAATATTAGTTTTTTATTTATAATGGTGATAATTAATTGTTAGTTGGCATAATGTCTGTAAATATATGTTACTTGTTAATTTAATTATAATATATTTTAGTAAATATAATTACTTATTAATTAAATTATAATAAATTTTAATAAATATAATTACTAAAAATATTTTTTTTAAAAAAATATAATTATTAGTGATAGTTTTAGCAATGGAAGTGCCAACTCTAAAGATATTAGCGATGGCTTATTAGAGATAGAATGCCATCACTATTATTTTTTTTTTAATTTTTTAATTTTAAATTTAAAAAATATTATAAGCGATAATACCGTTGCTAAATACCGTTGCTAAATACCATCTTTAATACCATTATTAGCGACGGCTACTCTGCCATCTCTAAGATGCTGCTTTAGTGTCCAGCTTTTTTTCAACAACTTTTTAGCGATGACATTCCCTTTATTAGCGACAATGATATACCGTCGCTAATAATGAATTTTTTTGTAGTGCTTGGTTTTAGTGATGGAGCTATTACTTATATACTCTTGGTTTTCATGGGTCTAAGGTTGATGTCTCACTCTTTATCAAGTGCACCAAAAAATAAATATTATGGTTTAAATCGATGATGATATTCTTATTGTTTCTCTATAAATTGAATTTGTCGAGAAGAATCAAGGCCCTCTTCACTATTCTTTGGGCATTGAAGCTAAGACTACTACTTCTTGACTTTATCCAACCTAATCAAAATTTATTTTTGATCTTCTTCTCCGAACCAATATAGATGGTTCTAAGCCGGTCTCAATATCTATATTTATTGGATCCCAACTCTCACATTTTGATGGTTCGCCACTTTCTGCTTTGACTTAATATTAGATTCTGGTGTGTACTCTTTAGTACCTTACTCCTACGCATCCTAATATTGTCTTTGCAGTCAATCAAGTATATCAATTTATAAATAGACCAACTTTTACTCACTGGCTTGCAGTCAAGCATATTCTTCACAACTTGAAATATTCTATTAACTATGGTCTTTATTTAACCAAAGGTCCATCCTCTTCTCTTCATGTCTATTTCAATGCTAATTGGATTGATGATCTTGATGACTGACTTCTATAAGTGGCTTCAATATTTTTTTGGTCCTAATAACATATCCTGAAGTGCTAAAAAGCAATGCACTATAGCACATTCAAATATTGAATCTAAATACAAAAAGGGCTTGGCCAATGCTACTTCTAAATTAATTTGGATTTGATCTTTACTATGGGAATTGAATATCTCATTCTCTCAAACCCCTATATTTTGGTGTAACAATTTATCAACCATATATCTTATTGTCAATCCTGTGTTTTATGCTCGAACCAAGTATATTGAAATTGATTTTTATTTCATTTAAGAGCGAATGACTCATTGTCAACTTCAAATCTTATTCATCTCCTCCAACGAACAACTTGCTAATATATTCACCAAAAACTTGCCTCTCAACGCTCTCAACAATTGCATTCCAAGCTTTCAGTAGTACTCATCTCAACTTCCGATGGGTGTTGGTTGTATCTTCATCTCGGCCTCATATCAAGCCATATATCAAAGATTAATGATTTGAGAATTTTGAATTTGAATTTTAAAATTTAGAGTTTGAATTTTGAATTTTAAGTAGCATAAATTTAGGAGGGATTCTTTTGGATCATTCTTATTGTAATCTCTTATATATTTTCAACTATTACTATCTTATAAAATTGAGAGAGAAGATTTCCTACAATACTCTCTTTCTGCATATTCTTCTTTCCTATAGCTCTAATTAAACAACCTCCAATAACATGGCAAATTTGGTGCCCTTATCTTATGTGTAGCAATTAAAGAAAGTTAAATAAATTTATAATAGAAATAATCAATTTTTAATATTTCCACCACCCATCAAAAATTTAAAATTATTTTTTATGCAGTCAAAAAATTATTTCTTTATGAAGAGTGGCTCGAATAAATAACTCTATTATTTTATTCTTATTGGTCTATTATTTTTATTTATAATGATGGAAAAAATGTCATAATATTAGATATTTATTTTTTTAATAAATGGAGCAAAATGAAGTTCGTGTTATTTCTTTTGTGCGGGTGAGAGAGAGGGAGAGAGAGTGTACAGTAGACAGCAGAGTGTGGAAGTTATTTTAAGTAATTAAATACAATATATCTAATATCTATCATGTCGGGCAGGCGACTAGCTGCGAGAGACATCATCGTGGTCCGAGAAGTGCGCGTGTGTTAGCTCTGCTTGCGGTGTGGCGACCTGTGAACCTCTCCATGGACGTCCATCCACATCATAATTGGAAGCATCCTCCTAAGATGGGACGTGAGAGGACTGGAGTTGTAAGGGCCTATTGATGGTAAAAGGACTTGCGAACCGAACCCTCTAAGCATGTCAACCGCCACCCACCTCCAACCTCAGGATTCCCGCTCAATACTGACGTACGTCTGGCCGGGGGGATCTCCAAACAGCTGTATTCCTTTGGACAGAAATGGAGGGATTCCTTCCATTCCATGGCCTGGGAACCGCGATCTTTGTCTTTCATGTCCACGGACCAATACCATATATAATTGAAAGGGCCATCCATCACCACGTGACTCAATGTCCATCAGAACCATATCCATCGAACGGTCAGCAGCACTGATTGGGACAATGATCAGCTCAAGCCAAGTACGACTTATTTTCCGCCACCTTTTCCTTGTAGCGGAATCACACAAGCCCAATCACACAGTATGTGACGTCCTGCGCATACCAAAATAATTAGATGGAAGTCAATGAATAAAAGTATGCAAGAATATTCTTCCCCCGCAAGGCCATCTTCGGTCGGTCTATTTACGGATGAGAGAAGCAGATAGAATGATAAGAGGGCTCGTTGTTTGGTGGGAAGGGATACCGTGGGCCCACCGCTCCCGCACCTGGGGGATCCTTTCTCCCTCCCTGAGGGAAGAATTTCCGCACCAACTTCAGTCCTCAGATGGCATGTGATATGCAATTCAATCAAAAAAAAAAAAATGTCAATAATTCGACAAAAATATAATATACAGTTGGTGTGCCTTCTTTAGTTTAAAAAAAAAAAGAATGATAGATGAGATTTTTTTTTCTTTTTTAATTTACTAGATAATTTGACAAAAATATCATATAATATGTAGTTGATGTATCTTTTCTAGCTAAATCTGTATGGCATGTGTAAATGGAAGATTTTCCTTTTTCGAAAGTGTATTAGATAATTTGACATAAAATTATCTTATTTTTCTCTAGCTCAAAAAACAGTGAAACGACTAAACTTAAAAAAAAAAGTAAATAATCTGATAAAATATAATATATAGCTGATGTGGCATGACTATAATTAAGTGGATGAATGATATAGCCGGCTGCACAACCAACAATCAGCAGAAAGCCCATTATTACTTGAAGGTAAATAGAGATTTTATTCCTAAAAAATATTTTTTATATACTAAAGATATAGAAAATATAGAAAAGATTTTCTCTTAAGTGGAGAGAAGTGCCGACCAGCTAAATTAAGATTTATAGGCCACTTTTAAAATGCGGTCATAACGCGCGTCCGTGAATTATATCTCATCTCAAGTTTTAACTCTTTTGGTGAGATCAAAGGAGCATGTTAATACTTTCTAATTCTCATTACACAATAACAGATATACAAGATATACTTAAATGTTAATTAATGAATTTGATGTCATGATTACGGTGCTATAAACTAATCACCCAAGCTTTACACATATGGATCCTACTTTGTTGTCCAGTTATACCAAGGACCTCTAGGATCTGGATCCAACAAGGAATTATCCTCTAATCCTCTTCCATTAATATTATGTAAACTCAGAAAGACCTGTTCTTGTATGAATGGTGCACAACTGCACTCTTGATTCACTAATGCTCCTAATGATGATGAAACTAATGAGTTGAAGAGAAGTGGAACACACCCCCCCTCCGACCCCCTCTTACATGAACCTAGTGTATGCCCACGGAGTTGGATTCCTGACCCTTTGTGGGCTTCATGTTCTATTATAAAAATTTTTATTCATTTATTTTGTGCCTTTTGGGATTTGGATATGGTATCATGGGGGAGGAACTAACTGACCCAACTTATCCTTTATGGGTCACACTCAACTAACATAAAGGCTCTTCGTTGCCAGGTGTACCGGACATTGATACATCTGGTGGTGCTAAGCTAGTGGCAGCTCACTATCTCCATTATTTTGTTTAAGATAATGGAATTCCAAATCTATAAGAGCTTTTTAAGCTTCTTTAGTAATATGACTGCCAGCTAATCATGGATATGTGTTGTCTATATTCGAAGACATTCGCAGACTGATTGCATATCATGTCTAAGGGGACATTCCATTGAGCAAGCAAGCTAGAGCTTTTCATGAGGAAGGATCACATATACTTTATCATCCTCATTGCACATTAAAGGAAGGCTCTTCCCATGCGAACAGATATATTTTTGTCCCAGTGGATGGGAGCCAAATAACAAAATTGTCTTTTTATTGGATATGGTCGGTAAGCTTTGATGTCTTATATTCATATGATAGACTGCTAAAAGCTAGGTCCTCTCTACTCAAGCTTTCAGATTGGGGGTTGAGTCCCACTGCAAGAGTTGGAGAAGCTGGTTTAGATGCAGTATAGTTAAAGAAGTGTTGGTTTGAGGCCGATTAGACATGTGTCTTCCATGCAGCAGCTTGAGCATGGATGTAGTATAGATAACGATCAGGAGGAGACTTGACCTCTTCTTGACTTAGCTATATAACATGATGCCCTGATAGTGATGGCAAAATCAGTGATGCACATCATGGTCATAGGGTTATGGAAGGTGAGGACAGAGATGATGGCGATGATGGTCCTTGGCTCTTTTGAGGATCTTGAGGATAAGGGCAATGGTGTGCTGAGTGACAAGAAAGTTGGTGAGGTTGATGAGGTAGGCAATAGTGGCATTGGCAAAGAGAAGGACGAAGTAGAGGTCACCAATGATAGGCAACGGTGGCATTGGTGAAGAGAAGGACAAAGCAAAGATCGTTGATGGGGCAACAACAACAATTTTGCCCTTGGATCAATGGGAGAAAAGCATGGCATTGGCCACAAGGGACATGCACATGAGAAGGTTCATGGACTTGAGGTGCTTGTTGTTGGAGGCGAGGAGAATGTCCTAGAAAATGGACTTAATTAAGGGTGTAGCCAGTGGTCGAGCCAACATAAACGAGGAAGCAAAAAAGTAGATGGGCTCGTTATTGTTCGTGAGGATGATGCTGAGAACGGCATGGTAGCAAGTGACAAGTAAGGATAAGATGGTAAAGAAGGGGGTGGTGGTGTCCACGGCCTGATTGAAGGATACTGGTACGTAGCACCAAAGGCAATTTTTTGAGGAGCTAGCAATGGGAGGAGATGAGCTAGAGAGAGATAAACCGAAGCCACCGAACAACATAGTGGATGTGGATGCCAAAGAAGGATGTATGCCGGACAACAATCTCGCTAGACAACAAGCTTATCAAAGGATGCCAGAGTGGGTCAAGGGTGGGGAAGGGGAGATCGGAATTTTGTCCCCTCTAGCCCTTATATAATCTAAAGAGTAATTCTTTCTTTTGGTGTCACACAGACCAAATAAATGGAAGGAATATATTGGCAAAAATCAAAAGCTAAAGTAATTAATTGAAATTTTGTAAAATTGAGGAGGCGTATGTACGAACGGGTGAAAGTTGCGGGTATGTAAATATAATTTTTTTCAAAATTATATAAGAGCATAATAGCAAAACCCTGGGACTAATTGTACATAAATGAGTTTTTGAAGCGGAATAAAGGGCAAACTCCATTCATAATTCATCAAGGAGCTTCAAAATCATATTGATTTAGGTAAAGCGACTCATTTTAAATTGACCACATTGGCTAAATAACTCAGTACTGATGCTCGTTGGTCTAATTAAGTCCTCATTGGACTAATGGTGCAGAGATCATTAAAAAGATATTATTTTAAAAATAACTTAACAGAATGATCAAAAAAAAAAAAACTTTCAGCTTATATTTCCAAGCAATTACCAAGCCATTGGTTATCTTGTAATACTTACCATATTTTTTTTATCCCTTTTCTAAATGCACTCTTTGATATATCTTTCTTGTTGTATCCTTGAGAACTTATATATCCTCTCTATACTAATTTTTCTTTGTTTTTTTAGTTTTGAAGTTTAAATAGAATGTGTCTTAGTGTTTGTATTAATTAGAATTTCAGATTATATGCTTCTGTAAATCACATATCCAAATTTGCTTTGTTTGCGATGGCCTTTCAAAATCAAGTCATTGGTGAACCATCTTGACCCTACGATGGATCTTAGCTTTTGAGACTATTGAAAAGCTAGACGGTCACCAAGTCTGGAATAGTCAATATGATATTCCTCAATTAGCTTTTGATCGGTGGATGACAAGCCAAAGCCAGCACGACCCCGTTCCAACTGGTTAGCATGCCACTCTCGTGGCCCACGAATTTTGTACATTAACCCGAACATCGATCCTAGTGGCAGACCAAATCAAAAGGAGCACAAAACATTGGTAATACAGGCGTGGGTTACTTTTAAATATCTCCAGTATATTCAAATTGGGCGTGCATGCTTGGAAACATTATGTTATACAAAGACGTATCAGCCCATATATATATATATATATATATATATATATATATATATATAGAGAGAGAGAGAGAGAGAGAGAGAGAGAGAGAGAGAGAGAGAGAGAGAGGTAGATTAGACTTCGCTCAATCAGATCCCCACTCTCATCCAGTTGGATATCCCTCCATTAAATCTGTGCATATCTCAGAGCTTTTTTTTTATAAGCTAACGGAGGAGTTCGGAAGGCATTAGCTGAGCTGGTGTGTTAAAAAAAAAAAAGCAGCATTCAATGAGACGCGATGCAATATAAGACCAGTGTACGCGACTGCGTCATCTCTTCCACTACTGTCTTCCGGTAACCCCTCATCTGCCTCCTCTCTTCTTCTCTCTCTCCCACCCCCCACCCACAACTGCCGTCTTTCGATAACCCCTCACCTGTGCCTCCTCTCTTCCTCTCTCTCCCCCCCCACCCATAGCTGCCGTACATCTTCCGGTAACCCCCCCATCCACACCTCTTCTCTTCTTCTCTCTCCCACAGTCACCATGTCATTTCCTTCCAAGCCGAGTTTTCTACCCCACGACTGCCATCTCCTCTCCTCCCAAACCCTCCACCAGCAATTAATGAATATTTTGTATGAATTACATTTAAAAATTTATATTCTCATTGTTTCTCACTATTGTTTCTCATTATTTATGTTTATACTGACAGGATAAACACAAACTGCAAATAATCCTGATTAGGATAAATACAACCGTGGATAGGATAAATACTAAGTACTCTAAAATAATAAACAGAAACTTTGAATAAGAAGCACAAACTCTGAATAATAAATCTAAACTCTACTGGAATAAATACAAATCTTATAGAATAAACATAAACTCTCCAAAATAAACACAAACTTGGGATCAAAAAGTTGAGTGATCCAAAGATCCACCTAGGATAAACAATAAAGGGATAGGATAAACACTAAGTCCATGTAAACCATCTCAGAATAAATATAAATTTTAAATAATAAATACAAACAGGTCCAGGATAAACATAAACTCTTTAAACCATGAATTTATACTTATCCTAGAAAATTTTTGTTTATCGGTATAAAGTCCGTATTTTTTAGTTCCTGCACTTTTGGTCCCATAAATTCACTACACGTCTGGATGTCTTCGAAAAGGATAGCACCTGTGACTTAACAGGAGTGGTTAAGGAAAGGATCTGCGACTTAATAGAGATAGAACGCTGCTCTTTTTATAGGCTCCTTCCCCTCCCTCCATCATAAGATGATGGGGCGGAGCTATATCTTTGCAGACGGCGGCACTCAGCTTCTCGGTCGAGGTCACTGCTGGTCATTTGAGAGGTGTAGCCATCTTACAAGCTTCGTATTGGCTTGGGAGGTCTATGAAAATATGTTCTAGTGCCAGAAAATCTGAATCTTTCTCAAAGTGCATCAGACTTATGCAATTAAATCATGGCATTGATGGTATATGATGTTATATAAATTATAAAGAAAATTTTAGGTGTCCCCATATTTTGCTTCTTCTGATATATTACGATGGAGCTTTTATTTTTTCCTGTCTTCTTTTTGCCAGATTTTCAATAGGGTTCTGTGATTTAATTTTCTTACATTTTCATCAGAATATGTGAAACTTGACATTAGACACAAACCTTCTAGAAGAACTTTCAGTAGAGATTTGAAACTGCCCTCGCCGACTTGATCGTGGGTCACTTGTGCTTAAAAATTTTTTGATCGTCGGATTTTGGAAGCTGCAATATCAGTATATCAATGCAGGATATGGCGAATGTTAGAAGGAGCTTTCTGCTGTCATCTATCTTGTTTGTTATTTTTATTCTATATGATGCTTGGTGCACTATCGTTATAATGCTTTGCTCATCCAGAAACTTTAAATTATTTTTAATTTGATGATATATACATTCAAACTTAATAACTATATAATGAATGTGTGTGTGAAACTTCAAATTATTTTTAATTTGATGACATATACATTCAAACTATATAATTTTTCATTCCTTTTAATTCATTTGTTGATGATGTTTGTGTTTTAAAATGGAATGAAATGAAAGACCGACAAATCATTCAGGCATTGTTTAAAAAAAAATAAGCTAAAAGAATTAAATGAGACAGAGGAACTTGGAAGAAAGAAGCATGAAGATGCCTATATGGAGCATGTAGGCACCTACATGCTCCACGCAGGCACCTTCATTTCAAATTTCTTCGATAATCTCTCTGATTTTAGATTTAAATTCTGTTGATTTATTAACTCATATTTCGTGAATGAAGAATGAAGAAGAGGATGCGGGTCTTTTATTCTCTGGAGAAAAAAATTTTCAGAAAGGCACCTTCATGCATAATTGTAGGCACATATATCTTGATTGTAGGCACCTACATCTTACTTGTAGGCACCTACAATCAAGACATAGGTGCCTACAATCATTCATGAAGGCACCTACATGCTTGCATGAAGACACCTTCCTAAAGATTTTTTTTTTCTAACCCACATCTTCTTCTTTTTCCTTCATTCATAGAACAGGAGTTAATAAATCAACAAAATTTAAACTTAAAATCGGAGAGATTGTTGTGAAAAAAAAACCATCTTTTTCCTTGTAGGATATTCCTGATCTAATGAGATATAGGATGAAATATTTAAAAAAAAATTATCCTACATTATTTCAGATCTAAGATCTATTAGATCTGATTCTTATTATCTGATATTTAATCAAAAATTAAATCTAAAACTTGACGATTAGAGAAATACCTCTAGGATAACTAGATTATCCTGTAGATGATCACAGCAATGCCCGAGGTTCAAAAATAGCCACGCAGTCATCTGGCCTCTATCGATATCCACTCAAGTAGGATCTGGATTGTCTTCTCCTTGCGAATCTCTGCTTCAAAAATCAGATCTAGATCTGATCTGAAAGATCTTTAAAAGATCTTCTTAAGTTGGAGCAGCAGCTTCTCGATAAATTTCTGCAGCCTTCTGATCAGGAAGCCACCACGCCTTGGACAAGCATCAGATGGATGCCCAACTCCTTGGATGTGAAGAGGGGAGGGAGAGGAGCAGAGGGGGCATGGAGAAGTAGAGGGGAATCTCATTTTTGCTGGGTGTTGAGCAGATTCTCTAAACCCTAAGCACAAACAGGGTTTAAATAGACCCTGCTGTGCCATGCAGTGCCACATCATTCGACCAATCAAAAAATTTTAATTAATTTTAAAAAAATTTTGATTGATGGAGTGATGTCATCTGATCATATCAGATAATAATTTCTTTAATTTTCACCACTGTTGGCACCAACACTGGATAAGCACAGTGAGATTGGTGCCCCACAGTCCAAGTCGATCAAGGGATCAGAGTCCTCATCTCATGGGACTCTATCCTTATCCACTTGAGGGGCACGCCCAATCTAATCTTGGCGCCCACTTTGAGGCCTAATTTAGTAGGTGGACACTCCATAAAAACTCTTCAATAACTTCTTGTCAAGTGACCTTTAGTTTAAGATCCATAAGTCAATATTTGACCGATGTCCTAAAACAGAAATGACAGGTGACAGGAATTAGCAGGTGTTGTCTTAAATTCATCTCATGAATTAAGACAAGGCTTTTCTGAACTGGACTGGCTCTAGTCAGACTAAGAGAAACCTTTTTAAGGTTCTCTGGGTGAGTCAAATCACATTTGGCTCAGTCGAGATGAAAAAAATTGTACGAGGAGAAAGTTAGGCTCAATCATGTGCTAGCATGATTTTTTTGAACCTAATTGGATCTAATCTAAATCAATCAAACTGGGCTAGCTCAATTGATGACATCCAGACCCTAAATCTTGTTTGTGTGATCCAGTTAGGTTCATTTTCGTATGGTAATGAGACATGTCGTGATCTCATCATCGACATCATCGAAACTCTTTTCGATGGACCATAACTCTTCTGATTCAGACAATTAGAATGATCGATCATCAAGATCATTCTAATTGCTCTCAAAATCTATCAGTGATATCTAACAGTATATGATGGCAACCCATCAGAAATGAAGACAAACCTCTCGGTGCAGCTACCTGTGTAATTGAGTTCTTCTATCATGAGTCCCGACTGAATTAGGGTTAAGGTGAACTCGTCAAACCCAACATCTGTCATATGAATCAATCAATCGATCCGAGTCTGATATGAAATTTCAATGAAAAACTCTTTTCCATTATTTTACTCTACTATGGCCATAGGCTTAAGGACTCGATCTTTCGATCATCATAGGACTACTCTTATCTACCGAGGTTGATAGATCCCATCTTGATGCAATCTGGTTCCTACAATGAATATGCTACAGCCAACATACACCTCAGGATTCCGAATGGCTGGGAGATCGAGTTATGGTGTAGTCAAACTATAACACACTCAAGGTGAACTGTCGATGTACCTCAGGTCAAAGAACTAGACACATAGCTGCAGCATCGAGCTAGTCATCGACGAGAAGGTAGACTTCCTTATGACTGCTCGAGGTGGTCACGCTTAATACTCTCGTTCTCAATGAATACCTGTACTCTCGCTCTGGTGTCTCCACATCGTAGACTCAAGATACATCTATCCTAAGGAAGCGATCGTACACCAACCTTCCGAATCGATCACTATCCTCATGATGATCTATGGTCAGGAGCTGTTTATGAGTTAGTTATGTAAATTCATACCTTAAATTTTCAACTCTTAAAAATATGAATTAACATTCCTACTAACTCAAAGGATGTATCACAGACATAATGTACACAATGTGATAGTAGAATAACCCTTTTATTCATTTATAGTCAAAATTATAAATTTGCCCTCATATTTGTACAAGAATGTGTCAGCCAATTTGGCATCTAGGGCACACATCTAATAAACTCCCACTTGACCTAATGTCAATTGGCTACATATCTAAGTCCCATCTTCTCAAGGTGGACTTCGATCTTCTACTGGCCTAATGGCTTTGTCAGTGGGTCTACCACATTGTTTGTGGAGTCGACTCTCTTAACCTCGACATAACTTTTTTCGAGGTAATCACAGATCAGATGGAATCGTCGCTCGATATGCTTGGACTTCTGGTGAGATCTTGGCTTCTTAACTAGGGCTATGGCGCCATTATTGTCACAGTAAAAAGGGATGGCATCCGATGACATCACTCCAAGCTCTGCGGTAAATTTTTTATACCAGAATACCTCTTTCACAGCTTTCGATGCAGCAATATACTCTGCCTCCATGGTGGAATCAGCAATTACTGTCTGCTTGAAACTCTTCCAGCTAACTACACCACCATTGTAAATGAACAGACTCTCAGATGTTGATTTTTGATCATCTATATCAGACATAAAGTCTGAGTCTGTAAATCTCTGAACCTGGAGTTCTCCATTCCTAAAGACTAGAAACATATCCTTAGTCCTTCTCAAGTACTTAAGGATACATTTCACAGAAGTCCAGTGCTCTTCATCTGGATTCGACTGATATCTGCTTGTGACACTCACAGCATGGGCTATATCAAGTCGTGTACATAGCATGGCATACATGAGGCTCCCTATTGTGGAAGCATAAGGGATCTTGCTCATGCGTTCAATCTCCTCAGGTGTGCTAGGACACATCTTCTTGGAGAGATAAATACCATGTATAAAAGGTACTAAACCTCTTTTGGAGTTTTCCATACTAAACCTTTTTAGCACCTCCTCTATGTACATCTTTTGTGAAAGTCCCAGCATCCTATTTGGTCTATCTCTATAGATCTTAATACCCAATATAAAGGATGCCTCTCCTAGATCTTTCATAGAGAACTCCTTAGACAATCATATTTTGACTGAGGTCAACATAAAAATATCATTCTCAATTAGAATGATGTCATCTACGTACAGTACGAGGAAGACAACTGTGCTCCCACTGACCTTCTTGAACATACATGGTTCCTCCTCATTCTTGATGAAACCAAATATTTTGATCACATCATTGAAACGAGTATTCCAGCTTCGAGATGCTTGCTTAAGTCCATAAATGGACCTTTGCAGCTTGCAGACCTTGTGATCATCATCACTGGATGTGAAACTAAGTGGCTGTTCCATATAGATATCTTCCTCAAGATATCCATTTAAGAATGCTGTTTTCACGTCCATCTGCCATATTTCATAATCGAAATAGGCTGCAACAGCAAGCAATGTGCGGATGAATTTTAGCATGACTACGGGCGAGAAGGTATCCTGATAGTCAATGCCTTCGTGCTGACTATAATCTTTCACTATGAGCCTAGCCTTGAATGTCTCCACATTCTCATCTATACCTATCTTTCTCTTGAAGATCCATTTACACCTAATAGGTACAATGCTTTCAGGCGGATCTACCAAGGTCCAAACTTGATTTGAGTGCATCGAGTCAATTTCTGATCTTATTGTCTTTAACCATTTCTCGAAGTTGATATTTGATATCATCTCATCATAGGTCTTGGGGTCATCACCATGAGCCCCATTTTTTGTGAGGAACATTTTCTCTACATCCTCTTATATGGTACCTAAGTACCTTTCAGGAGGACGAAAAACTCTAGTCGATCTATAAGGTGAAAGAGGTTGTGTTAGGACTGATTCTAATTGATTATGTTCCTTAGGTTCTTTAGCTCGTTGCTCTTGGAAGATATTCTCCTTGAGCTTAATTATTCTTTCGATGCCACTATCTTGAATAAACTATTTTTCAAGAAAAATAGCATGTCAATTCACAATCACATTGTGACCTTCCGGAATATAGAAATAGTATCCTAATGACTCTTTAGGATATCCTATGAACTAAGCTCTAAAAGACCTAAACTCTAACTTGTCCGTCTATTATCTCTTGACATGAGTCGGATAACCCCAAATTTTGAGATGACTCAGACTTGACTTCTTACCATGCCATATCTCATACGGTGTGGTAGGAACGGTTTTAGAAGAAACCTTATTCAATACATATATTGCTGTCATGAGACAATATCTCCAAAGAAACTCAGGGAGGTCCGTGAAGCTCATCATGAAACGGACCATATCTAATAGGATCTGATTTCTCCGTTCTGAAATCCCGTTGAGTTGTGGCGTTCTAGATGGAGTCCATTGAGAGACTATGCCATTGTCCTTAAGATAGTTTAGGAACTTTTGACTAAGGTATTCACCTCCTAGATTTAATCGAAGAACCTTAATAGGCTTTTCTGTTTGTTTTTCTACTTCATGTCTGAATTCTTTGAACTTTTCAAAGGCTTCAGACTTGTGTTTCATTAGAAACATATACCCATACCTAGACATATCATCGGTGAAGGTAATAAAGTAGACATAGTTGCCTCTAGCCGACACATCAAATGGGCCGCACACATCCGTATGTACTAAGGCAAGTAGGTCTGTGGCCCTTTCCCCATATCCCATAAAAGGAAGCTTGGTCATTTTGCCTTGAAGGCATGATTCACAAACTGGATATGACTCGAAAGTCAACGGACTCAATAGCCTGGATTTCTCCAATTTGTTAACCCTATCTTCCGCTATATGATCCAGCCTTAGGTGCCACAGATACCTATCATTTAGACTATCTCTAGGCCTTTTAATTCCTATGGCATTCATATTTTGCTCAATATTAAATACATATACATCAATATATAGCTGATAGAGATCATTAATAAGAAAATCATTTACAACTTTATTATTTTTATAAAATATGTTACAATGGTTCTTATGAAAGCTAATCACATAGCCTTCTTGTGCTAAACATGAAACAGAAATCAAATTCCTGCTTGCTGCAGGCACATAATAACAGTCTCTAAGAACTAAATCTAATCTTAACGGTAATCGCAGAGAGTAGGTTTTCACGACCACAGCAGCAACTCTTGCTCCGTTTCTGATGCGTAGGATCATATCCCCATCCCTCAGCCTCCTACTCTCCTCAAGACCCTGCATAGAAGTGCACAAATGAGTACTTAAACTAGAGTCAAGTACCCAACTGGATGCAGAGGAAACCATAAGATTAGATTCTATAACGAGCATACCTCCAGAAGGACCATCCTTCTTGTTCTTTAGGGTGGCCAGGTATTGAGGATAATTTCGCTTCCAATGGCCGTCTGAATTACAGTAGAAATATTTTTTCTTTTCAGCAGCCTTCTTCTTCAGTTCCGTCTTCTTCCTTTTCCTATCCACCTTCTACTTTTTTGTAGATTTTTTCTTCTTTTCAAAAGACTTTCTCTTGGAAGAAGTTCGCTCTACAGTAAGGACTGAGCCTTTTGAACCCTTCAAAGAAAGCTCAACTGTAACCAACATGTTCATTAACTCAGCCAAGGTACACTACATCTTATGCATATGAAAGTTCATGATGAACTGACCATATGCATTAGACAAGGATTGAAGGATCACATCAATCTGAAAATTTTTGTCGAGATGACACCGAGCTTCTCAAGCTCCTCAAGGTCCTTGATCATTATCAAATAATAATCTTGGACCGACTGCCCATCACGCATTTTAGCCTTAAAAAGCCTTTGGCAGACTTGATACTTTGCTGCGCGACTTTGTTCACCAAACAACTCTTGTAGGTGAGCCAACATTTGGCGGGTAGTCATAATATTCTCATGCTGGTGCTGCAAGTCATTAGACATGGCACCCAATATGTAGTATCTGACTTTGTTATCATCATCCGTCCACTTTTTCAGAGACACTCTCTGTTCAGCAGTCGGATGTGCTGGTATGGCAGGTGGGTCCTGGTCCAAGATATGAGTCAGTTTTTCAAAACTCAGAATAATTCTGTAGTTCCTCAATCATTCTTTGAAATTAGGTCCAGTCAATCTATGGGTGTCTAGTATTTTGGTCAGGGGGTTGGACGCAGACATGTTTCCTGTAGAGAGTCAAGAGTTTCTAGTTAGATTTTGTAATCAGACTTAATCAATTTATTTAGGAGTTTTATTTTTAAACAAATTAGGCTCTCACTATTTTCTCAGATCCCTATACTCCCTAGGTAGAGATGTAAAAATCTCCGTGATTAGTGATTTCTAGTGGGTGGTACGGTCTCACCGACTGGCTCACCACCTCACCTAACAGTTATTGGTGATAGGTCAATTGATGAGTGGACAACTCTTGTCCAATGATTCTCTAATCATGATGCATCCAAAACTTGGTCTCTAATTCATGAAGCTCACCATGCCCAGAATATTACTCCAATCCTTAGTTAAGTCAGACCCACCATTTGCATGAACTAGATTCCTGATTGAGTCCCTCATCGTATCTAAAATATTGAGCACAACCCATCCTCTAATCTGTAGCATCCAATGCCTAATGGACATGGTTGCATCTTCCCGATGCAACTGAGCTACCGTAACCAGTCGAGAACAATCAACCCCGAAAAGGACCCGCACATCCACAATGGTGGAAGATCTTAGACTTAATATTTTCTTAGAGAGATTTGATTTAGATCTCATTAAACTTGACTTGACATAGTCATAATAATTATGACTAACCTAGTGGTATGGATTAGCTCGAATTATTAGCCACCTCAAATCAGAACTGGATCGACATATATGGCTAGGTAAGTAAGATCGGTGGAAGGGATATGCCATTAACTTGACAAGAATGCATTCGAGTTGAGTAGCTCCCAATTAAAAATCAGTCTGTCACATCTGTCCAACTTACCTTAGACACCAAATTATCGAACCAGAATCAATTGGGTTAGCCTACAATCCAGGCTCTAACCACTGAGCCAAATTAGGTCTTAACTTGATCGAGTCACATCTAAATGTGATTCGACCTTGACCTAGACTTAATCCTATTAGGCTGGTTAATTATTAGCTTTTATGATCCCATCTAACCAACTTTTAATTCGGTTTGATCAACCGCTAGACCTAATTGAGCTACCCAAGCCCGAACCCAATTTTATGAAAATGACTTAGATCTAAAATTTTTAATTTTAGACCTAATTTAATTCTATAAGCTTAATTCATTAATTAAGTCTTGGGTTCATAAATAAAATATATAAAATAAATCCTAGGATTTCAGCATCTAAAATTTTATAGAAAAGTATGTTTGATTTCTGATTAAGGATGAACACGCAGCACCTCTGCACGCCATAAGAACACCCCATTGAATGGGAGGAGAGAGTCATGAACCCTACTTTGTTCTTATGACCGGACGGCCATGAGGAACATCTTAATCAGAAATATTGATTTAACTACAAAACTAGTTAGATCTAAGTTACATATCACATATATAATTTCAGATCTAACTTATACATGCTTTGCATACATCTCATGTATTAAAATCTGATCTACTTAGCATACTTTCAGATCTGATACATCACATGTAACATCTAAAAATAAGATTTAAATTTAACTATTCAATATAAAATCTATTCTAGACAGTTACTAGAATAATTCTACAACTAGTCTAGGCATGCAGCAGATCAATTTTATGAATTAATTAAATTTTATTTTTTATTTTTTGATCTGAATATAACATTTATAACATCAAAAAATTAGAAAATAAATTAGATCTAATTTATATTTTAATCATATTAAAATATAAAATTTCAAGACTATTCATAGTTCAAACTATTCCTAGTCTAGTCATGCATCTCATACATGTTAGATCTGCTTAGATTTAATTTTAAATTTTTTGATTTCGGATCCAATCATATTTGATGTGACATCTAAAATCCATTAATATCAGATAAATAAAAATAAAAATTAGATCTAAATTAGATCTAAAATAGAGCCATCAACCTGACTCTGATACCAGTTGAAGGAAAAATCATCTTTTTCTTGTAGGATCTTTCAGATCTAATGAGATCTGGGGTGGAATATTAAAAAAAAAATTATCCTACATTATTTTAGATCTAAGATCTATTAGATCAGATTCTTTTTATCTGATATTTAAACTAAACTTAAAGTTAAAACTTGAGGATTAGAGAAATACCTCTAGGGTAACTAGATTACCCTATAGATGATCGCAACAATACCCGAGGTTCAAAAATAGCCACACAGTCGCCTGGCCTCTACGATATCCACTCGAGCAGGATCTAGATTATCTTCTCCTTGTGATTCTCTGCTCCAAAAATTAGATCTGGATCTGATCTGAAAGATCTTCAAAAGATCTTCTTAAGTTGGAGCAGCAGCTTCTCGACAAATCCCTGTAGCCTTCTGATCAGGAAGCCACCACGCCTTGGTCAAGCACCAGATGGACGTCCAACTCCTTGGACGTGAAGAGGGGAGGGAGAGGAGTAGAGGAGGCATCGAGAAGTGGAGGGAAATCTCATTTTTGCTGGGTGTTGAGCAGATTCTCTAAACCCTAGGCGCAGATAGGGTTTAAATAGACCCTGCTGTGTCATGCAGTGCCACATCATTCGACCAATCAAAAAATTTTAATTAATTCTAAAAAAATTTTTATTGATGGAGTGATGTCATCTAATCATATCAAATAAGAATTTCCTCAATTTTCACCACTATTGGCATCAACACTGGATAAGCACAGTGAGATTGGCGCCCTACAGTCCAAGTCGATCAAGGGATCAGAGTCCTCATCTCATGGGACTCTATCCTTATCCACTTGGAGGCACACGCCCAATCTGATCTTGGCACCCACTTTGAGGCCTAACTTAGTAGTTGGACACTCTACAAAAATTCTCCAATAACCTCTTACCAAGTGGCCTTCAGTTTAAGATTTATAAGTCAACGTTTGACCGATGTCCTAAAATAGAAATGGCAGGTGACAGGAATTAGTAGGTGTTGTCTAAAATTTATCTCATGAATTAAGATAAGGCTTTTCTAAACTGGACTGGCTCTAGTCAGACTAAGAAAAACTTTCTTAAGGTTCTCTGGGTGAGTCAATCATATTTGGCTCAGTCGAGATGAAAAAGATTGCACGAAGAGAAAGTTAGGCTCAATCGTGTGCTAGCATGATTTTTTTGAACCTAATTAGATCTAATCCAAATCAATCGAACTGTGCTAGCTCAATTAATGACATTCAGACCCTAACTCTTATTTGTGTGATCCAGTTAGGTTCATTTTCATATGGTAATGAGACATGTCGTGATCTCATCATCGACATCATCGAAACTCCTTTTGATGGATCAGAACTCTTCTGATTCAGATAATTAAAATGATTGATCATCAAGATCATTCTAATTGCACTCAAAATTCATCAGTGACACCTAGCAGTATATGATAGCAATCCATCAAAATGAAGACAAACCCTCGATGCAGCTACCTGTGTGATTGAGTTCTTTTATCATGAGTTCCGACTGAATTAGGGTTAAGGTGAACTCATCAAATCCAACATCAGTCATATGAATCAATCAATCGATTCGAGTCTGATGTGAAACCCCAATGAAAAACTCTTTTTCATTATGTCACTCTGCCATGGCTATGGGCTTAAGGACTCGATCTTTCGATCATCATAGGACTACTCCTCTTATCTACTGAGGTTGATAGATCCCATCTTGGTGCAATCTGATTCCTACAATGAATATGCTACAGCCAACATACACCTCAGAGTTTTGAATGACTAGAAGATCGAGTTATGGTGTAGTCAAACTATAACATACTTAAGGTGAACTGTCGATGTACCTCAGGTCAAAGAACTAGACACACAGCTGCAGCATCAAGCTAGTCATTGACGAAAAGGTAGACTTCCTTATGACTGCTCGAGGTGATCACGCTCAGTACTCTCATTCTCAATAATACCTGTACTCTCACTCCGGTGTCTCCACACCATAGACTCAAGATACATCTACCTTAAGGAAGCGATCGTACACCAATCTTCCGGATCGATCACCATCCTCATGATGATCCTATGGTCAGGAGGTGTTTATGAGTTAGTTATGTAATTCATGCCTTAAATTTTCAACTCTTAAAAATATGAATTAACATTCCTACTAACTCAAAGGATGTATCACAGACATAATGTACATAATGTGATAGTAGAATAACCTTTTATTCATTTATAGTCAAAATTATAAATTTACCTTCATATTTGTACAGGAATATGTCAGCCAATTTGACATCTAGGGCACACATCTAACAGGAAGTGTTTTACCTTCTTTTCTAAATTAAAGCAGATCAGATCAGCTCATGGTGGTCCTTGGGTTATGTTGGGAGAGTTCAACATCATTCACTTTAGCACAGATAAAAAAGGTGCTAAGAGTAGTAGATTAGAATCCCTTTAGTTTAATTCTCTAATCAACGACCTAAAATTGATGGAGATAAATTCTTCAAATAAAGTTTACGTAGACCAACTTTAGAGAGGAGGCTAGCCTTGTGAAGCTGGGCGATGCTTTATATTCTTGGAGATGCACCATCTTTTTCCTCTAATTGCACTATTGTCAATGATAACAATGACCTCTAATCACACTCCTCTTCTCAGTTCCTTCACCCCTAATCATTGCCCAATTGTGAAGCAATTCACGCCATTTTGGTCCAAAAATACATGGTACTTGTATCCAAAATTTGACTCCCTAATTCAGCTCTGATGGCAGACAGCTCCATCATCAAACAATGCGGCATTTAATCTCATCATAAAGCTCTATTATCTATGATCCAAACTCTAAACTTGAAATAAAGAGGTGTTTGGCAATATTAAGAATAGGAAAAAGGACATTGAGGATAAAATTGAAATACTCGATAGACTGGAAGAGGAGCATAATTTAGTTGCAAATGAAAGGAAGAAAAGAGTCAGTCTAAAATTAAAATTTGAAGAGATGATTCAATAGGAAGAATCTTATTGGAGACAGAAATCCAAAAAGCTCTAGTTAAAAAATGATGATTGTAATACCGAATATTTTCACATCAGCACCTCCAACCGACGTCGGAAGAACTTCATCAATAAGATTCAATATGATGCGGTCGCTCACATTAGAGACAAGGATTTTCAACAAGCATTTTATTCTTTCTACACCTCCCTCTTGGGGACAATAGAATGTCCATGGGTCGATGCTTACTGAAATGATCTATGCAATGAAAATTGCATTGATCTAAGCTCACTTGACAATCCCTTCACCAAGCTTGAAATCAAGGCAGCTCTACGTAACCTAGGAAAAGACCAGTCTCCTAGCCCCAATGGCTTTCCAATGTCCCTCTTTCACAAATACTAGTCCGCCATCCAGCCCAACATTCTTAACTTCTTTAATGCCATTTATAACTCCATGATAGACCTAGCCAGGGTTACTATACTCATGTTGTCTTAGTTCCCAAAAAACAATCAAGTTTGGATGTTAGAGACTTTCGACCTGTTAGCATCGAGAACAATATGATCAAGCTGCTATCTAATGTTCTCTCTACAAGACTAGGTCAGGTTATTGATCACCTCATTTTGAGCTCCCAATCAGCATTCATCAAAAATAGACAGATATATGAGAGCTATATCACGGTGGTTGAACTTTTTTCCACTGTAGAAAATCGAGAAGCAAGGATTTGATGTGCAAAATTGATTTTGAAAAAGCATTTGACATTGTTCTTGGCATATTCTTCAACAACTGGACCTAAATAGAGAAGCTGGATTTCTACACTACTAAAGTCAAGAGATTCCGTGCTCATAATCAATAGCATGTCTGAGGAATGGATCCGAAACAAGAGATGATTGAAGCAACGTAACCCTCTTTCACTGCAAATGTTCATTCTGTTGGTTGATTTGCTTAGTAGAATGCTTAGCAAGGTAGCTTCAGAGAATTCATCTCTGGCATTGGACTCTCAAGCACCATGGCTCCATTTAGTGTTTACTATATGCAGATGATCAATTATCTTCTGCAAGGCATCCAAGGATCAAGTTAACATCCTGAAAGTGATTCTCTACTCCTTTGAGCTCCTCTCAGTTCAAAATTAATTTTCAAAAGTCCAATCTCATCGAGATCAGTCTGACTAATGTAAAAATCGAAACTTTTATAAGAATGCTAGGTTGCCCGATTGCCCAACTCCTAATCAATTATCTTGCTATCCCCATTCATTACTCAACTTTAAGATGGATAGCTGGAGCTTTCTACTAGAAAGAATTGAGAAAAAACTCTCAAGTTGAAAACAAAAGGTGCTATCACTAGTTAAACATCTAACGCTCATCAACTCTACTCTCAATGGAATCCCAGCTTATTGGATTCAATCTTTTTCCTCCCAACCACTGTGATTCACAAAATCAACATCTTATGTCATAATTTCCTCTAAGGGGGCATGGAAGCTATTCCAAGGTAAAATTCCTTACAAGCTGGAAATCTATCTGTCATCCTAAAGCTTTTCAAGAGCCAAGTATCATAAACCTTGTCACTCTAAACAAAGCTCTCCTATTGAAGTGGTGGTAGAATTACTATTTTCAGTAAGACATGATCTAGCAAAGATTGATCCACAACCTCTACTATACCAACTATGTTCTCCTACCCGATAGTTCCCAATGTATAGATTCATTCTCACTATTTTGGTGTGGAGTAGCGAAGTTGGCCCACTTATTCTAGGCATTCTCTCCATCCAAGATTGGCAATGGAGAACAAACATCCTTCTGGTTCGATGATTGGGCTACAAATGATCTACTATACCATGCATTTTCTAACCTGTTCGCCTTTGCTCTCAAATGTCAAGACACTGATGCTGACTTTCTCAAAGGCTAGGAATGCACGCCATGCTTCAGACTCCCTCTTATCAATGCTGCTCATGCCAACTCCAAGTGCTCTGATAGTTGGTGAGTCAAATCAGACCAGGTAACATAGCTGATTCAAGAACCTGAAAGTGGATCTCTTCGTTGTCCTTCTTAATCAAGAGTTGTTACCTCTTCCTCATGCACTTTAATATCTGATCTTCATTAGGACTACACAATGGAAGCTGCCAACCCCAAAGAATCAAGCTTTCTGGGTGGTTGCCTTCCCAAAAAAAGATTTTAACAGCCGATAATCTGATAAAGAAAGGTACTGATAAATTTCGAATGCAAGCTTTGATACAGGCAAGATGAAACAATAGATACAGCCTACTCTCCTATCCATACTCAGCTTTGATGTGGTCTCATTTATCCTAATTCCTATAACCTTCTCCAACTTCCTGAGCATATCTTCAATGTGTGGTGCAACGGGTTGAATGATAGACATCGTGTTCACTGGAACATACCTTCACTTCTCTCTCCTAATCGTAGCACAATGGAAGGGTCTTTTATTTGAAGCTCACACTCCTCTTCTAACAGCTAGAAAGATGATTGAACTCTTCATCAATGGACCTTTCGCTGCCAGACAGAGGGGGAGAAAAAAATAATCGTGTTGCTTTAGGACTT